>NC_088888.1:68385383-68732466 GCF_037157495.1 Lathamus discolor | reverse complement strand
GACAACAATAAAGTGTATATATATATATATATATATATATATGGCAGTGGAGTATTCAACTCTGTAATAGTATAGTGTATACAGGCTCATGCTGAGATGATCTCAAATATTTAAAACATAGCTAGTGTCCAAAACCAAACCTAAACAAATGAAATATTTATATTGACTAAAAAGTTTTACATGGTAGACAGCCATACACTGTCAGACTTCTGTGAAGAAAACATTTGTAGCAGAAACACTCTAACACTGTTTTCAATGCAACATAATTTTAATGATCTCCCCTTTAAATTTACTGAAATAATACAGTAATGATAAAAACCAGACAATATTTCCATCTGCACCTTTTATCTGCCTGACATCTTCTTATGGAACACATTTAGATTCTGTTTATTACCACAAATTACTTTGTAAAATTTTGTTTACCTTCTGAAAATAATTGAGCAAATTAACTACGCAAGTTGTTTCAGGATGTGAAAAGATTTTCTATTTTATACAGTGAAACCAATAATGATTCATTAGTATTTTCCTCCAAATTGAATATAAGGGAACTGAAATGATTATAATTAAGGCACTTTGTTGTCACCGTATTCAGACTTTCACATCATTTCAGCACTGTCATTTGCAGCATCACAACAGTGATGATGAATACTGATAAAACAAAGGAAATGGGCAATAAACAAATTCTTTTTTGAGCTTGTAGTTTAAGACAGTTTAATTCAAATAGATTTTATCTTGTGCTCACCTTAATTTACAGTATTTTACACTGAAGCCATAATCATAAAAGGCATTATAATGCCTTTTGAAAATTATGTGAATTTTAAATTTGCTGATTTTTGGTATTTTTTTTTTTTTTTGTCAGAGGAGTAAATATGTAGCTGCCTAGTGAAAATAATGTAAAGAAAAATCTTAAATGGTCTGTAATCATGAATGAAGTGGTACCAGTGTATTTTAACTACTATCTATAAGGGGGTAAATATAATTTTAAGCACACCCACAGGAGATTCTTGGTCACTCAGCACATTTTCCCCTAACAAAAATGCAAAGCCATTCATCTAGAAAGACCACGTTAAAATCATTAGTGAAAACAGAGTATCATGACAGATAGTATTTTGAAATGCATAAATACAAGTTGAATTTTGCATGTTGGTATGCTCCAAGTATAAAAGCTGCATTGTGTGTGAGTTCCTCTATGAAGCTATATTATCTAACTATTTAATTAGAGATAAAGAATAAAAACAATGCAGTTTCATGCTCACTGCATTGAATCATCTAGTCATTATTTTCCCTTTGCTATAAACAGACAGCCTACCTTTTTATCAGCACACCATTTCATTTATTTCACAGTGAAGCCCAGTTTCACAATAATTGACTTGTCAGAAGCTCTAATTTATGAGGCTGGGCTCTGTAAGCCTTCTCCTATATTGGACTCAACCTGCACACAAGCAGGGTTGAATATTTACAATGCTGTTAACAGGTGCTGAATTGTTTAATGATTCTAATAGCCAGAAGCGTACTGAGAAAGCCAGCGGGATCACAATTACAGGCTGTTTGAACACAACAATTACTCGTCCCCTGAGAGGTGTGAAAGTCAAAGGCAGTTTTATCCTAACAGCATCTAGCACATGGGCTAGACAGGCTAACTTCTATTAGTAGTCCACTGGGAAAAAGCAATAACAAACCCCTAGGAATCATAAAAATTTACAAAGTATGTAAAATTTAAACAATCAAAACCTGAAGGAACTTTTTGTTGTCTTTTAAATAATATATTTTAAATCCTAACCCTTGTAGAGTTTAGCAAGAACAACAAACCATGAAACATGAACTTATTTCTCTAATCTGAGGAAGTGTGGAATTTCATCAGCTGAGAAAGACAGAGAGACGTGCAGGAACATAAAATGTAGATGAAGTTACACAAAACATTTAGGATTTAATGTGAATGGTGGCAATCATTTCCTGTTTAGCTTATGTAAACCTGACCTGAGATCTCTCTGGGAAATTTTTCATCAGCCTTGAAATGGTCCTGCTATAACTGTCAATGCTGTGAAGTCATTTGTTACAGCACCATGTTTTTTATGTTCAGATTATACGGTAGTAATAGTGACACACATAATGAAAATCGGTGGCAGAATCAGCCAAAAATATTAAAAGAAAAAACTTGCTAGCCCGAAGGCCTTTTGTAACAAATGCACAAAAGGACAAATCTACAGCATTTACTTGATAGGAACAAAGTGTGTTTTCGGAGATTTTACAGTTCTGAAAGCAGAATTTTGTTATGAACAATTATGGGGGAAGCACAGATAGTAATTTTTATACATCACTTTACTGCAGTCATCAATTGTGTTTGCTTTCATCGGCTTGTGGCCTCCAGCAGCTGCCATCTTCAAATGGCACCATGGAAATGGCACTGAGTATACGATACAATTGATGGACCTTCATAGCCAGAGAGCTATGAACCAATGTACCAACTCACTTCAGTTGTTAAGGCATCACTGACTGACTCTGGAGTCCGTGACTGGCTTGCAAAAATGCATTACAGCAAGCATAAACACTGCAGATGGTAATCTCTGTCTATACTATACTTGCATTTTCTTGTATTCATGTATTTGCTTAGGCTAGCTATGAGAAATAGATATATTGCTCTCTTTAATAATTTTTTCAAAGATGATTATGTGAAGTTGGTTCTTGAATAGGGACATGAGCAGTCTTCAGCTTTGCATTCTCATCCAAGACTGCAGCAGACTAGGGGAACAGGAGGTGTCTCAAATACTCAGCAGCCTGGGGCTTCCCAGTCTGAGACTCGGAAAAACTTTATTTGTGTGAATTGTTTGGTGAAAGCAAAACATGAACCACTCTCTTGTACTTCTCACATCACTATGACCCTAATAATTTAAAAGAACAAGCTCGTGTTATGAAATTCATAATAATGCCTACAGCTGTTATGTATTAAGTATATATATATGCACATCGATCTAAATGCGACTGTAAAAGAACAAATCCACCCTGGGAAACAAGGAACTGTCCAAAAAGAACTGTTGTGGTTTAAGGCCAGCCAGTAACTCATAACCACGTTGCTGCTCACTCACTCCCAAAGTGATGGGGAGGAGAATCAAAAGAATGCAACCCCCACAGGCCGAGTCAAGAACAGTCTGGCAACCAAGGTACAACACAAAACCACCACTACTACCACCACCAATGACAAGTGAAATAACAAAGGAAGAAAATACAACTGGTCACCACCTGCCGATCGGTACCCAGCCCAACCCAAGCAGTGATCAAGCCCTTCCAGGTAACTCCCCTCCGTTTGTATGCTGGGCAAGATGTGCTGTGGTATGGAATACCCCTTTGGCTAGTTTGGGTCAGGTGTCCTGTCTCTGCTTCCTCACAACTTTCCCTCCTCCCTGGCAGAGCAGTTTACTAACTCACAGAATCACAGAATCCCAAGGGTTGGAAGGGACCTAAAATATGGATATTGGTAATTATTGCAGTGTAATATACCTGTACCTTCTTAGCTTCTTTTCTTAGTAGCTGCTGCCAAATTTTTCCATTTTATCTCTTAGTCTTAATTAATCTAACTTTCTTCAGTCATCCTCCCTCCTAACAGAATTCCAAACTTGCCCTAAAATTCTGAGCTACTGTGATTGCATCACCAAAATACATATTATTCTATCCTGACTGGCTGATATTAACTGTCACCTCAATAGTGGAAACTATATTGGAACAGTGTATAATCATAATTCTTATTCAGATGTTTTATTCACATGTAATTAGACACGCTCAGCTTAATCATACTGAGAAAAGGAAATTTAAAGTAAAATATAAGTGCATGATGGTAAGGGCATCAGTCTGTATTTAATTATAAATTACTCTACATTATTCTTTCACTCCAGAAAGCTTCATAAGACTGACATAAAGTAAAAAAGAAAACTTCAAAAATAATTATTGGAATGAATTAATAAAATATTTTTTTCAGGTCTTCACAAGGAATTCACATAGAAAACCTATTCTGTAAGTGTGCACATTCACAGACTCTCATATATATTTATAAATTCATAAAAAAACAAACATTTTAACACTGATGTGAATATTAAGAGTATCTAAAAGTTAACTTTCCAAATGAAAGCTGATTCTGCTTAACTTTACATATGTTGTAAATTTCTATTTCTCTTTTACTGCACATGTATCTGGAAAGTATCATAACCTGATTTACAGAACATGCTTCCCATAGCCATTTCTCTTCTATAGAAAGTTGGACATTATAATCTTTTATAAGGGTAAAAGAATGAAATAGTCAAGGAATTTCAGCCAAGGAAAGGAGATAGACAAGCCTCTCAAAATAGCCCATTTCAAAGAACAGGGCTCTTCACTGATGTGTTTTGTATGATCTTGACTAAGTAAAGAACATATTGACATAAGTTGTATATGGAAAGGGGAACATGTTGTAATACTTGACTGAAGTAGCACAGAAAGTCTGACTTAATGTGCAAATTCAAAAACCTCTACAATTAGGAATGATTGCTTTGGGGGAGGGAAAAAACAGGGAATAAACTCTGGATATTGAGACTGATACATTTTGATTAACAGTTTTATTTGGACCACCCCTCTCATTTGCACATCATCTCTTTAACAGCATGCACATGTCTGTCTGGTCAGTATGCTAGTCTAGCACTCAGCTACTCCACTCCCTCAAACCAACAGCTCAATTACTCCTCTTTAACTAGACAGTAAAACCCCATTTCACAGATTTCAAGGCATATCAAACTAGAAAATTAAACTGGTTTGATGAAGTATTGCAACATGCAAAAAAAGCCATTATTACAAGCCTAAGTATCTGAAGTGTACCAGAAAAAAAAAAAAATCATGACTGCATGTTTAGAAGAAACCTGGATTCTTAGAGCAAAAGGATACTTTGATCTCTGTCTCACAACAAAGGTAGATTAGCATTACTTAAATAGTACAAATTGTAGGCATTCAGTAAGGCATTTTATGTGACTGGACTGGAAAAGAATGATCCTACATTTGTTTATGCAGCTTTAATATACAAGTAGCTAAAACTGGCAATAAATGAGAATATAAATCTTCTGTATATTATCTAAGACCATTATTTTGGGGATTTACAGCATCACATGCAATGACTTTTATGTCAATGAATCCCAAGGCAATTTACCAATCATGCATACAGGAATTACTTATTCACCACTAAGGTACAATCACCTGCTGGCTGGAAAGTATTTCTTGCTTCAAAGTGGAGGGAAAGTCAACAAAATTGCTTGGGGGCAGGACATGATAGAGAACACTGTATCAAGTGACACTGAGTGTAACAACTTATTGTGTAACAACTCATTGTGCAACAACTCATACCAAAATTCATCCATTGTGCTCCTACTCTTTTAAAAAAAAGAACACCTTAAATCCTTTGGATTATTAAGGGCCACAAATAGTTCTTGTCTGGTACTACCAATCATTTCATATGCTCATCTATGGCACAGCAAACTCCATTACCATACTGCAATTTATTCACAGTTATCCAACTGTCACTGTCTTCTCATAAAATTTTTCAGTTTTCCTTTGATGTATCTCAATCAAGCACTGACAATGCTGTAACTGCTTGTCTTGAAGGAGGTCTGAAAATACCAGACACTAGTAGGTCCAGGAAATCTACTAGTTTAGTAACTTTGGTTGAAACTTAATAGAATTTATTACCATGTCAAAGAATAGAAAGTGTGCACATCCATTGCATTTGCCCTTGAAATTTGCCCTTGAGATCTAGAAGTGACCTCTTTGACACTCAGCAATATCCTTTATTACCTCATACCTTCATATCCTCCCTGAATGACTAAGTACAGAAAGAATGCTGAACACTTCCGTGTGGATGAGCGGGGTAAAGGAGGACAACTTGTGAACTGTTCCAGCCTGCATGTGTGATGTTCCAATGAAAGACTAATTTCATTAGAAACTTCAGTATGCATTCCTATCCTGCCATTATGGACATCATTGGTCAAAATCTGCTCGTCTTGTTTCTCACTACAAAGCTTATGCATCTCATGATGAAATAGGGTGGATTTTTACCTTCCCTCCCCTCTCCCCCAACTTTCTCCCCACAATCTTCTCAGAATAGCAGAACTTTTACATATAAGTTGATATTGTGACAACTTCAGATTTAGCTTTCCATGACACTGCACATTAAAGAAACTGCTGAGAAAAAAGGACCATCAGTCAGCATGCCAAGCTCATATTCCAGTGGGAACCTTTTTTTATGTAGGGAAAAGCTTGCCTCTTAAATCAAACAACTGCATTTCTATATTTTACACTTACCTTTGTGCTGCATGTTGTGTCTTAAAAATCTATCTACCACATGATAAAAGCTTGCCAAAGACAAATTGATAAAATCACTTTAACACAGCAATTCAAGTGCAAGATATTTTAAAATAACATCACTTACTCTTTATAATAAAAAAAGAACAGTGTCTGCAGTGGCATAGTTTTTAACATCAGGTGTAGCATGGATCGTGTAAATTCTAAAGTCACTCTGAAGCACTCTAAAAAAGTGAAATCTTTACTGCTATAAATGTCTAATTCTTTACTTGCCACATTATTTCAGTGAGTGAATGATCCCATGATAGGTAACATACCATTTACCCACAACACTCTTGTGGCAAAGGCAGTTTACATAGCTGGAACAGCTCAGAACGATCTGCATACCAGCTGGAGCTAGGCAGGATGATAACAATCATTGAAAATATTGCACACATGGTTTCACCATAATACCTTAATGAAAGTAAACTTCATCACAGAGAAACAGCTGATAGCTATTCTCTCATTTATTAGGAAAGTCTGGGTCTTAATAGATTTTCTATAAAAAACTGGGCAGAAAATATCAATGTGGTAGCCAAAAAAAAAAGTAACACAGCCTTGGGTGACATGGTCTAGTGTGAGGTGTGCCTTGCCCACCACAGGGGGTTGGAACTAGATGATCTTAAGGTCCTTTCCAACCCTAACTATTCTATGATTTTAGGATTATAAATACAATGCCTAAAGGAATGTGATAATCTGGAGTTTTATTCTAGGGATACTGATCTAGCCTTCTCAATAAGGCTATTTTATAGTTAACACTAAATTGTAAAATTATTTGCCAAGATATGCATTTATATTTAGAGAAAAAAAAATTAAAAAAGTGTGCACAGAAATTCTATTCCATGTGTGGGCCAGTAATGCTCCCACACTGGAAACTGTTAAGTATTCTACGCTGGACAGCAGCAGGATCACCTTTGGATCAACTCTACCCTCAAGTTACCTTCAGATTAAATTGCATTTGTATTTTATACTCACGTTGGATTCATTATAAGTCTACGGAAGAAATAAGTCCAGGTGATATAATCCATTGCATCCTGCTTAGAAGTAACAGTTCCAGCAGCAATTTCAGCATTCAAGTGGTCAGCCAGCACTTCTAACAAGCTGAAGAACAGAAAACAAGAGGGCTTAGCTGACTTTACAATCACGAAGACAGGTAATATATTTTGCAGAGTTGTGCATTAAAAGGTTAATTACTTTTAATCTGAAAATGTTATATATTTATCTTCTGGTAAAAGAGAAAAGGGGGAAAAAAGGGGCAATGTAATTGCAAGGTCAATCATCTTCTTTACATGATAGTGGAATGAAGCTCAAATTAGTTTTTGATTGGACCAAGAATGAACAAATTTAAGTCATTCATGGAATGTATTCAGATGGAGCTACTCAGTGGTAACTTCTGAATACTGTATGTTGACCATATGATCATGCTGGCTTAATCCAGTAGAGAATCATATGGAAAGACAAACAGGAAATTAAACAGTGGCAATGGCTTAGCTAATACTTGACAAATACTTGAGGGCTTTTAAAATTACATCAAAACTACTTCCCCCAGATTTTCCCTTATCTTCCTCCAACGTAAAAAAAAAAAAAAAAAAACCAAAAAACAAAAAACAAAAAAACAGAGCCAAAGAACTGCTACTTTTACCCAGAAAGATCTAAAATCAGAAACACAGAAGAACAAAAGCAGTTTAAAATGATTCTTGCAAAGTAAAATACTGCTTAGTGTCATTAAATGGAACAAAGACTTTCATTAGGGTATCTAATGAGATCATGCCTGGCTACAGTTCAATCAGGGAATAGCAAATATCCTTAAGGATCAGCCTAATTTTTCTTATATCATAATCCTTTTTCTTTTCCTACTGTTCTTTCCCTAAAGTTGTTGCTAAAAGTAAAGAATAATTTGTTATGAATAGCTGCTTTACTGCCCTATACCACTGCTTGCATGCTTCTGAAGTAAGAACTGCAGATGCTCTACCCGGATTGTCCAACAGAAACTAGAAAAATGATTCAATAGCTATTCCATAATAAAGAGTGCTTTTTCTTTTGCTTCTGATGTGCTATATTTCAAACCCATGATCAGTGAGAAAATAAGGCCTGAAGTATGAGTTGTGTATTCAGGTCTTAAAACTAATACATAGACAATGGCTTTTAGAAAAAACGTTAATTAAAAAATTGTGAAGTTTAATTTTACAAATTAGAAATACTGCACAAAGCTGACAAATATGTTCTTTGGTAGAACAGATAGGAAAGCATTCTAAAACTAAAAACCCTCAACCCCCCCCGTTTCTTTTTGAAGCTATGAAGCCTCTTACCTCAAATACTTGATCACAAATGAGCCCAAGACAACTCTAATTTAATGGGTTCACAACCTACATGGAGCTTAACAAGATTGCTAGTGAATCTTCAGCTAAAAATTTATAAAATATTCTTTGTTTATAGTGAAAGATGAAATATATCAAAGTACAGAGTAAGTATATAAACACAAAATAAGCTACTAGAAACACAGAGTATTTATAGTATTTCAAACAGGAACAAAGTGTGATTTCTACTGTTATTTTGAAGACACACTTTATTTAGAAACAACTTTGCTATGAATAGATTTCCTAGTTTATGATAGTGCCATAGAGTCTGGATATATCATCACACTGCTCTTCTGATTTATTAGCTATAATTTTGAAGAAGTTCAACTCCTAGACTTTTGTGCTAAGTGCAATTTATGTTAAAAAAAGAAAAGTGTGATTTCCTAAGGAAATGAAGCGCATGTTTCCACATTCTTTGTTTCAAAAAAATTATATGTCTATCTGTGCACCACAGAAATTAATTTTCAAATACACCATCCCATTTCAACTACATTTCACAGGTGTATAGCACTCTCAAGCTCCTACAAACTTCCTGAGCAGATAGAGGTCCCATTATCGCTTATGTTGAGGGATGAAGTTTCCTTAGGAAAACAATACTTCATTAATTCTTCATCACCAAGAAAAGCATTCAGTAATGCTCATGCTTTACTAGATACCTCAGAATTCCTCCATGAAACATGCATCTATGGGAGACCAATGCAACTAGTTCTGCTTCTCATTGAACAACTAAGCATATTATAAATATAAAAATCAATGCATGAATTACGTTATGCTGGACAGCAAGCTTTGTATTAACTAAGTCCAGAGAGGGAACAAAAAGGTGGTACTTCTACATTTCTGACAACAATACTGCAATTTTGAAGTGAAAGATGTGTTGAAAGAATATCAGTAATAATTTACATCATACAGATTTCTTTTTGAACTTGTGAGATTTTGAAGAATATGATATCTATAATGGTACAAGTATTCTAGGTAAAAAATGTTAGAAACTCAACTATTTTTTTTGCTATTAAGAATTTGTCACAACATTTCAGGGAGGGTTATGAGGATCATGTATAATTGTCCTATACACTGCTCTTGAATAACAGTTTGTGCTCTCATTCAAATGTCTGAGACAACACTCAAACCAGAGAAACATTTGTAGTTTTATCTGGAAATGGACTAAGGAGACCAACAGTGCTTCAAAATTCTTGGAAGAAAGTATTTTTTTGCATAAAGATGGATAATATTTTTTTAAAAATTATTTCCCTCTAGGACCACAATATTTAGGAAGTATTGGGCACAGGAATTTTGTTTCATTTTTCTTCATTCCTCATTTGTAGTATTATTGATAGTTTGATCAGCTTTTCTGATTGCTTTATCTTTACCTTGACTCCACTGGGAAAGGTTCATAAAGGAATTTTTTGTAGAAATCTTTCTTAATATCATGAACTAGAATTACAGCTTTTCCTTGGTCATCAAATTGTGGTCTGCCAGCACGTCCCATCATCTGAAGCACATCTGCCAAAGAAATAATAATGTATAAACCAAATGAATTTATTTGAATGTATAAATAAATGTATTTATGTCTGCATAATGTACAATACAGGATTTTTTGAATTCTTTGGCCTTGTATGCCCTATTGGTTTTGACAAATCTAATTTTTTTTCCATCTCAGATAAATGCATGACGAACTTCTTTCTGGCAGAGACTATCTTCCTGAATACTTGAGGACCACTCATCGCAATAGAATCTAAGCTTACATCTAATATAAATTTTCTCTACTCTCCTTCCATTCCACAACCATCCCTTGTTTGAGCATATGCAATTAAAGATGACCAGTCATGGAACGCATGAAACCTACAATGGCAACTTTCTATTATAAATATAGAAATTTTCTAATTTTCAAATATCTGACTTCACAATAATAGAAGTCCTTTTTATAAACTTTTCTGTCATGTATTATTTCCTAGGTTTTGAATATTTTAGAGGTAAACTGATAAAGGCAAATTCTAATTACTGACAGCTGTGATCTTTCCCACTCAAACTTCATGACAAGTGATATTAGTTATTAGCACTGGAGTAGAGATGGTTTCATATCAGACCACAATACACAAATTTAAAAGCAGGTAGTTAAAGCTTACCTCTTCTACTCTGTCTACACATTATTACTTGCAAATATTAGTTAATGATTTCTATAAACACTGAAAATACCAGCTGAAACAAAACATGCTCAGCTTGTTACCCGGCCACCAAGACGAGCATGCTTATCATCTGTTTGTGTCTTCTCAAATGTGAGAAGTGCATCTGCAGAGCTTTGATTTCTTTCTGGTGCCTCCAATTACTACTTAACTTTGAAGAAACAATAGAAAGAAACTCATAAGTAAGTTTTACATGTTTATTTTAAAGCTTTTTAGTTTTGAGTATTCTCTATGAGCTCTATCATACCTGCAAAACATGTGGTTTGCAGTACCTGACATTTTGAAAAGTGATTTCTTTGGCTTCAGAATCAATAAGCTTTTAGCGCAATTGTAAGCTGGGGAAGGAAAAGCCAGAGGGTGTATTATGGGATACAGCAATGGACCGTGATAGGAGAAACAGCCCAATGACAACATACAGTTTTTAATAACACATTTTCTCTTGCGTACCCATAAGCTATATAGATATCATTTTTTTTAATCAGTTTATATCTTCTGTTAATTTAGGAGTGACATGAAAATGTAAAACCAAACCAGTTTGAAAATGATGTTTCTGAATAGGCATGTGCACAGGAAGTGATGAAACAACTTCTTCCTATTCTAATGTGGTGAATTAAATTGTGCATAATAGCATATATGAAATGGACTTACTGAAAAGCATCAGGAAATTATTTTTGCCGATATCCACTACATAATTATCCAAACCCAATACTTTCTTTACTGACTATATGTTGCTTGGCTGCTTTTAATCACTGGACTAAACTCCTGAAACATTAAACATGATCCAGCTGGCTGACTAAATGTCTGGTAACTGAGAAAAGGTCTTCCCCAAACCTCTGACTTCATTCAAAGAGGCATTTCTAGTTATTTTGAAAGTACTGAACTCTCCAGAATGATTCATTCTGCCCTCAGTTGCTTCCTTGGAGCCAAATGCATCCTTTATACAGAAAGGTAAGTTCAGCAGGGAGAAACCCAGTTACACAATGACGGAACAGTGAAGGCATAACTTGTGGGCAGCATTAAAGACAGTGTTGTGAAATTTTTGGAAGTATTTCAGAAAGAAATTAATCACATTTTCATTTTATTGCTGCTGCAAAACTGTACTACCTATCCACAGAACTTCCATATGCATAAATATTCTCTAGAAAGTTAAAAATAAAAATGCTTTAAGCAAACCGCACCACATGTTTCTTCATAAAGTAAGGAATCCGCATTTTCTGTTGCAATGCAGACAACAAAATCTAAATGCTTCCATCACAGATGGTGGTATTCCTCCACCCCTCCCCCTAGAGCTTTATTGAAAATTCAAGAATTGAACAATCCCTGATGTCCAAGTCACCTGAATTCAAATGGCAATAAAAAGTGAAAGTATAAGCATTCCCTAAAGCCTTTGTGAGTATTTGTACACAGATTTCTAAAACAGCATAGTAAGTTTTAAATGCTTACTGAGTTTCTGATTTATTTTATTATTTTTTCTATTACTGATCTGTGACAGTCCCACACATTTAAAATAAAATTTAAAACTTCAGTTGATTTCTTTCCTCATCACTTTTCCCCATTCAGTAATAAAGTCAGTTGCCACTATTCTTCCAGTCAGGATGTATGAGATACTGCTCTGTAGAGACTCTTTGTACTAAGTTTACATCAGCCAAAGTCTGTCACAAAATGCTAGTTTGCAGGGCTGAGTTCCCAGGTCATACCAAAATCTTTGAACAAGAGAGTTGGTCTGGAAATTGATCCTAAGTTTCCTGCAGAGCACTAACCACTAAATTAAGCTCTATGATGGGAGAAGTAACCCTCATAGTATTTTCAATTTGAGGTTTTTTTCTTTAGTAAGCTTCTTTTGCTGAAAAGAGCATGCATGGTAGAAAAGATGCAAGCCCTTTATTTACATCACAAGTAACATTTAGATTGTCCTCAGGTGTACACATCTTTATCATAGTATAGGATTATTGAATAACAAATTTTCTCTTGCGAAAAGAGAAAGGGAAACAGGAAACCTGGAATAAATTTAGCTTGTCCTCATTCTCCAAGCATAGTAAAATCCAGACAAATATCCTCCCTGTCTGAACTCTGAAAGTTCTTCCATGGTTCACTTTCTTAAGCTTGTTAAAAACACTGCAGAACAGTTTATGAAAAGTAAAGTTTACTGAAACCAGAAAGTCTGCATCAAACTAGACGTTCAAATATTTAATTTAGCTATTTCTGAAGTATCACTTACTTGAAGTATCACTTAAATCACTGAAGATCCTAGACTAGTTATGTTTTTTTGCTTACTGTCAAATGACTATGCATAAATTTTATGTTCTCCTACATGCGTAATTCAACTGTCGCATTTCAAGCCATGGCTTAGTTTACTGTTAAAAATCCATTTCTATTTAAAAAAGTTTTCAAAAATACAATAAATTATTTGCATGCATGAAAATGTCTTTTTATACAATTAACTAGGTAGCTAAATATGATTTTATACTGTCCCCTCAATTGTTTAATGTCTATTTTGGATGATACACATTAAAGGAATTTGGCATGAAAAAAAATTTGCAAAACAGAAACATTTTCATTATTACATAAAATCTTAAGAGTTCTCTTACAACTTGCATTAAACAAAGGAACCCTTTCTTCAGCAATCCTAGTCTCTACGCAAATTAGGTATTTTCAGTGATCAGTTACTAATTAATTCAGATCATTTGCATATGCTTGAAATACATTTCAGCATATGAGCATTTCCATTATTTATATGAGTACCTGTAATGGGATAATCCACATAACGCCTTGTTTTTCCATCATAGTATTCTGTTCCTTTAACAATTACTAAATGAGCTGGAAAATTTACACCCCAAGCTAATGTGCTTGTGGCAATAAGAACCTAAAACAGAAAGAAAGATTAATGAGGTATATGTAAAAGCCAACTTTAAAATTCCATGTAAAACTCATTACGGCAGGATTAAAAGAACAAATGTACCTGGATTTTGCAGTTCACAAACAATTCTTCCACAGTTTTCCTGTCTCTTTCATGCAGTCCTGCATGGTGCATACCTATTCCAAAAGCAAGTGTCAGCTTCAGATTTGAATCTCTAACTGTTGCTATAATGTCATTCATCTGTAACAGAAAGAACAGTTGCATATTTTAAAACAGATCACTCACAAATTTAAAAATTATAAGTCTTTTTGCTTGTTTTTTTTTTTTTTAATAGAAAGAATAATTTGCTTAACACTGTTTATAACAAACAGGAAAGCACAGTCTTCAGTCTCTGAACAGTCTGGGTTTAGTCTAAAAAAAAAAATCAATCAAATACTATATTAAAGATGGGAAGAATACAAAATTCACTTTATTGACACAGTAAGTAGCACAGATAAGGAAATGAAAATGCTGAAAATATCTTGACAGGTCTGGCAACTGCTGTGCATTCTGTTCTGTGTTTGTTTAATGCAATCCCTAGTATCAGAGGGGTTAGAACTGGTATAAAAACACAGCAAAGCCCTGCAACCAGTAACATACAGTCATGAAAAATAAACTTGTCTCTCTCCAATGCCTGTGAAAAAGACAGACACAGTTCTTCAGTTTGATAATTCTGCAACTATTCATCAAAAAATTTTCCTAGGTACATGCTGAAATGCAAATTAATTTGAATTTTTTTTGGAGTGTGAGTTTGTAATTTATAGACTCAAACCCTGTAGTGAAACCCAACACACAATAAGTGTCTTCACTTAAAACTTTTAGAAATCCAGACAGATAGCTATTTTTTATTACTATTTTTTTCAAATCTCATACTAATAAGTGGAATCACCTGAACTGCTATCATTTTAACCATATTTCTTGCCTATGTTTTCCAGTAGTAAATTCCATAATAAGTTCATTTAGTTCTGTAGATGACCTGTGTGAAGAGCCCGTCCTTAATAACAAGCAAGAGCTTTATAACTTCAGTCTTGTTTAGTGACTCTACCCCTCAGTATTTCTTCAGATGTTTTATTTCTAAGACCATTCATTATTTTATGTAATTTTAATATAATTATAGTCAGGAACTTTCAAACCTCATCTCATATTAGTGGTTTCCTGGTGCCACCAGCAGTGGCATGTTGATATTGCATTCTTCTGGACAGCATCATTCACGATTAACCTAGGAAGAATAGCCAAGGCTAGAGAAAAAATAGTAGTGCAGAACTAATTATTCATGGTAACTAAAGAATTTGGACTGAGAATTCAGTCTCAGACAGAGTATCTCAAAGATACAGATACATGACGTGACTACAGTGATATCTTCATGGTCACTTAGGACTCTGAGGTGTGTGGTACTTCTGATGTTCAAAATTGTAACCTTCTCTAAATGTCTCCTGGGTTTTATAACTCCCAGACCTTACTGTTAACAAAATTATTCACATATCTAAACCCAAGTAACATACATCACTACTATTACTAAAAAAATCATAAAAAGGTACAAAAAAGAACAGATAATAGTCCATATCCAAGACTTAAAAACCCACAAACAATATAGATTTTGTAAATCAATCAGTTTTGTCAGGAAGAGGAAATTACAAAACATGTAAAAAAAAAAAAAAATCAAATCTATTTTTTTGAAATATTGTGGATACTGATGGAAGTAACACAGAACCCAGTTAAAAAAAAAATACATTCAAATTTTGGCTAGGTCCAATCTATTTGATCTGTCAATGGGAACTCTTAGACTTCATTTTCCTTCACCATGCAGTGGCCTGGATGTTCCTGAGAGTTTCCTATGTTTTAAGACATGGAAGGTTTGTTTTATAAACTGAGTTGAAAATTATGTTCACAGAAAAAAAGAGTGAAAGGGACCAGGAAAGCACTGAAAGGAAAGAAAGCAGAAAGAAAAAAAGCAAAGAATTGAGACGTGAAGAGGGGATAAATCTATTTATGAAAGGAAAACAAGGGGTAGATAAGCAGAAGAGAGTAAAGAACTGAATGAAAGCAGGATATGTTAAAGGATAAAGTTTATCTATCTAGATACAATCAGCAAACCTTTGATTTCTCTAGTCAACATGTAGACATGTGACTGCAGTGTAGACGATATGAATTATGACCCATCTTAAAGATTTTTTCTCTTATGACTAAAAAATAGCACAGGCTCCTTATGCTTAGATGGGCACTTTGGGAAATAATAGTCTGTGTATACACTTGACAGGAAATTAAGATGAAAAAGTAGAAAACAGCAGTGATAAATATCAGAAAAATAAATTAAAAAATTCATTTACATTTACTCAATTTCTGCATTCAAAAAATTACAAGAGATATGATATTGCTGAATTATTTTTTCTCCTTCCCACCAAGAATCATCACTTTATGATAGTTATGTCTCTAGTGTAAGGGAGCAAAGCAGTTCCAATGACATTTATTTCATTATTACATAAGTGGAATTTGATATTGGGAAAATAATGAATCTAAACTCCCTTTTCCACTAGAAGAGTACAGGGATCAAGTCAGCTGATCTGGATTAGTCTATAGCGATTAGACTGCTCCTTCAGCACATGCAATTTTACAGTGTTAGTTATTTTCAGTACAGAACTTGAGCTAAACCTTTTTGCCATGGAATTGCCAGCAGAAAACATCCTAAATTCACACTGCTGGGAATTTATTCCAAGATGTTCTTCTTGGTTTTACAATCAGTAGTGGTTACTTTTTCTTTTCCCCTCTGACTTGTATTACAGCGGTGGCCTGTGGTGCTGTTAGTCACACCTGCAAAGCAGTGTAATTTACCACAAGAAATCTAAAGAACCCTTAGCAGGAGAGCTGGCGCATGTACTAGTATCCTGTCATTTTAGCAGCAGGGAATCCTAGTCATTTTTAGCTGACCCCTTACTTTCACATAAATCAATGTAATAAACATAGCTATTTTACCCATAGGCACAACCCAAGGCTTAAAATTATCACAACAATTTATTTAAAAATATAACTCTCCTATGTCAGTGTAGTGTAAGAATATTATCACTTTCTATTAAGAAATAATGGCACAATTAATAGGTTCATTAACCAGAAACAGACACACATTGTGGCTATAAAACAAACCTGACATTTCTGCATTGGTGTAACTTCATTGCTATTTATCTTTCTGAAAATAACTGTAATGTTGGGTAAAGATATAAGGGCAAAGAAAATATATTTTATCTTAAAAACAGAAATTATATTAAAAATAACATCAGGAAATATATATGGTACTGACATAAAAGACCCATAAAACACCGAAGCAGGGAGCTTAATGTAAGGAAGGATTTTTTCCTGGACAATAAAGGCAGGCAGGATTGGGCCCATGCAGAAAAAGTTTTGCTATCTATCCTTCTCAGATTTTTTGACAAACAAACAAAATATCTGCTGCGCTTTCCTAACAGTAGGTTGATTAGGAATTCACCTTTTAATAACCCACCTTTGAAGACCAAATTGGGACTCTAGTAGCAATGCAAAATACTTACTATAAAAAATAAAGTTTATTTCTAGCTTTTCTATTCTGATCTCTGAACAAGCTAGATTTTTCTCAAACTAGTAAGTAGTCATTTTCTTTGTTCCTGCACATATGTAAACTGTTGAACCATTTACTTTAAGCTAATAGAACTTTTTTATATTTTAAATTTATTATACTTAAAAAGCTTTTGTAGAAAGATAGGATTCCATCTAAGTAGATACATTACCCTGTGCCTGAAATACATTCCAGCCAGAATATAATTCAGCAAGTTGATGACAATGCTGGCTCCAAAAGAAAGGAGGAGACCAGATTGGACAAGAATGAGCTAACAGATTGTGCAGCCCAATTCTGTCCCTTTGAGTGTGATATATTGTTTCAAGATGCTAAAACCCCATACTTTCTCAAAGCATATCTGTTGTGCTGGTTTTCCCATTTTCACAGAATCCTCATTATTAGTACTCTCTACTCTTTTCAAAGCACGTCAGACTCAGACCATATGCCACCGAATAATGCTTATCAATTGTCTAAAATGCCCAATAGAAGAAAGATGTGCCAAACAAAAGAATCATGTAAATTATGAAGTCTTTTACAAAAATAATTACATATTTCACATCTGGTACAGATGTTAAGTGAAATAAAAACAACTCCTTGTTATAACTAAATGTTAATTTTTTATGACACACTTTCGTGTCGTAAAACCAACATCTTGTAGAAGGAAGCTGAACTTCTATAATGAATGAAACACTTAGAAATCATTCTTGGGTATCCTCCCAACTTTTAAAGGCAGAAAAAAGAAAGTAAACTCTTAATTTTTGATGAAGAGTTGACTTATACTTCAGAACTCTCCCCCCAAAAAAGATGCCCAAATCACCTCAAATAAGATTATTCAAGAAATGTCTTATTGTTTAAACAGTCGATATATATTATTAAAACATATACATTGAACACTAAAAATCTTATCTAAAAGACAGCAATATACCTATTCATGACACAGACCAGATTCTTCTATTCCTGTTTTACAGCATAGCATTACCTCAGAATATTAACATGGAGATAAAAGGTTATTTTATTTAAAGGTTAGAGCAGGAAAAGTAATCCTCTGCCTTTCCAACAAGTCTTAGGATATTTTTTGGTGTTGTTTTTTTTGTGTACTTTTTTCCTTTTTCTTAGCAATGCAAACCAGAACTATATGGTAAAATTTAATTCACTTTCATGCATATGTCTTTGCATATTTCCACATAGCATATGAACACATACACAAATCCATAATTAGCGCACACATGTTTATGCAATCACATCTCTAAAATCGTAAAATCGGTACTGGCCTGATTCATTTTTTTGGAGTCAATGAGTGCCTTTCATTCAAGTGCCCTTGAATTCAGTGGATGCTGGCTATTGCCTGGTATGGATGCTATTGAATATTACAGTAGATATGTTTGTGCTGAAGGATTTTAGTTATTTCTAGAGGTTTCCTAAAGAACAGTCTTAACAAGATGCAGATGGTAAAATGATGCACAAAGCAGAATGCAAAAATCATTGTGGTTAAAGATAAAACTGTGTACATGGGTACATTTCTTCTCCATCTTTGCACCGTAAATATAAAAAAAAAAAAACAAAAAGAAAAAAACCCACCACCAACAAAATCCACATATCTGGCCAGGGAATAAATTTCTTAAAAAAACCCAACCCCAAATTAGAAAACACCCTGCTTGTTTGCTGGTGAGAATGGCATTCTAACTTCAAACAATAAACAATAAATACTACTTTGTACTTTTGTTTTAGGTTAAAAAAAAAACAGTAAAAACATTAGAGAAAAACAAATAAACTGAAAACTTGATTCTAATTAATTATGTTGTAAAAAGATTGCAACATCTGCTGCCACTACAGTTGTAGATGCAATTTCTGAAAGAGAAGAACTTGTTACTCTTTAGTCAGCTCCTAATGTAGAACAGCCTGACTGATCTTAACCCAAGCTTACCATTACAGACTGGTGGCACTGTCTGTTTCCAAAAGGATATTCTGAGCTGTTGTTCCTTTTAACAAGTAATGGGTCACAAGCTTCAATGTGACAGTCATGGCTTACAGCTCCAAGTTAGAATTTTGGCTGCAATATGTATATTTAAAAATCATCTCATTATTGTACAAAAAACCAGGGTGAGCATACAATTTGCTTTTTTTGCATGGGTATCAATGAACAATAAAAAGAAATTAAGAATTACTCAATCTATAGGTGAAGTCTTTCAGATGCAATGCCTATTCACAGTTCTGTCATGATGCACCTGTGCTTTGTAGCGAGGATGATCTTTACAAGTGACGTCAACTGAAGAGGTTATGCAACAAGTGCAAACAGCAAGGAGGGCAGCTTCAGCTGCTTCTTCACTCTTTGGCAGAAAATAAACCCTGTGTTGGGACTGCAAATCATAAGAGGGATAGAGAGCTCATTTTGGAACGTGTATGGACAACACGCCTTACAGAAAAAGAAAAAAACAAAACACCTGTAAGGCCTAGGGTAAGTATTTTTTTTGGCAAACTGTGGCAGTCCTGCTTAAATCCTGAAGAATGTCTGCATGTGCTGTGATGCATAGCAATTGGCAAATGTGGGGATGAGCTTTGAAGAATCAGCTACAAATCTCACTAAGTAGGGTATTTCAACATCATTGGAGGCTTTCTTGCTCAGACTAACTAGACATAAGGTATCTGAGTGGACAGAATTTCTTAACAAAAAGCATGCACATAGCCTGAAACTTTGTTGGATAGAATCTATTAAACAGATCTAACTATTGTTGTGTAACAACATGTCCAGTAGAACTGGAAAACTTACTTGTACTAGAAACATCAATTTTCATCAAGTACAGTTCAGTCTTATGAAGACTAACAGCTGTCTCAACTTTCCGAATAACTTTCAACTTTCTGAATACTGTAGGAACATGGGTATGAACAGGAAACTTAGACATGAAATTCAAGGAAAGCATGCAGGAAAAACCATCTCCAAAACTGAATAGAGCTGCCTGTAACATCTACTGAAAAGTAGATGGATGTAGAACAAAATTCCTTCTTGACTATAATTCAGCTGCACCTGTTAGACTGCTGACTCCTTTTTGATGGAAAGAAGGTCTTGTATGGTTCCTCCATGATCCTGGTATGCTGTGGTCCACTTTGGTGGCAACAGTTGAAGGTTTGTTTCGGTACCTCATTTATTCATACAAATCTCTACTCTAGAAGCTTCAAACATGTCCATGTCCTTTGAAATATTGTCTAAATTTGATACTTGGAGCTGGGTGGCAGAGATGGGGGCGGATTTGCCTGCTACTGTGAAGTGAAGCAGTACGGAGTTGCTGAAAAGAGAGCGCACCCTTCACATGCTGCAAATGAGAGTCTCGTTTGGCACTACCACTATAGGGAGCATCTCTACAGAGAATATGAGGGAAACTAAGATGATGGCATAGCTGATAAACAAGTAGCAAAGATCCAGTATTGGTCTCTCCCCCACTTCTATCCCTCCCCCTCAGAGCCTGAATCTCTCTGTTACCATCAGAGAGAAGCTGCCATGCAGGGTAAGAGAGTAAAATCACCTTTCATGGCTGTTCAGAATCTGTGTCTACCTCAATTATCAGTCTTCTAGATGTTATTATGAATGGCATTGTTTACAGCATTTTAAGAAGTTGCAGTATGTATATATTATGCAGTATACCCATTGGGAAGCTAACATAAACATAGAATGTCATGTAGCAAAATCAATTACACCATTAAAGAAAACTAACCAATGAGTTCTTAAAGGAATCTTATGTCAGCCAAAATTAATATCATACAAATAAGGCTGAATGAAGCGAAATTCCAAGGCCTGTTGTAAAGACTGTAAACTTTGTATACACCCACCTATGGAAAATCTCTTGTATCTCAACATACTTCACAATTAACAATTGCAAACCTTTTGAGAATGAAATAATCTATCTGTAAGTTCCCCTAAAGGAACATGGGTTGGCAAAAAACAAATATGCAAAACTGACAGGCAACAGAAAATGTTGCTTAAAGGCAAGAAAATTTATTTCTTCTAATTGATCCATTTTATTCCATATGGAATTGAGAAACACGAAATATCTGGGCAAGTATTCAAGACAGGCGATACCTCCCATAAAGTAGTGAATACCTCCTATAAAGTAAATATTCAATAGTTCTACTTTTAATACTCAAAAATGCCATAGCTGTATGGAGAGCATTTTGTCTATTTCACCTAGTCCAAGCCTGACTTTAACTTGAAGTTAGAATTAAAAAAAACCAAACCCAAACAACAAACCAACCCACCAATTACGGATAAAGAATTAAGCAGTACATATACTGGGTACGTAGCACTACTGAGCTTTGTTCTTTGCTTCAATGTCAAATGAAACTCAGGCTAATCATGCTCATTTAAAACACAAAACTACAAACTGCTCCCATAATTACCTAAAGAAATATCCACTTGAAATGCTTCAAACAGAATTGTGTTCTGCATAATAGTGGTAAGATATAACAATTTAGGAATTAATCCTCAGTCTTTTACGTAATCAGAACTGAGTAACTTGGTAGGTATCTTGTGCTCCAAATATTCAGCTTATTAATTCAGATACAAATAATATGCAAATGTTATTAAAATAATAAATGCAAGGTCTGCTTGTCCTTGTTGGCTCCTCTTTCAAATCCTTCAGAGGTTTATTCTGAAAAATATGAAATTCAAAGACTCCTAATAGAAAACCCTTTTCCAGCAAGTGAACAAGCTTCAGTTACAGTTCTTTTCAGGATGGTAGTGGCGCACAGGACATAAGGAAGCTACTCATATTAATGGAAGTCATTTAGGGGAAGTTGCATGTCACATATTCTAATTGTGGGTGAGATCACTACAGTAACCTAGAATAAGGTACTAGAGTACTCTACTCAGCAGTAATCATTTTGATATGAAATGTTCCTGTTATGCCCAAGAAAGCATTAAATAGAGGTTATACTGTTAGAAAATCAGATTCAAATTGAGACATGCTCTAGCAGTAGCAGTTTAGCAGCCAAGACATCCATTTTCTTTTTTATAATCCATCCAAAAGAGGAAGGATACAGATGTTATGCTTTACGTCTGAAAAAAAAGATAATCACACTTTATTTTTTTGTAAAGAACAAACAAAACCAAATAACCTCATCTAGAAAACTATACTTTTTGGCATGTAATTTTTGGTACACAAGTGAATAATTACTCATACAACTGCTGATATATTAATGTTCATACAATATTCATTGTGGATCTTGTATTTATAAATCCTGCATTTTGAGGTCTTCTGGCCCAGTATTATCACAGAAATTCCTATGCAAAGGGTCTGCAACTGTTAAAAAATCTAACTTCCAAAACCTGGGAAATGTGAATATCAACCAAAGAAACTGTTTTGAAGCACAAATATACTATAATCAGGACCACTAGTTGAGAAGGAAATAAATAATTCATTATTTAGAACAGGTGCGGAATCAAGTGCAGTAAATAAAATCCAGTATACATTTTGAAGAATGAAGATGAAACGGAATATTAAATGGTTATTTCTTATTTGACCATCATTCATGTTTTGCAATAACGGAAAGGATTTTTTTGAGAAACAATACAAGAAAATGTAATTAAAGATTGTATTGCCTGAGAAAGAATAAAAAAATTAAACGTTTACTCCAGTATTGCTTAACATCTGAATATTTGGCAGTAATTTGTATGTTCTTAAAACAAATACATTAGCAGAAGCTTTTTTTTTAACATTGATTTATTTCATTGATATGCAAGCCTGAACCATTCCTAAACAGTTGGTTCTGCAATATATCTATATATATATGTATGAATATAGATGGACAGAAGCATTATATACATATGTACATATATACACATATACACACAGTCATATATATGCATATACATGACCTTCTACACATACAGTTATCTTATGAGAAGGACAATTTTGTTCCTAAAACACTGAAAGAGATTTGGTTTAAATTCAAGCACAACATCTCTATGTCACGAATTTCCAGCTGTAAACTTTGGAGAACACTAGTCCTCTTTCTTTTATTCTTTGTCTTATCTTTGTATCAAAGACTTTTACCATGTGATATATGTTGTCTGGGACAAGGGAACTAGCATTAATAATAGATATGCAGGAAAAACAAAGATAAAAGAGTTTGTGTTCTAAAGTCCAGCCTTTGCAAAGATGTTTATATAATCTTAATGCTGACGCTAGTCTTAATACATATTGAAATTTAGCTTAATCATAGCTGTTTCAAGATCTATGCTCACACGACCCTTTTGTCTCAGATGTATTTTCTTTTCAAACAAATATCAATAAAATAGAAGCAAACCACAAATGCAGGTAAAATGATTCTACCTCTCTTTCATCCATCTTCAGCCATTGTTTGGGATCATCCTCGGTGGCTAGGAAAGCTATCAGATCTAAAGCAGTAAGCCTTGTCTGACGTCTGGATGATACAAAAATAAGAACAGGCTTGGCTGGAGAATGACTCCGAATCGCTGTTGAGGAAAGCAGAACTTGAGAATTAGGCCCTTTAATAACAAAAATTAGTGTGTCTTTTGCCTAGACAGCTGATATACCTCTGTGCAGATGATACACAGATATGTGTACTTCTCTATTCTACCAGATGGATACAACTGAAGTGAGCATATACCATCTCTGAATCAAATCAATATATGCTTAATGGAGTCTGAGTTAGTTTTCTTGCTACTTCAGTGATCATTGTAAGCTAATTAACAGAACCAGTTGTGAAAAAGAACCCACCAAAACACCACAAAACCCTGACAAGCTTTCTAGACTTCAAAGCTTGTGAATATCTTTCTCTGTCTTAGCATAAGTATGTTCTGTTTTTTCTGCCTGTTGGGATATGTTAGTTTAGGCTAAGTGTCATCAAGGTCCAAAACTTGCTTTCTGCCTGACCCAGAGTCCAGACTGCATAAACTCACGTCTGCCTGCAAAAGATCACTTCAATCTACCAAAATCAGAAAAGGTAAAAAAGGTAGAAAGTGACTTTCCAAGAAGTACTGTGAAAGTGGGCACTATGGTAGAAAAGAACTTTGTTTCTCTTGTTTTCTAATTAGTCTGATATATTTAAACCAATTATGTTTCAGGACTTTTTAAAAAAAGCTCAGTCCTTTTTCTTGCTCAGCCCATGGTCAAAAAGTTTCAGGTTGCAGTGAAATTTTTATGGCCTCAGGAAGTACTGCCATGAAATGCTAAAATAACCTTGACTATATCACGTCAAACAAGTGGTGAAAAAAGCCCTCAATAAATCATACATCTACAGATTTTCTAACATCTCCAAGCACTAGAAATATATACAAGTGCATGTAGAGTTTCAAATACTCTCAAAATCTCTTATAAATCCAACTGTGTGTGTTCTTATGTAATTCTCATTCTAGCAATTAAATTTTTGCATTGTTTATTTCTGAAAACTATTTCATACTATCCACTATCACATATTGTTCCCTGGGTATTGTGAACTACCCATGCTGGGTAGTTCATGAATACTACCCAGCATGTGCTCTTGCATATACACATACTATACAGTTGTGAAATTATTGAAACAGAATAATTTGAGCGTATTCATACCTTACAACTATATATGCCAATATATCTATATATTTTAAAAGCCCAGCATCTAATGGATTTTTGTTGCTTCAGGAACAGGTGTGGCAGAACAGCCCAAGACAGATTTATTGTTCATTAGTGTTTTTGTACAATGCTCTTGTGGAGGTGTAAATAATCTGGGCTGTCAAGATTGGTCTCTAGTCCACAATCAATACTTTGCTTCTGTCATAAGGCTAATTAAAGCAGCTAAAAAGTCACCCCACAAATGTCACCTCACGATCAACAGCAGTTCACATTACAAAATTTATTTTGGAGGTTATTTTTAATTGATATAATAAATATTCCTTATGTAACCAAAGCAAAACATGTTCAAATAAAATATGAGAGTTTTTCTTAAATTTAACCTGCTTGCCAGCTTTGTTAAGAATAAAAAATTGGAAACAGAAGCATATCTGGATGCACTACAAATTTTGAATTTTATGGTTATTGCTTTGAAACTAGAATCGTAGGAGGAGGTTAGCCTGACTTGCAACTTCTGTTCACAATTTTTTTAATGCTTACATACAGTGGTCCAATATGAAAATACCTCAGCAGATTAATAATATGAATGGTTTTATTACTTTCTAAATTTCAAATATTTTTACACAAATGTTTCTTTATGGTGTCGAACACTAAGAGAAAACACATTTTATATCCTCCTCACTAGCACCAATTTTATTCTTCTGTTCTAAATACATTACATTCCTCCATTCTATGTCGCATTTGGAGCACACTTTATGTTTCAGACAAATAGCTTTGGGCCATTAGCAGAGCACATTCCCCCTATACATGCCAAGAGTACATACACACATGTTGTAAATATGCTGCAAATGAACTGTGTAAAGTGCTCAGTTTTTTTTTTTTTTCTTTTACAGAAAGAAGGAAAGGTCTAGGAGCTTGTTGCTTACCCTGAAACGCAGGTTTGTTCATACTAGCCATGCGAGGACAGTAATGCTGCCCAGGGAAGCCCTGAATATGCACCTCCAGAGGAACCGGGCGTACTGATGGGCGGAAGTTGAACAGACCCATCTACAGGAAAACATTTTTTTTCAAGTTTAAGCTAGAATTATCTTATAAATTGCTATTTTGTTTTTCTGCAGTGCAAACACATATCCATCTCCTGAAACATTTTTCATACCTGATTAATATTTAGCCAGTCAGCAAGGTCCCTGGCATTTGCTAAAGCAGTGGATAAACCAACTACTCTTACAGGCTTCTCTGTGTGAGATGAGATGAAGTTTGTTCGAGACACAATGACTTCCAATACAGGGCCTCTCTCATCCCCTAGTAAATGAAAAGCCCATTAAAAAATGGAGAAAAAGAAAAGGTTCATAAGTAAAAAGCATATTCATGTCATAAGTACCAGAACACTTCTTCAAATTTAGAAACAATTCTCATTAAAATCAAGAAAACAGTCTCACCTAACAGATGGATCTCATCTATAATAAGAATGGAAACTTTCTGAACATAGCTTCTGTTCTGCCAGCTTCTGCTAACACCATCCCACTTTTCTGGGGTAGTAACAATCAGGTCAGCTTGGGCAATAGCTCTCATATCAGGAGTCACATCTCCTGTCAACTCTACAACCCTGTAATCAAGAAAGATGGTGGTTTGCTTTACAAAGCTTTAGAATATCTTAACATTCAAATATTAACTCCTAAACAAAAAATCTTAAAAGACAGAAGAAACAACATTAAACAAAGTAATCCTGTTTCTGGTCAAATACTTCTAGAAGAATTTTCAGAATTGTTTTAAGTAAATAAACCTGTCTGTTATCCTAACAAATACTATATAAATACCAAATAGAAAAGGGCAAATATGATTCCCAAACTTCCTATGGTTAATTTTTCAAAATGAAGATAATATAAGAATATTAGTTTGATAATAATTGGAATCAGAACATCCGGCCATCCTAGCTGCTGGCCATCCTAGCTAGGATGAAACACGACTATAAAGATACCTGCTGTCTGCATAAATCTCTGGTTTGAATAATGAGGCTAGAATGCTAGAAAGCAGTGTATCTGCATTTATTGGTGAAGTTCCATTAAAACTGGAGCAGGAATTATCCCAAGGTAATTGTTTGGGAAGATTAGCAGAGTTTTTCCAGTTGTTTGCCTTATTACCCTTTCAATTTCTACTGACAGCATCTAAGATGATCCATAATTTTATACAGAATGTAATGGATTTTTGACATTTCTACGATATATTCTACATCCAGTTAAACATTTAACAAAAATTCCTCAAAGTAATGTACATCTTCTCTTCAAATTTTGAGTCACAAGTAATAAATTTCAAAAAGGAAATATTATCTGAAAATATTTTAAAATTATGAGGTAAATAATTTATCCTCAAAGGCCACTAAAATAGAAAAAAAATCACAAATTAATAGGTCACTGATATAATAATGTCAGGAATCTCATTGGTAATTTCATGTATACAGAGTAGCACTTCTATTGAAACCTGAGGTGTGCTTTGAGCTTTAGCTTGGCAAAAAGCTATATGTAGGAAAGTCCCTAAATAATGCATCTTATGGATATAATTTTTAACGCAAGAAAGTCTAATTTTGGAAATCACCAACATGACTGATATACCTTATATGTCATAAAGTAATGGCTGACTTCCAACACTTGGGAAGATCAGCAGGAAATTGATGCTATGAAGGAATAAAACTCTATCTAATTTATATATGAAGAACCATATAGGAATATTAGTTCATGCAAGTCCTTTGAGTTCCTTTTAGCTGATTTTTCTAAAAAAAAAAAAAAAAAAACCCACCACCAAAACTTATTTTGGATTGCAATTTTGATTTCCAAGGATACTAGAAAGAGAAATCTGAGCTTCATGTTTGTTATATGTGCAAGTAATGAGAATAAAAATAGCTGGGTATTAAAGCATATCCATTTTTAAGTTTGGATTTTGCTATCACTAGTGTGACTACTGATAGCATTTTTTAAAAGTACTAGAAATTTGAAGGATAGTATACAATCAGAGCCTATTCTGAAATATTCAAGAGTATTCTGTAGATTTTATTAATACTTGAAGGGCTGTTCTTTTGCTTCTCATTTCTCTGATTAGGTAAGGAGAAACATACTTTTTACCAAGTTTTTCTTCAATCCTAACCTTCCAGTCCTCAATTCTCTCACGAACGAGTGCTTTTAAGGGCGCAATATACACTGCCTGCAAAAAAAGTCACAAAACCAGAAGTTAAACAAGAAGGTACCTATGAGGAAAAATATTTAATACTTGTGAGATTTGAACATACTCGTTCTCATTAAAATGATAAAGGTTTGAATTCCTTAAATGACCTACAACAGGATTCCATTTACAACAGGCTTAATACTTGAAAATAATGCTTTGTTTCCTGTGCCATTAACAAACAAATGAGAAAGAACAGTTTCTCAAAATGGAAGTATTTATCACAGCATTTAATATCACAACCTGCTTATATAAATAATGCCATTTTTTGACATGGCTATAAAATCTGCAAGCTAACATTCTAGAACAGAAATAATCAGAATTTCCAGCAGGCAATATCTTACCTGGTTTCTAGTTACGTCATTAAATTACTAAAACATTACCAATTAAACTAAAAAGTGGATTATTTTAAGCAATGTGTCACAATACTTTCTTCACAGAAGCTTGCTGAGCAGGTGGGAACACTCTGACACGTAGAAACAAATTTATTTACAGATTTATTCCAAATTAAATATTCAGAATTAAGAAGAATATTCCAGTTAAGTATTCTGAAGCTTTTGAACACGAAGAAACTGCTACATGAAGAATTCACACACATTCTTTAAAACATATAGCCAGGTTTTCACCTTTATTAAAATCTAAAAGATACAGCCCTTTGAGAACCGGCTATTTTGTAAATCTAACAGATTAGCTGAAAATGTATGAGTGTCTTCCTTACCTCACTTGGACTCACAAATTACATGAAGATACTGAAATTTCAAAGAATAAGGGATTTACGTACATGATTTCTGTTAATTTCAAAAGCTATTCTTTGGTTAAATCTCACAGTCAGATATAAATATATTTTCCAAAGACTTTAAAGCTAAAATGTGGTTAACTAGGACAAAATGGCCAAGTCAATATACAGATGTATATTCACTTTGAAATCAAAACTGCAAAAGCTGAGTTGTTCAGCTTTTAGACAATTTAAGAAATAAAACACAGGGGCAAGTTGGAACAGAAAATTGGTTTGCACTAATTAATTGCAACTTATTTGCTTAAATAAGAGAAAGACTGGGCTAGTTGGATTCATATGTAGAGGAACTAATAGCTAAAAACCAGTACTACTGCTAGTAGACGGAGATTAAAGCAGGAAATGACAGTAAGTATAGAAAGGGAAATCCAGAATGCCTGTATGTCACTTTAGTTGTACACTGATTAATATATAAAGTTGAAATAAAAGCACAATATATATAAAGCAGTGCCATTTCGTATTCAGACAGGTATAAGTTGGAGGAAAAAAAAATCTGATTGCCATAGTCTTTTTCTAGGCTTTTTTATTGCTGAAAACATGCCTACACAAAATAATTCTAGTAAATCTGTTTTACAAACCTTTGATGTGGGGTACTTGTTAAAAACTCTGAAGATGGCTAATTCAGCTGCAACAGTTTTTCCAGAACCTGTAGGAGCTCCAAGAAGAACATTACAGTCTGTGTGATAAAGCGTATGAAATATCTGGGTCTGGATAGGGTTGAAGTGTGTGAATTTGTACAGGGCTTCATATTCCCGATGTCCCAAGGCTGTGATAGGCAAAGGCTGAAGATCTAGAAGCTCTAAAACCACAAAATAATCATAAGTGTATGACAACAGACGCCATAACACAGTTTATTATGAAGATACAGATATTAAACAATAATTTAATGGAAAACAAGTTACATAGGAAATTGTTTTACTTAATATCTCATATGACAAAAAGTCTGCATTTGGGTCATTGTTAACTTTGATGAGGAATAATGAAAAGTTGATTTTGGAACTCTGAGGTATTTCTGCAAGTACTGTTAGTATTCTGATAGCTGTGAAGTACCCGTTTGCATAAATTAATATTTTCTTTAAAGCTGTATCCTTTTTACCCAGTTGTAGTAAGTTCTAAACTCATTGTATTAGATTATATGTATGTCCAGCTTCTTATGCTAACAGAACGTGGATCTGAAGGACAGCATAGTGTGTATATTTCAGTTTCAAGGAAAAAAATCTATTTAAGAAGGAAGGATTCTTTGGAGTTTCTAAGTTGATGGAGTAATACAAATCAGATGAGTAGAACTAAATCTTGCATCTAATCCTTTAAACGTGTAATTAAATACACAAACTTAGTAAATAAACTAACAACTTTTCAAGATATGATTCTTCATATATCTTGAGGGCATCTGCTATCCAAACAATTAGAGATTGTGGAATTTGGAAGATGATATATATAACCAGATTGGATTTGGAATCCTACCAAATTAAGGAAACTGCAGTGATTCTGCTATGCAGATGCTTGCTTTGAAGTTTGTATTTCTTTATTTTTTTTTTTTTTTTCTTTTGTGGCTGGAGGTCTCATTGTCTTTTCAGGGTGCTTCACATTAAGGTATGATATGGGAGTCATAAAATCTACTGAGGCAATGATGCCTAATATTCTTCACATGCTTTTCACTCATACCTTATGGCTGTTTAATCATTCCCACTGAAACTGTGATTTCTTGGGCTCTGACGAGGAGAAAGGTTTTTTGCCTAGCAGGGCCTCTATGTACTTCATTGTTGAGTGGGAACCAGATGGGAATTGAAATCAATTACCATAAATCCTGGAGGCTCCATAACTGGTGATGTGTAAATATCTTTCTGTTTCTTCTGAATAGTAGTCAGTGATCAGTCAATTAGATAAAAAGGTTACACATGCTTTTTCAGACAGCGTAGGTACAGTATAACAATAGCTAAACACTTCACAAACACATGTGAATTTATGCATGCCAAAGGACAACACCGTATAAGAACTGAATATTTCTGAAGGCACTCACTTCACAGACTGCTAGATGAGCCAAATGTAATTACAGTGAAAAGGTTTTACAATGACATCAGGCACAATGAATGTATAAGGCAATTTATGTATCCAGAAAAAAAAGAAGAAAAACACAAACATATGCTTCTGTGCCAAGTGTTAAAAAAGGAGGAGGAGGGGAAGGCCATGACTGGATCAGCAGTGCTGAACTGAAATGTGATGTTTGGTACTGTAACAGTGCTTCCTATGATGAATTAATTTTAGTAAAACAGTGAAAGGCCTCGAATTTTCAAAATTTTTACTGTTTTTTCTTTTCTGAATGCAGTTTTTAATGCAACTATCTACTCTAAGATTATTTTTAAACAGTCCAGAAGAAATGTAATACTTACAAACACTAAGATAAGACATACTATAACAGAGATTTGCTAAATTGTATATGACCGTTTCAAATTTCCTAAGTTTTATCGAGAACCTGGAGTAATTAAAAGACTGGCATTATGTTGAGATGAAATGAGCAGCTATTTGTTCATGAATTTAAAATTTTAGAGCGCTTTAAGTGTAGTGAAGAAATGGTTATTATATAATACAAATGTATCACAAAGTGAGATTTCATATACTTTTCTATGATGAAGCAGAAGACAAAAAGAGATTTATTGCACTATATAAGGAAAATCAGTATGAGCAAAATGAATTAAAACAAAATGATCAAATTTGAAGTTACCTGTGTGTGGAGGATGTCTCTCTGGAAGAATCAAATGTTGAAAATTTATAATGCATACAGCCTCTGCTCCTAACCATCTATCAGACACAGCTCGAATGTAATATTGAGAAGGAAGAGGTTCAAAAATTGGGATTGTGAACACCAGCAGTTGAGGTTCTTTAGTAATGACCTAATGCAAATGTGTAGAGAATAATTATTGCATAGACAAATCAGTAACTTTAAAAATCATGGTTTACATCACTTCCATAAGCATTACCAACACAAAGCAATAAAGTATTTGTGCAACTTCATGTGCAAAATATTCACACCTTTATAACAGATTTCACAACTAGGAATGTATTTTGTTTCCATGGACTTCAAAAGAAAAAATAAGGTTGGCTCTTCATCTTTTGCTTTAACAGAAAAAAATATTACAGTCTTCCTTCTTTTCACCTGGAAATAACTGTCCCATGAAAGGACAAGGAGGGGACATCTGAGATTAGAAAACATTTTTGTGGAACTCCAAGCTTATCATGCACATCTGAAATTGAAAGCTGTGCTACTGATTTGAAAATCTGCTTAGGTCAAAATACTGTTTGGCCTTACAGATATGTATCTCACTAACTTTATTTTTGTCTTGCTATGAGAAGCTGAATAAAGTTCATTACCTGTTTTTTTTGAACGATGAAGTACTCTGAATGGTAAATGTGATCATTAGTAGGGTCTTCCACCCAAATCCACCAGGGCTCTCCAACAGTGCCGTGTACCTTTAAGAGTAGAAAAGATAGCTTGTTACAGCTGCAGTGAGGTTATCTAGATTAGCTGGGTATATCAGATATATTTCTAAATGATGGAGGCTTACAAAGGAATACAGAAGGTAAGAACAATGTAATATTTCTGATTAGATCAAGCTGCTTAAAGATTATGTTTCAGTAAGACCTTGCTTAAGCTATGCATAATATAAATGGACATGACAAAAATGCAACAGAAGCTAGTGCCTATTTATAAAAAGACTGAACTTCTGGGGTTTCCCCATAGCTCATAAAAAAGAACTCCTCCTTTCTATCTTTTTCTTTCTTATATTTCTTTCCTTGGATTCAGTATAGAGGATTGTTGTTTGCTATTCAGTGCTCATTTTTCAGTCAAAACAACTCGGGAAAAATTGGATGCTGAATTGTGGTATTTCTCTCTTCCTCTCTCTCATCCCCTCTCCAACAGAAAGATACAGTAAGTGTATTCAGAAGGCTGTAGATCTAGTCATTGCTACAGGTGAATTGAGAAGAAGATAAATAGAGCTGTCTCTTGATGATTGCTATGCCATCTGGCAACACTTTATCTCATCTTAGATTTTTGTTTGCATTGTTGTGTACCTTTTTGTGCAATGTCAGCCACAAATCACAGCTAGGTAGGATGCTCAGTTAAGAATTTTTGTTTCTTTGTGCCAATGTACAAGCATGTTACTGACTATCTAGGAAAACTGCATAGTAAAGGCGTATGGAAGACATACTATTAAATGGACATATATTTCTGATGCTTCTGATTAGAACTGTGCTAAGGTACAAAACCAGCATGATGATCAAAAAAGAGTTTGTATTATTCCTAAACAATACTTGATAAAACCCAAAGTATGTAGTTGCTTCTAATGGCAATTTTAATGCTATAGGAATCTGGTACTGATTCACAGCACACACATTATTTTCAGCACAATTCATTATTGTATGTATGCTGGAAAACAGTCTGTACTGGCTTTTGAAGACAAAAATATGAACTAAGATAGAACTAAGGTGCTTTTGCTTCGTTTTTTAATACAGTTGTACAATAGATAAGCAGATGGACAGTAAAGACACTGTCATTCGTTTTCATTACATTTGGATTTCACTAGCAGCTTCACTGGGAAGTGAAGGAGTGAAACTGAAAGGACACAGGTCACTGTAGGTGACATTATGAAAAATTACAATGAGACTATTACTTCATCAGAGTTTAGGAGAATTTAAGAGAGGAAAGAGGAAATAAGGAAGGCGATAAATTTCAAAGCTCAGAGATTTTATTAGCATTTCTAACAGCATCTTCGTTTTGGAGAGTCCTGTGACAAAGCTGTATGAGGAAGGAAGCATAACGCGGGAACAGGCAATGCAACATGCTCTCCAGTAATGATTCCCTAGAACTTTGGGGAGCTCTTAATAATTGACACATACCTGTATTTTGGACAACCCTTGTTCTAAACCTGCATATCTAATTAATACTAGTTGCATTGTTCTATTTCTATTTCTGCTGGGCTCCTGGCTACAATACTTATTTGCTCTGCCTGGGTATGTTTATAGTCCTTTGCTTCTAATAATATAATAAAAATTTTCCACTGGGATATGGCTCACACTCTTGTACTGAACTAAAGGGCTCCCAACACTCAAAAGTGCAGTGATTAAAGATCAAAGTGATGCTGTATCTCATGACTACCAAACACATCTTTTTTCTTTTGTAAAACCAAGTGTAAAATCTGTGATAAGATTGTTCTGAATTAAGTATCCAGGTAAAGAAACAGTCTTAAACTGATGAAATGTTAGTTAAGTGAGGTATTGCAGTTAAGTACAGTATTTACATTTTTAGTATTCTGAATTCGACTAGTCCCATACTTTTAATGAAAATTTTGCCAGCTTGTTTTTGTACCAATTACAGTTATACCTGTAAGTTCCTCTAGCCTTCTGCAGTCTTCCGAAAAGCTTGCTAAAGTACTGTGTAATGATACAGAAACAGTTGTGGAGTGTCAATGGTTGAATTTAAAAGAGATATGAATTTTTAGAGACCATTAAAATTTAACAGCTTTTTTAAAATTTATTTACTGTTATAAAAGATTATTTTACTGAAGAAGCAATAAAATCAACAGCTACCTTACAAAAATAAAAAAAGGAAAAACAAAGTTTTCCAAGTTTTGATGAGTACCAATATATAAGTTCACATGAAACCAGCTCCATGAGTTGAAAAAACAATCATAATATTTCCAAGCAATCATTAGGAAAACTCTGCCAAGGGGTCATAGCAAAAAATCGATAGCTGAAGTTGCGCTATAACTTCAGAAGTTCAGAATCAAATTAAGAGACTATAATTCTGTATGCATCCCTTTTCAATTTGTAAAAATACAGAAGAACCTAGATTGCGTACAAAAATGTAAAAATGATTCAGGATATTACTTTGTATTAAGATACAGCTTAATACAAAGAACAGTTGTGAGGGTTTTTTCTGGTCTTTAATAGATTATGGATAAAATGGATGAAAGACTGAGTAATAAACCTTTGTTTCAAATCCTAAAAAGTAATTTTTGCTTGCCTTCCAAAGTATTGCACATAAATAAGACAGCAAAAAATAATTTATGTTATAATTAATGTTAGGATTTCATTCAAATATTTCTGTAATAAATCCAGGTAGCAAACAAAATCTAAGATTGTTAATCTCCTATTCATAAGATAATGTTCAAAGGAAAAGAAAAAGCCTTTAGGCAGGGAAAATAAAGTTTAAAATAATCTAAATGTTTTTGGAATAGAATTCTAATTTACTTGTGATTAAGGTAAATTTGTAATCTAAGGGATTTAAAAATTGTTTTGTAATAAAAGAACAGATATTTAATAGCCGCCTTTTAGAATAATTTGTCTTAAGTGTAAATATGAGAATGTAAAAAGAAAAATATGACTGCTCATTGAGGTATCTTTGCCTTTTCCTGCAGAAAGTTTCAGAAGTAACAGCAACAATACAATGCCCCCGTGTGGACATTTGTACTTAATTTAGATTTATCTTGGAACTATTTGTAATGAACAGTTTCTGAATCAAAGGGCGTGGGTATATCTAAATGTGCAACTAGTACAATTCCTTTTGTATAAATTTGCACCATAAAATATAGATGAATATAGCTCCAAACATATCACAGTTTTTCTGTTCATACGAGTCACAAAAGAAAAAGAAGGCACTGATACTGCGAATGTACATTTGTAAAGCCATAAAGAGGAGCAGAACTTGTCATACATGAACTGCATTTCAAGGCTTTATTTTCTGCATTTGACATGCATTCATAGTTCAGACAGCCATCTGTGTCTCCCTTTTTCTTGCTTCTCCTTTTTGGGCATATAACTCAAATCTGTATATAACTACTATTAATATTCAATATAAGAACTTGCTTCAGCATGTTATAAACAGCACAATCCAGTAACAACTAGTGGAAGTAAAGAGAATATCTTTGGTTGCTGCCTTCTACAAAAGTCCTTAAAGTCATTCCAGTCCTGTTATTGAATTTGTTTTTTAGCTAAAATAATATTTTATTTTTTTTTTTAATCCAAACAACTATGGACTCTCTGTGATCATCTTCTTTACTGAACCTGAATTAATGCTTCCAGTCCTCCCCCCACCTCCTTTTTTATACCTGATCATTCCATGTGAAGTCAGGAGTGATGTTCAGCCGAACTCGGAGGACTGTGCGGGTTATTGGCTGAATTGTTGCTTCCATTATGATGGAGGGAATTTGATGGACACACTGTTTTACCTTTAACCCAATCTTCACATGATGCAGCATATGACCTGCCAAGAAAACATTAGGTGTAACAAATTTGCATTTACAGGAAAAATAATACAACTCCCACTTTCAAATAGGCTTTTAGAGAGAAGTATTATTGCTTGTTTTGCTTTTATGTGCATAAATGTCTGACTCTCTTGACCTGGCATGTCTGAATATTTTGTAATACTTAACTTGAATTAGCAATTTATAGCTTAGAAAAACCAGTATTAACCCCACTGTTGGCTATAACTAAGGGGTTAAAATAACTATTAAGAACTCACACTGAAAACATATAATGTCAAGCTAGCTCTGTTTCCTTTACTGACTTTTTGACCAGGCTCTTACCAAGCTATGTAGTACTTTTTTAAAGCATGAATGCTGACCTTTTACTTAATGAAGGGCACACATTTGAACTTCTAGAATTCCTGTGTACTGATTCAAAGCAGACAGAACACTTTTCATAAAACTGAAGAAAGGTAAATCACTCAACAATGCACACAACTAGTAAACATCTCACAGCAGCTGTATCTTTCAGGATACACCAGTGTGCAACTGAGACAAACGGAAAACTAAATGCTGCAATGGATTTTATTTTCTATCACAGTCATGGTAACTAAGGCAATAAAATAATTATATTCATTAAAAAAAATTTCCTACTTGTATTTTACAGATGAAACCTCTGTTCCCTTGCTCTTCATTTTAAATATAAAACATACTACGTAGCAGTGATTTTTTTTTTCCTGAAAAATATTGCAACTTCTCGCTTATTTTGGGAAAGAAGGTGGATTTATCATATTTTCACTGAAATTCCTTATATAATTATGTGGAGCATATTTTAGATTTTAATTGTAATGGTCATAGGTACTAAGTTTTAAAAGCTACCTTACAAATGGCTAGTGATACTTTCTGATGTTGTGTCGTGATGTGATGTGCCCTGTGCACACTTTTGCATGGGAAGAAATCCCATTATTTGTATTATGTGCAAAGTGAAAAGGTGATACAAACCTTTTCTTGATATTGCACAAACTTTAGGGGCATAACATCTCACAATTGTTAGAGGGTTTGTTTTAATATTGTTTCTGACCTTCTCTCTTTGTTTTTCCTTATTTAACACACTGGCAGATTTTGCTCCACACAGGTGTTAATCTATACTCTGAAGTAATGAATGGTGACCTTGCTTAAGAAGCAAATCCCTAATGCAAATGTTTTAACACATATTTAATCAGTTTATTTTGCAGTTGGTGAAGTAAGTGCACCTCCAGCAAGTGGATAATTAAACCCCAAAACTATTCTCTTGTTACAACTTGGTGATACATGCAGTGTTATAGCATACTTGAACAGGGACTGGCTTTTGCAATTAGAGGTTAAACCTCAGAAACTCTGTTACATAAAGGTAGATGACATAAGCTTATGTAGGCAAGTAGGCTTTTTAGTGCCAAAAATCACTTTCTGTATCACGATGTGTGACGTGAACTGTGCTTGTACAGGACAATACAGAGGTTTTGTACGCTTACCTGCTAGGGGAAAATAAGGCTCCTCTCCCAGCTTCTAGTAAATATTATAAAACTCTCTCTCTTCCCCTAACCCTCTTTTTATTTTTTTTTAATAGTCACACTATTAAAACTATCAATGGCATTTAAGAAATTTTAAAACCTTCTCAAGAAAAGGTGACAATTTGAGAAAACAGTATGTTTAACAGAAGAAGAATAAATTTTGTTTATCCCACGAACTGTCATCTGTATTCTGAAAAACCAGGGCTGTGTCAGATAACACAGTGATTTCTTGGCTTGCTGGAAACTCCAGGGTTACACTGCAGTAGTGTCTAGATTAGTGTGGTACACTGGAATCCAGGATCAGTGCACACAAAGCAGGCTTCATTCACAGGGAGCGCTGGCACTCATCTGATGCTTTAATTCCCCCTAAACCATGAACTGAGTTAGCTATCCAGTTCCTGTCTTTTTTATCCCATCTCCAAGGTCACAATAACATTTAAAAAGGAGGAAATGCTGAGATTGAAACTAGTTATATGGAGTCAGACAACAGGCAGCACCTGGAAGCTATGCCTTTTCTCATCTGAACATGGCTTAGAATTCAAACAAAAATAAGGTTGCCAGGTGAGCACCTCCTTCACACCCTTGTGTCAGAAAGAGAGGCCAGACAGGAAGAAGTATGACATGTAACAGTATTTCACACAAATGCACATATCAGCTTGCTTTGATGTTTATAAGGCAGAAGAACATAAAATGTCATTACATACAGTCAGCAATGACATTTTCACAGTCGAATCCTAAGTCTCATCTACTTTCAAACTACATTAACATAAAACTAAACTAGATATTTTATAGACCTATATTGATATGTTTCCATCTTGTCAATACTAGTTCTGCTATGTTTAAGGAAGCAAAACTGGTTTTGTATCTTAATAGAAAATTTTTTCCTTTTCCACAGGTAAGCATGGGGAGAAAGAAGCATAAAAAAAGAAATAAACCCCCAAAGTAATACAATTAAAAAGACTGCACAAGTAGACAAGAAAATAACAAATCTGAATAAAAAGTGCTACAATGCTTTTGAAGAGAAAAGCCTGACAATGCTAGCTTTTCGAGTCCAACATTATATTTTTAATACATTTAAAATAATAAAATTATTATACTGCACAGCTAAAAATTTTCTCATGATATTTCAGCTTAACTTATAAAACAAAGATAGCCTCTAATTCTGCAAAGTTTTGCATATTTATTCAGCTTTTTCTAACCTAAATTGGGCATGTAACAAAGCTGCCTAAATTAGGAAAGCAGTTATTTTGTCAAGTGAAAGAATTGTCAAGTGAGAGGTCATAACTTCTACAAAAAAGTGCCTATGAATTGTATTTTTAGTCAAAAACCAGATTTAAAACAAATGGTATTTGTTTCTCAACAACTCCGTGATAACAGGTGCAAAGACAGACCAACTAAGAAAAAAAATACACTAATATAGGAAAAAGAAACATATTACCAGCAGTTTTTTTTTTGTTTTTTTGTTTTTTTACTTCAACCAGCTGGTGGACAGTCTATGCACAACAGTTTATACACACGTACTAGAAACTGTCATTATGTGTATCAGTAGCCTTGCGGATTTTCTCATTATTGAAGTGTCAAATCCTTTAAAAAATTCCATTAAGGTTTTGCTGCAATGACACAAGTGACAATGAATTCTTCATATTCAATGAATTAATGCAGTGTTTCAGAAGCAGACCATTTACTGATAGTATTCCAGGACATAATAATCTGCTTTTATTCTTTTTCATGTTAATAGTATTTCAATAAAAAAATTGGCCATATTTTGCCAATTGGTAAAAATAAAAAGATGCCTTTTATAGTAGTGCATTATATTATATGAGCAAGAAAGGAAGCACAGGTCAACATAAATATGTATATATATACATATATGTAAATACGTATCAACATACATTTCTATTTGGTATGTGTTCTGGAGTTGGCAGGACATGGGCTATTCTTACCCTCAAAGTTGTGCCATATTACAAGTTGTGGAGACTGAATATAAACCATCTTTATTGTTTAGAGCATAATACAATATTAATGTGCCTACATGGCTTCCAGGCCACAGTGGATCTATTAATGCATAGCTCAGACTTAGTTCTAACTTGCCCATTGATTACTAATAGTTTAAGAAGATCAGCATTGGTGATTTCTCACCTATTTCATCTTTCCTCATGTCCTTCATCTTGTCTATAGTGAGATTCTTCTCTTCCAACTTTGAAAGGACTGATGGTGGTAACACTGAGAACTGCCTCAAAGGGCTAACCCAGCCCCACAGCCGCTTGTCAATGACTTTGCTGAGATTCAGTAGTCGATATGTCATTGCAGGCCAACGTTTCCTAAGGGCAATCTCAAAAAGAGCTCGAACAATACGAGCTGCATTCTGGAGAGTGGAAAAAAAAAAGCAAAAATGTTGTCATTCTCTCAAGTATTCTTTGTAAAATGAAAAGGATCCCATAGACGCATCTTTGACAAACCATAACAACAGATTTTTCTTTTCAAACTTATTTCAAACATTCTTGAAAACTACTTTTTCCATCACTGTCTAGTGGCAGAACTACCTCATGGTTGCCCACAGAAATTATGAAAAGAAACATGTGCAACTAATTAATGTCGTGGCAAGTCTGACACAGAATTTCTAGTTGTGCTAACATTAGGGAGTTCTAAATTTATTGTGTCTTAGTCACTTCTGAAAGAAATTCACCTACCGTACCTAATATCTTCCTCCTCTGCCTGCAAATAATATACATGTGCAAAATCAGTTTCTATGAATTTGAAGTTTTTTTACTTCAGTTGTACTTCCATATTTCATGAATTTCATGAATTTCACGATGTTTGCACAGAAGTTTTACAGTAGTGACTTTTTTTTTTTTAATGTTACCATCTTCTGAGACTATTGTATAACCTGCCCGTACAAATCTGCTTTGGACCTGGAAAATTAATTATTAACATAAGCTTGAATGAGCTCAGTCTTATCCTGAAAACATAAGTTATGATATTACTTTCATAAACTTATCAAACTGTATTATGAAGTTGTTGTGGTTTTCTGGCTTTTTTGTTTGTGTGTTTTTCTTTTTCTTTTTTTGCCTACCCTGGATCAACAGTTCTGCTCTTGATTCATTGAATAGACTACAAACATTCTCTGCTGGCTCTGCAGTGTCAAAAGAAATAAAAAATAGAAAATTATTTGGTTATGATAGGAAGCATATGTTACTGAAGAAGCACATTTCTTTTACTCAGAAAGAACAAATGATTTTCTTAATAGTCACTATCCAATTAAAAATACTCCCAATTTGTAGCACTGGTTCCACATGTAGAATGAAGATCTGAGAAGACGACCATGTTGCCTCACTAAAAATGCTATAATTGAGACAGACAAATACAAGCAATTGTCTTGAAAGCAAAGATTAAAAGAATCATACTGAAAATGATCTTGCTGTGCAAGAACGACAATTTTTATGATGTGCATAATGATTTCAGAATTTTCTCATTTATACTCATACGTGCTATGAAATGTAAACACTTCTGAAGACGGTAATGTTAGTATGAAAATCTTCCTGAAGAATACATATACTTCTAAATACTTAACTTTCATCTTTAGCACCAACTAAATGCAATTGTACAATCAATTATTTCCAAAATGGTTTTCCAAGGATGATACAAAAATGATTCAATGCAAGATGTTGCTGACTGACAAAAAAAAAAAAAAAAAAAACCCAAAAGGGACAAAGAATGGACTAAAAGGTTAAACTTTATAATCTATTTTATACATTCATTATTGCTGCACCTCTGGGATTGTCTATGAGCATTTTGTGTCTTCGAGTTCTTCTGGATCCAGGATTCTAAACTTTCAGGCAACACCACTTTTTTTCTAAGATGGGCTGTAGTTGTGTAAGCAAGCAATTCTGTGTTACAGACTTGCAGTTCTCTTATTATTCTGTGTAATAAGTAAACATGCTGTGTAAATACCATCCATTCAGGTATCAATTCAAACTGACAAACAAATATATAGACCGATATTTTTGCATGATTTTTGCAAATCATAATTTTGGTTGAGTACGTCTAGCAATAAAATTGTAATAGCACACATTTCTTGTGTAAATTACTGTGTGTGTACAAGACATAGCTTATGTTTTGCAGAATGAAGCATAAAAGTACACAAACCATAAAACCAGACTGCAACAGTTTTCCAGATTTAGAAGAAACCCCAGTAAATTAAGAATAAAATGTCTGTGCAAACACAGTTAGAACTACTCCTACAAAAAGACTGCAGGGGTAATATGAACAAAAAGGGCATTCATAATTAGAAAAAAATTCAACGGTCTCCCAAGATAGACTTTTGGAAATCTTTTCTACTTAAGTATTATGCCACACATGCACACACACACACGGCTTGGATTTTCAGATTAATTTGCTAAAAATATTTAAATTGCAGATCAAGGCCTACTTACATAACTGTAAATAACTGGGAGAATGAATACAGCAGAAGACAGCAACAGATACATAAAATCCCTATTTTTACCTGTGCAACATAAGCAGAATCCGAAATAAGGGAGAAGCTGTCCATCTCCCCTCTGCTAATATACGTTTGAAGGAGGATATTAATTTTTCCATAATTGTTTTCCACACCTCCTGGAGCAGGAAGTTCACAGAAATCATTCAGTAAGGTATCCAGCTCTTCTATTTCTTCTTCTCTTACCTAAAACACAATTATAGATAATGAAGAGGCTGAAGCAGTTTGATAAGAATTTTTACACTGAAATCAAATTTTTCCTTATAACATAGTTATATTATTTTCAAAAGGAGTCTCTAGTTTTAAAGAAAAAAAAAAGAAGAAATAAAGCAGCAAACTCACATCTTCCACAATGTAGCTAATAGACCATAATTGAAACTATCTTAATAGTGACACAATTACATTTTATTATTCATCACTATCTATTAAGGTTGCCATTGACATACAAAAATTTATATGCCACCAAAATTGAATCTTCTGACCCTACCATCCTTCATCTGATGAGATTTTATTTTTTATTTGACCAGACTAAAACCTCTGTCCATCTGGATTAGGCGAGTCTTGAATTAACATTAAATGTACTCATTATAGTTACATAGTTTGCATGTGGCATAATACATTTTTAACTCAAAATTGTGAAGTAGTATGATTCATGATATTAAAATTTTCACTGTTAATAAGATTAAGTTTTAATATGAGTAAAGAAATATTAATATCTATGGTTTGAATAATGCATAACATTTCACATTCTAACTGATGACCCTTACATGGCAAAACCAGCATAAATCTACATATTCTTTGATTTACTGATAGTCTGTTAGTGTAAAACTTATTTAAAGAGGGTAAATGTTTGGTCCCTGCGGGGAAGCAGCTGAAAGGAATTTTCATTTAGACCTGACTACCTGACATATAAAATACCCTAAGACAACTGGGATAAAATTCCCAACTATCCAGCCACTATTCCTACAGGAAAGAAAAAAATGGACACAACCATCACAGATGACTGCAGTGTCAGGGGAATAGTACGCTCTGCTTACAACAGCATTTCTGATAATTTTTTCTGCTCTTGCATTACACAGTAAAGGTCAAATCCAGATCTGTATTTCAGCTATTGGTGACTTACCTATCTTAAAATACAGAATTTTTAAAGGCATTATGAAGACATGATTCATATTAACAAAAGTCACAATTTGTATCACACAGTGGGATAAATCCTGAGTTCTTGTGAAAATCAGTTACTAGTTTTAACATTCAGAGCTATACAGCAAATTAATCACAAGGAACTGGAAATGATGGTGCACTGATGCCACACCTTACAAGAAAATCATACAAAATTAGAAAAACTACACTTTAGTCCAGAAGCATTACTTCTAACTTTATTACAAATATAAAACCATATCACATCATATTTTCCAAATGCTTTCTTTTTAAATATTAAATTATGCTAAATTTAGAATTAGCAAAGCAGTATCTCTATCATAAAAAATCCTTTCTCGCTTGGAAAACGTTGCATATATCAATGTTTGTGTGTAAAACTTCACTGCTTATTATCTTCTATAATGGAAAAGATTACAGCAAAATAGAGTTTCTCCATTAGATAAAGAGATGGCAATACTCATACAATGTGTGCAAATATGTAAATATGTAGATGGTGTGGGATTCACACAGCCAGTTTGCAGAGCCAGGTGAATGACAGCCAACTCTGATCTGAAAGTTGTGTAATTGTTGTAAAATGGCAATGAGCCCAAGCTAATAAACCCTGCAGAGTCTGGCTTGCACCTCCATGATATAGAAGCATGGGCACAAACAAGCTCATGCCAGCTTGCAATGAATTGTCTTGAGTCCTACCCACACAGGAGGCATAAAGGAGGCTGGAATTGAACTGAATATGACAGTACAGTAATCCAGCCTGCACAGAAAAATCTGTTACAACAACTTTCTAGATTTCAAATTTGAAAATAACTTATCAGATTTTATCATTCTGCTAATCGAATATTGTTCTCTACATGAAGTATATCGCAGAGTTAACGTCAGTGAGTCCTGCCTCATTTCTGATAAAGCAAATTGTTCATGGAAATATGTAATAACAGTTTGAACTTCAAACAGGAAAACTTTCTCATCCCTGGGTGCACCACTCCAATGGACGCTTATCTTCACCTTTTAATAACTGAGGAGTGGAAAAGTTCTTAAAAGCATTTAAAAGGAATTTTCAGAGATCCATAACTAGTTATTAAATGTGCACTACAGTTCAAGCTGAACATATAAAGTTGAGTGACAGCATAAATAGCTCTTGGCAATTATGCACACTTAGAAAACATTTTATTATGGTGCTTATTATTTAACAAAACTTCGGTCTGTAGACGCTATGGAGTAAGTACTACAGTAGTGTCTAGTTTTAAGTCATTCTTTGTATGAAAAGATGCAACTTTACCTTTATCTGTTCAAATTCTTCAGCTTTTGATACTATAGCAAGAATATCACCTTCTGTTTTATGAGCATCAAACAATTCATTAAAAGTCTGTTAAAAATAAAACGATAGATTTAACACTGAAAATAAAAATACACATACAGCACAAAAGAAAGAAACATAACCAAGATTTCAAAAGGTATATAAGATTAAAATGTAAGTTATTTGAAGACCAGAGTGATACAATTTAAACAGCAACAATTTCTAGAATGACTTCTTAATACTTTCAGAAAAACAGTGCCTTTATACTCAGGCAACCCAAACTTGAGAGACATGCAGTCTATGGCCATTTCAAAAAAAGTCTAGGACATGTTTGAGTGAATAAATATGTGATACTAATTATACACAGTGACAGTAAACAGTTAAACACTATTAACTCAGTCTTCAGCTTCTATTCAAGAAAAAGACTTATTTCCTGTTAAAAAAAGGTTGTAAGATAAATGTGTACATCAATCAAGCTTCAAGTATTACAAAGCTTTGTACAAATGCATTTTCCCAACACATTTATAACACAATCTGATTACAGTACAAAAAGTTGTTTTAGGTTGGCAAGGTGATAGGAATTTCATGCAGAAAACCTTTTCTGTTATCAGACTCTAAAATTGAATGTGCTATCATGTATCAATGGTTGCGCATACTGTTGATATCAAAATGTTTTTTATAATTCACCTAAAAGAAGGGATTGGCAATAGAAATTTCAAACCTTACTTCACCCCAAGTCTAGATTTTCAGTATTGCTTTACATTTAGTTTCTTTCTTTTTCCTCTCTATTTCATCTCTCCCCATTTCGGTAAGTATGATTTGAAAATATACTGAACAAATCAGTTACATATTCTGTAATATCTTATAACTATTTTAGGTTATAGGTTCAAAAAGAAGACCCCCCCCCCCAGAAATAGAACATCATAATTTACCTCTATAGTATTGTATTTAATATAGTAGTGGCTGGCAGTTCTGCCTAAATCTGTTGAAGAAAAAAAGCCAGTTCGCTCTTCAAAGCGAATCATGCGGGCTTTGTCCAGTTTTCTGCCGACTTCAATTACCAGTTGTTCTCTGTGCTTTTCTAGACCTGGATCCATCTAGACATGAAACACACATATTTATTTGTATATAAGTGTTAAATAAATAATTTTATTGAGATAACCCAGTCACATAAAGGCAGAAATCAAATAAAATGATTTACCTGAGATCTCACTAATAACAGTTACACTGACATTACTGACCAAGAACTGTCTGTACAGGACAAAACAAACAGGATAATATTTCTTTTACAATGCTTCGAGAATAATAATGCAATGTAGACTAATAATAATTCTGAAAAAGTAGCATGATTATGAAATAAATTTACACTGAAGTTTTTAAAAGAAGTTTTAGTGATAACATATTCAGCATGAAATTATCATTATCACTCCACAAAAGCATGCCATCTTATGGTATCTTCTATTTATGAAAATAGCTAAGGATATACCTTGCCTGAGTATCTGACATGAGGATGGCTTTGTATCCGAAATAGAATAAGCTTCAAATTGGGGGGCTGAAATGTTTACTAGCAAAAAAACTCTTATGTTCCGCAAAAGCTTTGGGTATGTCATCTGGGATATTGTAATTATTGAGTTATTGATGTACTTCATAAACATTCACATTAAAAGCACACAAGGAGCTGCTTGTGCAAAACAGCACTTCTATTCATATAAAAGTTCAGGAACGCTGACATTTTTTTCAAGTAATGATGTACATTATCTTATTAGTACACACAAGGCTGGGCAAAACTCCCATCTAAGCGGGACTGCTGTAATTTGTGTTTCCACATATGCACCTGGGATGCTCACACTGATGAGGATTGGTGAAAAGGGATTTGTAGTCATGTTAACCCTCTGGTATATGTGCGCCCGAGATACGGTTCTAACAACACAAGTCACCAAATTTGAAAAGATTGTAACTCTGTTCTAGTCCACAGGCATCATTCTTATTTCAGGGCTTGTATAGTTCAGATTTCCTACAGGGCAAGTCACTCACCAGCACTCTTGGTAAATCTGCACCAGAGATATATGGCTGAGACCACAAAAAGGAGTTAGCTTTAAGAATTGCTATGCCTTGGTTTGCTCTGGTTTTCCCTGGGCCAGGATTCAGTTTCATCTCTGTGCTGAAGCACTTCATCTCACATTCAGTGAAGCTGCAGACAAATACAGACATCTCCACAAAGCAGCTGCAAGGCTAGCTCCTAATGTTCCCCATCTTTGCCAGTTACTCTGAAGCTGTTTCTCCTTAGTTATGGCTTGCCTTAGTTTCATGTCAAAAGCTAAGATGGCAAAGGTCTAGAGTGCTTTTCTCAATAGTAAGTCATGCACCGAGGTCAGATTTCAGATCAGAGGTGGTCAAAAAAAGTGATCAGGATGCCAGATGTTAACATTTCTTAAAACAAAACAGTGGGGAAAAAAAAAATCTAAAAAATATCAAAACTTCCCTACTCCTTTGGTAGTCCCAATTACCTGCCAATCTTTTTTGTCTTACATATAAAAAGGCTAAAGCTGTAACAGTAGACTAACATTCTTTTACAAAACAAAGGTTTTAACTTTAAAGGAAAGGTCATCAATTGGAAAAAGGCTGTGAAGCAATATTCCAGCCTGCAGGATCCATGGCTAGGACCCTTCTTATTGAATTTGCATAATTAGAAATCCAACAGAGTAAAAGATCCAGCCTAGAACATCCAGACTTTCAAAAATGAACCTTGTCCTGCCCACAGCAAGAAACAGAGTAGGTTTGGAGTATACATATGGAAATCTAAGAATGTATGATAAACTATGTTATTATTCACGTTTTCCTCTAGCTAACAGAGAAGTGTTGGGGACAAGCCCCTCTAACTTTTACAGATGTTATAAACATACACCTTATGGGGATAAAAAGCTTTGCTTAACTGTGGGAACACGAGAGTGGAACGAAAAAGAGAAAAAGGACAAAGGGACCACCTTTTCTTTGGAACCCTTAAAGGATGAAAAAGTGCCTGTAATTCATACCACAGACTTCAGTCATACAACACCCACATTTACTAAACTTTTTCCTTCCACTGTTTGTTTCTACTTGCTTCTCATTGTAATTTTGGCATTTTTTTCAGCTCAGTAAAAGGCATTACTGGAACTCCTAGCAAACAACTTAAAAAGTCATAAATCAAAGCACTGTGCCTGGAGCAGCCTACTCCTGGGCATAGCCCAGAAACAGGCTAGGTGGGGAAGAGTAACACCCCAGAGGGAGGTGCGTGTTTGCCCTGGTCTCCCTGTGTGGTGCAACACACTCCTTTTATGTGGACAGGCTGGACATATGGTGCCCTAACGTAATTACTGGGTGTGGTGAGCACCTGTGGAAAGGGAAAAGAAAATGAGTTTGCATCTTTTCAGTCCCACTGAATAGCTGGGAACTGACCCATGATGGTTAAGCAGATATTTGGATTTTGAATGGGTAGCACTGTCAGCCAAAACAGAGATAGAAACTGGCATGCTGCGACACTACTAAGAAACAATAAGACGCCAATTATGAATATTGGATACCTATACCCAGAACAGAAGAAATAGAACAGCCTAAAGTGAGCAAATCTGTGGCTATGCCCAGATCTGGCACTGTACCATCCGTATACTGTCTATAGCACATTAGCTTTGGAGTTTAAAAACGGTTTATGTAGAAAATAATGTGTTTAGCATTGGTTTTGCTCCTACATGAATGGATAACACTTCAAATTGATGTAATTTATTACTGCCTTAACAAAAAAATAGTAATGTTTATTATTAGCACATCAAATCAGAAAGGGCAGAATGGAGTTTAGTAGCAGGAAAAGACAACTTCTGGCAATCTCCAATTTCTCAGCAGCTGAATTAAAAACACAAAAGCAAGGGAGGGGGCAACTGCCCTTGCTTATTATTTTTTACATGTACAAAAATATTTCTGTTAGCGTTTTACTACTTTTTTCTTTTACCAGTTATTACCACCACGGATACATTTCTTTTAATCTAAAATTTGTTAATAACACTGGTCAAAAAAAAAATCTGATTTTTTTTTTTTTACAGGCATTTAAAGGAATGGGACAACAACTTTCTTCTCATACGCAAATCAATTTTTGCTTTTCATTTCTCTATTACTTAATGATTTGTGTTATACAGTATTACCATATTAACACATGGTAATACACTGTAAGGCTTTTTATCGAAAACAAATCTGAGATGACCAGAGGTCTAAAGGTGTCTGTAGAAGCTTGCTCAAAAAACAGTCTACCTATTTTTGCTTCAGTTTCCAGTGCCAGACACAAAAGCTATTACAAAATGCCTCCTGACACGTATCTCTACATGTTACTATGACCCAAAGAGTATCATGACAAATTATGAAATCACAAAAATAGATTCATGTGAAATAGGACATGTGAAATGAACTGCAGTTACTGTACTCTTGCGAGAGTTTCACCTGCATTAGGGTCAGTTACCCATGTCCAAACTATGTTATCATGTTTATACTTATAAACAGCCGTACAGAAAAAAGTAACAATATTCAGATAATCTGTGAACTGTTAAATTCCTAAAAATTACATGTGATGAAAAAAACTTGAACACCCCTCTTATGTAACTGTGCTCTGATTTATATCCTGCATGGAACACTCCAAATAAACAAAGCCAAATAAAATAAATGAATAAAAAAATCTTATAATTACTAAATCACAAGAAAGAAAAAAAATCCTCAATTAAAAATGTAATTTTATAATTTATAAGATATCATGTGATGAAACATTCTGAACCAAAAGGTGGTGGGGACAGGGGAAAGCAAGCAACTCAAGAATGCTTTATTCTATCATTTATATCTAGCCTACAAAATTGAAAAACTGACGATAGGTTAAGTTACAGTAATTGTCTGTTAGGAATGAATGTTGTCCTTTGGAGCATAACTTGGTCAGTTAAAACGCGTTTATGTGAACAGAAGGGGCCTCTTTAGCGTTAAAAATACTGTGCTACAGAAAAATATCTTCCTTTTCTAAGCACTTTACAAGAATTGCTGATGTCAGGTTAAGTAGAAACAGCAAATATTTATCCTCACATCAGAGAAGGATTAGAGACCTAGAACAGGTTACAGATTTTTTTAAAATGCATTTTATACCTGATAAGCTTTGTGACTGATGCCATATACTAATGGATTTGCTCTCATCCGTACATAAAGATAAGTGTAACTTATCCACTTTACTGCTTCTTCCACATTAGTTACTGTTCCAAGAGCAATCTGGAAATAGGAGAAGAGACAAAATTAAACATCTATGTTACAGCTGAATGTATTTGTAACAGCTGAAAACATTTGGAATTCAGAGCATTAGCACTAGATTAAAGAAAGTAGCAGTATGTTTCCAACTTAAATTATTTGAAAATAATCATCATAGAATATTATTTTAAAATGATCATTGTTGAATCATCATTACACACCTTTATCTTATATAACATTATACCATAACATGGTATGATATGTGACATAATATTTGAGATACGTGACCCAGATAATACACCACTTATAATTTTTGCAACTAAAAGATGATACTGAATAAGCTTGTTATAAAAAAGGCAAACAAACCAACATAATTCTTTAGCAAATATGCTCAGGGTGATTTAAAGAATATCTTAAAAAAATCTATTTACATTTAAAAGATTTTTCATATCAGTGTGAAAGCACAAGTCCTAACCCAAATGACAGCAACCATCTTTAGGATTTTCTTCATCGTGCCTTCATACTTGGCAATTTGTTTACACACAGTTTTTACAAATAGTTTTCTCCTTTTTGTTCTAGCAATTCAGATATACAGGTACCTGCTACATTCTTGTTATATCAAAACATAACAAAATGGAACAGGTAATATGCATATATACATATTTATTTTTCAAGGCTGAATCAGACATACAGCCTTGTTTTGTTTTTTTTTGTTTGTTTGTTTTTACTGAGGTTTTTTTGCCAATTCAATAGTTCTAGCACCCAAGTATTTACCATATACACATTTTTACACGACAACTTCAGCTCTATTTTATATTGGTTATATTCCTCAGAAGCATTTTACTGCTTAATTACAGTTAACTTGATTTTACCTGGAGAATGTAATATTTCCTGTATGTCCCATGACTATTTTTTGCTTGTTACTGGTTGTTTAAAACAATCAAAAGTCCCTCTTACTGATATTTTTTGTGAACCATTACTAGATTTTGAAAGTTATTTTTGTTTTTTTTTGGTGTTTGGTTTTCACTTAAATGTTCCATGACTTGGCAAAAAATTAAGAAAACCCCATACAACTGTGGTTTCATATGCATGTTCAGATCTAAGCATCTAAACCTTAATAATACAGATGTGCTTTTTTGAAATATCAGAAATATCTAGTAAAAAATAATAATGTAAGCCAAATCTGCCTTGAGTTTAAGTATCAAATCTGGCAAAACCTTATTGATATCAATGACTAATAGCATGAAGTAACCCCAAGCTTTGTCTTACATATTTTTCAAGAGATAATCTGTTCTTCAATAGCATAAGGAGGTCAGGGGAAGCCCTGTTGTGTTGTTTTGCAAAGTAAATAGTTACATAATGCATTGAAGTAACTACAGAAGCATTCAGTTCTTCATAGACTCCTACAGGGATAACATTTAATACAGCCCACATCTAATACATTAATACAAACTAATCAGTTTGCTACCAGGGTTAATTTCAGTATTTGGTTTCTTTCCACGATTCAAATATCTTTCAGTACACAATGTGAGATCACATAACAACATTTTCACCCAAACAACCATTTTCACAATCATGAAAATGTAAAATTCTCATTAGTGAGGAAAGTGAAGTCTGACAACTAAAAAAACCCCCACAAAACAAACCTCAGTATTTCCTCATTTGTTCAGATATCTGATTGTACTCCTTGTAAATTCAACATTTTCATGAGTTAAAAGTAAAACTAAAGGAAAAAAGTGATTATGCAATACAGTCGGGTTTCAGATATGGTACTGAAATCTAATACTGCACTTTCCTCTCTCACCCAACTTTAATGAATAGTCAATGGATAAAATGCAGAGACAGAAACAAAAAGGCAACTTCTAAATATTTGCTGCCATCTAGTGCTCGAGTGAAGTTCTTATCGTTGGTTTGAAAGTGCATCTGTGTGCTAGAACAGTATGAAAATCAGATCTTACTGATACAAACACTTAATAGTAATTATGAAATAAATTATTTACAAAGTTAAGAGAAGCTCTGTTGAGACCTAAAATACACAGTATTTATAAAATCAATAAACAGATGAGGTGATACTTAGTAAAATGAAAGAAAAAAAAAGTTCTAAATTTTCCAGTTTCCTCAACCATGCATAGGTAATTATATAGATTAATCAATGAGTAGAAATATTTACTATGTAGACATTGCATTGTTTGACTGCACCAGTCATCACAAAATGCTTTTTTTAAAAAACCATTCAAATATAAATAATGGTGTTGCACTCACAAAATGAAAATTTGAGGAGTACATTAATCTCACTGTGTCACTTTAAATGAAAAAAAAAAATAGATCATCATGCTCATAAATGTTCAACTAATTGTTCAATAGCCAATATCACCATCACCAAGTGACGTGGTCATGTAGTAGTCTGCATTTTCATTAGAAGATTTCTTTTTACAAATGCTAATTACAGACTTTATCAAATTGAGCAGCATTTCAGAGGAGGTGTTTTTGATTTTCAAACAAGTGTAAACAGATATAAGTAGCAGGGCTTCCTGGTAGTAGTTTTTGAACAATGAAGTTCTTCTCTGATATTTATATGCAGATTAGAAAAGGGCATAAAAATATTTTTGCTAATATATACTGCGTTATATAACATATAAGAGAACATAATATCCTGTTTTTGATGTAAGAATGTTTAATTGCTATTATATTTGTATAATTAAGTCAGGTTAAATGGGTGAAAAAAATTCTATATATGAATCAAATATTTGTTGTTAAGGTAAGAGAGCAAGGAATCTTTCTAACAACCTAAAAAGCAATCTTCCATTTGCTTTGGAAACCAGTGTATTTTGAAGTAGTACTTCAGCATCTGAAGTGATTACAATCTTGTTCTTGTATGACTTTTGAAATAACTACTTAATGCTACTAGAACCATCCCAAGTGGGACAGAAACTCCAATAGTCACACATGGCCAAAGGACTATAAAGTACAACTGGACTACATCAGAAATGTCATTGTACATTAACTCCAAATAACTTGTCTACTATCTGGACACAGCTGAAGAAGGTGAGAGGGGAATGGATGAGGTTGCTGGTCTCCAAGCTCAAAGGCCCTGGGACATCCAGGGAGAAAACTTCAGTTTCCCCCAGCAGTGCTTTGGCCCCTACCAGGATTAGCTGTTAGTTACCCAACTCCTGAGTGGTTTTTTGGAAGGGTTTTGAAGGAATTCTTTGTCTGAGAACTACTCTTTCCAAGAGAAAAATTGATTAAAAGGTTTGCTCGAACTGAACAAGTCACCACCTTTTACACTCCTGGCTTCACAACAAAATCTTAAGTAAATGCAGTGAAAGGCAAATCCCCCGGGGAAGGTATACCTACTGTCCAGCACTGCAAATTCTCTTCGTTTCTAGGCTCTCTGGGGAAAGGAGTCATCCCAGCAACAAGCTGGAGTCCAGCTGTGGATATCAGCAAGAGCTCTATCAGGTGGAAACAATTAGAGAAGGAATAGTGACCTGCATTGTATGAGCTATTGATGATAGTTCCCAGATAAGTTAAAGTTTATGATCTAATTAAACCACATCCCCTGCATCTTATCTTTCTTCCTGTATTTCCAGAAAATACAGTCGTAGGTTTTTTCTGCTTGCCAGCTGGTCAACTAACCCAGGACTTGCTGCTCTCAACCAAGCACCCCAACAAGGTGTTTCTTTTATTTCTTTTTACATTCCATTACGCCCAGTGGCGCAACTTCAACAGAAAACAAAAAGGGACTCTCCATACCTATGTTGATCATCACTGACCATTTAAGCTGCTTCTGATCATTTTTAGAAGAAAAAAAACCCCAAAACAAATGTCAGAAGAAATCTGCACAAAAGAATACTCTGTGGGTTGAGGTGCTGACATACATATTTAAAGTCTTAATTTTGGTGTCTAATCAATGAAGTTGGTGTATTTCAACTTTTCTCACTGTAGCTTTCCTAAGAGCAAATGAACAGGGACATCAAGGCCAGCGTGCTGTCTCTATGATAGGTAACAGCAAATGCTGAAAGGCAGAATGTGGCAATAAGAAACAAGCATCATATAAATTTATCCTAAATCCTTAAACTGTTGCACCTCAAGAACTTTAGCTAAAGGTATTGTCTTTGCATTTGATATCTTTCAATGGATTTTTATTCCATTTTTGGACTGTTCTACCCTGCAGAAAAGATTTCTGTCGTCTGATCACCCAGCTGGCATTCTTTTGTGTATTCTGAACCTGCCAGTGGCTCATCTCAATATTTCTTGGTTCTTATCCTAGGAGAAATTCACCCTTTTGCCATATCACTCTTTCCTTCATAAAACTCCGTCATGTAATCTCCCATTTACCTTTGTTCTTGCCTGAAACATGCAGGTAAACTAGTGTGGTCCTTTCATAGGAGCTTTGCCCATTCTCCCTGAAAAATTTGTGCTTCCAGAAAATTAATTTTGAGAGGAGAATTAAAAATACCCAAATTTATTTGCATCATTGCCCAAATTTTCTCCCTTGCATCACATTCAAGGGTCAAAATGCAAGGTCTATTCAAACGTATAAAATTCAAGGGTCTGGATTAGAGCTGGTGATTGTGTGGCTAGGATTACATATTGTATTACCCCAATATCTGAATCACTACCTCATTCTTACCACCTACTTATTTCTGTCAAGAGACCTTGTCTAGATAAAAGCAACTTTATATTCTTCTGGAAACATGGAGCCTTAACGTATTTCCAACTGCTGCCTTTATTTTACTATTTTTTCCAGCCACTGATCCATCTATAATAAATTAAGAATTTAAACAAGTCAGCACTGCTTCTGGCCTTTAATTGGTTCCTCTTTACAACTACAGCATAAGTATTTGGATTTCCTGAATGACTTGCAAGAAAAACAGACTATGCTCCTAAAATATGTTGTTTTATTATACATCAGTGCAGACTTCCTGTACTAATAACATGCTCTGTTAAGGCAAAGATGATAGCGGCCATCAGCATACTGTTGAGATTTCTGTAACAAATAAGTCAATAAACACATATTTTGTCCCAATATATAGTGCTAGTTACTACCAAAGGGATGACCAAAACTGAATGTATTTCCTAAGACTATTTACTGATCTGTATGATGGCATATGTTTTAAAATGTATTTATTTTTTTCAGAATGCTGCAGCCTATGGAAGAGCCACCTCCAGATAAACATAACAATTTCTAAAACACCTGTATCCTTCTCAGAGGATTCTACTAAGTTAGATCAAATTAGCACATACAGAAGCTTAAACTGACTCGAATTATAAAGAAATGATAAAGTTACTTTCCAAAACCCTCCTAACACAATAGGTCCTTGTAACTACTCATAGTATTGATTTCCTGCAATCTGGCAGGCGCTAATTTTTCTTCCATGTCATGACAGAAGGATAAGTAACACCACACATACCAGATGACCAAAAAATGGTGGTTTCATGCCGTTGTTACTGTATTGCTTTTCAGCATTTTCCATTGCTATTTCTACTAACAACCACTTATCACAGTGACGAACAAAAAAATCTTCAGCTGCTGTAACTGTACTGCAGCCACAGAATCTTCAGTAATTTAAAGCCAGGAGTACACTGTTCCTTTCAGATAACACTACCACACTACAAAATCTGAAAAGAAATAGTTTTGTCTAAACTAGTTTGTCAGTTTTCTGCACATTTCCTCAAACCCCAAATTCTGCAATAGAAGTACTGCACTTACAGGTAGTTTCTATTATTCTGTATGTCACACACTTCCTATATATCTTTGATTGGATAAGTTTAGATAACTGTCTCCTACACAACAGAGTTATTGTTCTATTCCATATTTTTTATTATTTAATTCTACTATTTTAACAGGACAGGAGGATTACCTTCTTGATTTTACGCCTTCAATGTAACCAAATTATTTTTGCAGTGCCTACTAGCACTACTTTTCAGAAAACTACTTGGATGCTTGATTACTGTTAAAAGTCAATAAAATTCTTAAGATTGCTTTTATTGTTACCAATCTTACCCAAATTGTTGCTCCTCATTTTCTTTTGGACTATTTTTAGTATTTCATAGTTACTGTAGACATTGTAAGCTCACAGAGCCCTTTACCACTTGAATGCTTTGCTTTTGGATGCCTTTTTCCCCTTTTTACTAAGTATCCATTTGGACATACTCAGCTGGTGCTAAAGAATGGTATTTACCTTTCCAAGTCTCCGCTGATTTTTTTTTTAACAGCTTTTATGCTAGTAAAGTGTTTATTGTTAAATGCAGGGAAAAGAAAAAAAAAAAGGAAAAAGATAAGAGACTACTACTTTTAAAAACGGCTGTTAAAATCAGAAGCCTGTGAGAAATTAGAATTGTTTTGTATTCTAACAATCAACCAGGTCTATTCCACCTTCGACATGTTTTTTTGGTGCTAACTGCACCAAAGTCAATGCTATCAGCAGTTTGGTACCCTAATTTACTATCTAGTACAATAACACGCAGAAATATGCAATTGTAAATATTTTCTTAAGCCATTCCAAACACTTCATGTGAGACAAACACCTAGGACTTTAAGAATTCACAATTGGTACAGTGGAAAAGGAGGAAGCGGAGAGGAACTCTGAAGTGTATCTATAACCAAATACGTCTTTTCTTTGCTGCTGAAAATAGAATTAGTTTTCAATTTTTTTTTCTCCTCTGCATAAGATGTTCAATAAATGTAAAATTCATTTGTCTGTCCTCTCAGAACCAAAGAAACCCTCCCTTTAACCTTACATATAAGAATCACTTCTGCTTTCTGGCCTTGCTGGAAAATTCCTGCTTATTCAGAACTACAGCTCAGATCAGAGGAACAACACGCTGCTCCTTAAAACCTCTCTCTCTCTGCAGAATATTACACATTGAAAATTAATAGCTTAAATCTCACACTTCCTTAAGCAAGCATGCTCAGCTGAGAGGAAAGAAATAGGCCTGGAACTCCTGGTTCATCAAGTTAAATCTTCTTTTCCTCATTTGCAATCAAATCTTCCATACAAATACCATCACTTATTACAAAATATTCACCACAGAAAAAAATTAAATCTCCACTACTACTAAAAGACAGTCTATTCCAAAAGTAAGCTTGTTTGTTCACAGATAATGCTTTCTTTTTTTTTTTTTTGAGGATTTTAAACTCTAATAAAGCGCTTCTGATTAAAAGGTAAATGCTGTGTTCCTACAGTTTTATCTTAATGGTATTTTGACCCTCCCTACGACTTCTAATACTTACTACATTCTGTAAAAGGCCCCCAACATTTTCATATGTGTAACAGTTCACTCCTTTTAAACATACACACCTATAGACTACCAGCAATAAAATTTCCATTTCAGATATTTTAAGTGTGACAATACTGCATTTTTGTCCCAAATAATATTAGTATTTTAAAGTTTGCTAGTTTCTCTAAATAAATAAAAAGTTACCTCTGCATTTAGGTTGTCTGCAAGGCTTTCAAGAAACTGGCTTTCAATTGGATTCTGCTGAGTAAGAAGAGTCAAGTAATGACTGAGTTTATCGTGAGTTGTAATAATGATGCCTTCTCCAAATTTGTCAAACTGAGGCCGTCCAGCTCGACCAAATATCTGCATGACATCTAGAATTCCAAGGTCAACAAAGGAGCCTCTTTTTGCAGCATATATTTGTGTTCCCTGGTTGAGGAAAAGTTAATAAAAATTAACATAAATACACATGAATATAATCCCGATGAGCTGAATACTGAAATTAGGCAAATACAGCATGATTTCAGAAGTGTACTTTAACTAATCCTCTCATAATCTTTGATATATTTAAATCTTTACTATACAAACTAGACTCCCACTGGAGAGAATCAGTTTAATGAGATATAAATAATATTTTGCATCAATCAGATACTTCCCTTCTGGGCCCCAAAACCACAATAAAGATCTTGCTATCTATGCTACTTTACAAGTTTCTTTTAAGACAGCTACCCATGTGCAGAGTAATGGAAGCTCTTACCTTAATAACAACAGCATGAGCAGGAAGATTGACACCCCAGGCGAGCGTAGCTGTGCAAACCAGGACTTTGATATGTCCATTGGAAAACAAGTTCTCAACCAGATTTCTGTCTTGCCGCAGCATTCCTGCATGATGAATACTAAATCCATCTGGAAACAGCTCACGTAACTGCTTATTTCTGGATCTCTGTACCTAGAGTGGACAAGCATAAAAATTAAATTCATTTCTAATTACTGTACAAGAACCACTGCATTAAGAAAAATTACGGGGAAAAAACCCACAGAATATTATTATTAGTCATACAAAAGAAACTGGTTCTACTTATGTCAAGCTTTTCATCGACGCCAATATGTCATGATTTTCTATACATGGATTTGACTTCTAGTCTTACTTTCCAGAGAATACACTTAATTGTTTAAAAGAATACTGTTAGAAAAATATAGCTTCACCTAAACAGAGATTCAAATTTACTGTCATTTACAAATTTACAATCATTATGAACACCAAAACAGAGAACTCATTGCTTTTTTCTTTAAGAGCAGCTATTTCAGAATATGCAGGCAGCTAGGACAGGCTGAAGGCAGCAGGCCACACATTATACTTAATGATAAGGAGGGGATACCTTTCCCCACCACTAGCCATTGCAGCAGCTTGGCACAGCATCAACTAACAAATTCACAGCACGGAATCAAACTGCTCATCTACTCCTTATTTTTATCTTCCCCATGTGTAGGAGGCTGGGAACTCAGTCTGCAAAATCTCAGGTCCTCCAGCCTCCCACTGCGTACAAGGTCTGTAAGCAAGTCTCCCTTATTTCTGGGTGCTAGTTTTATCACACTTCACCTAAAACAGATATTTGACTCACAGTTAAGAAAAGCTAATACACTCCCCTTCCAAACACTAAACTCTGAAACTCCAGTTGCTTTGGATTGTGACTTCCAGAAGCAACAGGGAAGGAAAAAAGAAATCTAACCACTTAAAAAGCAAACCCAAAGCACCAGAGTTCATGCCATTTTAGCATGAACAGTTGTCTTTCTGTTCAGAAACAAGGCTTTGGCCTAAAGCTTAAGTATAAGAAAAAGTACAGCTTTTTTATTACAATTGGCAGTAGGAAAGGAACAGTAGCCCTGTTGTAAACTGGAATAAAGGGCCTTTACCAAGTTTATATGAGCTTAAACACAACATCAGAAAGCATGCCTTATGAAGGTGTTCTCTTCACTCTCACCCCTGGATACTGGTTTTTCTAATCTTCAGGTTGCAATGTCCCTGGCTTGCCACAAACAACTCTGATTTTCCTCCCATCTCTTCCACATTACTAACTGCTGCACTCACTTCTTGTGGCAATGATGATACTAACCTTTCCCTAAACCAGATTTCTGTATTATCTTTGTCAGCAGAGAATCTCTGCTTTTCCATAGACCACAAGAGTCAAGTATTTTTGGACTACCACTTTATTTTCAGCTGTATATTACAGTGAATTAATTCTAGATAATTTATATTATTATTTTAAATATACACAATTATTAATACCTGACACACAGCCACTGAAAGCTGACTTCAGGGGTACAGAGTGGGTAAAGCAAAGCACAATATGGCTCATAGTACTGGCATACTGCCAAACATGAACAATAAATCTCTGCAAACAGAAATAAATGGGAGATGAGAATACAATTATGAAGGAGCAAATGGAAAGAAAAATGTAGTGGGAAAAACAGATTTCTCAGCTTCACAGTTATCCAGCTTCTTAATATCTGATCTTTCCTGCTTTAGCAGTAATTATTTACTTTAATTTAAAGGAAATAAAACTCAGCTTTTAACTACATAGGTTGTTTTTTTTTTTTTTTTTTTGGCAAATTTAATTAACTGCTGTAGTGCTTGAAAAATGAATAAATAAGAAATTGAGAAAATGGCAATGTGGTTCATGAAGTCTGCTCTTTATGACATAGCAAATGGAAACAAATATTTCATGAAGAACACAAACGCACCAAGGCTCACATTTCTAGTTTATCAACAACAAATCTCACAGAAGACAGGCATGTGGAAAATTCACTTCAGCTGCAAATCTGAGAATTGTGACAGAGAAATTTGGATTGATCTTGTTTACATTCAGAACATGGTTTAAGTATTTGAGAATGTAATTAGCTTTTGTTTTAAATGAAGCAAATCTTCCTAAGTGATAAGGCAACCATCAGAAATTTCACTTTTTTAGTAGTTTTCCTGGTGTGTGACTATTTTACAGGTATTAAAATACATTTTAAAAAGTACAATTTTTCAATATCAAAATACACTTTAAATATTATAATCTCTAGCTGAAAAAAGCCAAATCTGTTTCTGAAATTGTCACAATTTAAAAATTGCATCCCTCTTTTTTTTTTTTTGTAACCTGATTGCTTAAGTTGTTTAATGTGATTGAAAGTCAGGGCAGTTTACTAATGGGAAACTAAGAACAGTAATATCTTGCATTACATATGGAAGGAAATTTGTTTACAATATATTTACAGTTTTAGGAACTGCAATTTTGCCAATTTAGAGAAAGGAACTTGTAAAGGCAGGGAAAAAGAGGGAGGGAAAAAGTTTGTGACAGAAAACACACTTAGATGTGGCAATGCTGGTCTGACTATGATTCAAGTTCTTACAAGCTTAAGATTAATCAACCATGTGAGTGCTCCATCCCTGGCGGTGTTCAAGGCCAGGTTGGATGAAGCCTTGTGTGGGATGGTTTAGTGTGAGGTGTCCCTGCCCATGGCAGGGGGGTTGGAACTAGATGATCTTGAGGTCCTTTCCAACCCTAACTATTCTATGATTCTACTACGTAGGAACTCACTCCGAAACGTATCCATATAGTTGCATTTAAAGTATATCTGCACACTGCTAAAATCTCCCACATATTCTAAAACAACTTCTGTGTTAATATTCGCAATAATATTTTGCCGGTTCATTTATTGAATCTATGAAGTGCTAGACACCCAGGTTACACAGGAATCAGTTGTGAGGCACATTAGATACATTTTTTCTGACACAGAAGATGATAAATTATTTTAAATGAAAAACAAAACACTTTTGACATAGGAAAAAACAAATGTCAAGCAAATCAAATCACTAACTACCCTGGATGATTCCATTAACTGCCCAGAAACAGAACTAATTTTCTTTCCATAAATATTTTGCCATTTAAAATTACAAACATACAAGGCAAGTTAGTTCAAGAACAATAAAGTGATCTGATTTTATAAAGTTACACTTCAAAAACAAAATAAATAAATAAATCACATGTCTCAGTGATGGCTTGGAAGACTGCTCATACAGCATATCCTTTAATGGCAAAATATTTGAAAACAAACCTTCTAAGCTCTTGTGCCAATGAATTGCATGGTTATTCTATTAAACCTGGATTTTAATGGTTGCAGAGACAACATCACCACCAACTACTAAATAAAAAAGTTTTACTGTTCTAAACTCGTTCTATTACAGACTAAAAGGTTTTGCTTAAAATGTAAACAAAATGTCACTAAGTGCCTCAGGTGTATGGAGAAACTGTTGTTATGAGGTCTGGCACTGGTCTCCTGATTAGAATTGATTTTCTTTCCCCTCCCTTATTGCTCAAGAGGGCTGTAGATTTATGACCTTTGCTTACATGTGTGTGTGCATCTAAAGCAGTATGTATTAAACAAATTCCTAGCTTAGCTTGCTGCCACCTGTATTTCTCTTTTAAATGTCATTAATTTCATGCAGTACTTGATTAAGACACATTAAAAATGCCACAATTAGACATAGAAAAATATTCTACTTAACTTTAATGAGAAGTGAGGCAGAAAAAAAGATTTAATCACAATTTAAGGTATTTCAGCTAAAGGCTTACTTAAAGATAACACCCTTTCTTATCCTTTTCTTGCCTCTGGTATCACAAAGGCATCATCATTCATAAAGACTGAAAGCTGAGTGGCTTTTGTCTGCATTACCAATATTACACAAGTCAAATAAATAAATAACTAAATATTTTTAAGTGGGCTAGTAGGTACTTTTTTTCTTATTTTATCTAAAAAATAAGAAAAATAATAAAGAAATAAATTTTGACTATGAAGAAGCTGCCAATACATTACTTCTAGAGAAGTGGAACATCAACATGTCTTTTCTTTAATCTGCAATTGCCATTCCCATCTAGGACAGACTAAGCAGATCACCATTATTTGGTATGATCAGAGTTGGCTTTTTTTCTTTCTGTAAATTACTTATTTTTCCTTTCTGTTTCCTCATTTTGAAGATATGGTTTCCAGCTTTGCAATTTGGTGGTTTTTCTCTACTAATAACACAGGTTTTGACAATAATTTATTTTTTATCAGTAACAGAAATGGCACAGGCTATTCTAGTATATTTCTCACAATCCCCTTACTATAGCAAAACTTCATGCTTGTGACTGTAAGACTCAATCATTGTAATTTCCTTTCTGTGGATTTCACAACAGGACAGCACTTGTAGTTTGTACAGAATGCACTATCATATTTGGTCATCGGTTTGCACAATTCTGAGCAATTTATTCCTATCTTTCATTCTCTGCACTGTCCTGACACCCTGCAAAGTACTAGCTCTTAATTTTGAGACCTCATTAACTTCACTTGATGATTGTAGGTGCTCAGCACAGAAATCACATACACCTAAACCAAACATTCAGGTATATTTTGCTGTAGCCTTCAATGAAGGGCAGTTTTAATTAGTACTGCCACTGTGTGATGAATATAATTCATTTATTCCCAAAACAACTATTCACTAACTTTCCTGAAGACATCAGAAAGTGTTGACTTTCTAAATTGTTTAAAGTTCCAACAAGACAGAAGCCTCCTTTCCCTCATTCATATTAATCATACTGCTGAATCTGCTCTGCTGGGTCATTTAAAGAATACTGATTGCCTTTCAAAATTTATGAGATCAAGGTGAGATGGGAGAAGTCGCCATCCATTCAGGAAGTAAAGGGTGACTAAAAAAAGCAGAATGAAAAAAGGTAAGTTAAAAAGTCCATCAATGAGCTTATTCCTGTTCCTTGAGTACAAAACGGTAACATGACTTCTGTATGTATGAGGACTGAGAGAAACAGAAAGAAATTATCAAAAAACTGCACAATCATTAAGCATTTTTGCTCTTCAGAATTTACTACATACGTATTACATATTAATTGACAGATACAAATTAAATCTTTAACATAAATGTTTTTCTTTTTTTTAACAATTGCTGGTTCAAAGGGGAGAGATCAAATGTTAGATAGCGCCAATAAACCCCTGAAAAGCTTTTTTAAATATGAAGTAAAAATATAATAAGTTTTTGTTGCAGAAAAATACCACAAGACTCTTTCATATGCACATTTGGAATATATGAAACCTAGAAAAAACACTAAACCATGAAGACAAGCAGTATCACTATCTGACAGTTCATGAAAGAAACTAAACATGAAGAAATACAGATTGGAGTCAAAAGGTAGAAAAAAAGAATGTATTTAAGCTACAATGATTTCACCTGAGGACTCTCCTTTTATGAATTATGACTTTTATTTGTATTATTCCACTTGTATGGTCTGCATAATAACTGAGATATTGGCATTTGTTTCTAGGACAAGGATGAAGTGGCATGCTATGCAGTAAGATTAAATTATTATTTTATTACAGAAGGAAAGAATTAACTTTGAAAGAAATTTTCCCTGAAGGCTTTAAAAGCTGGCTACATTTCTGTGATGAATATATATTAAACAATTAGCCCTTATCTTGTATTACCTTTCATACTACTTAAGAAACAGTATGGAATGGAAAGTTATTAGTATTTATTGAACATGCAGCAATACAGTAAGTCATACATAAAAAACTTGTCATGAAGCTCTTCTGTAAGTTTATAGATCAGCCGCTTCAAAAAGATACCCAGCAGTTCAATACATTGGACTCAGGCAGTGCTGCTGTGTTGATATGCCTTTACATTACCTTCCTCATTCTTTCATGGGAAGAGCAGCACTAGCTCCACCAATTGTTCACCCTGCAGTTGCTTCCTGTGAAGAACCCAAAGACTACTGAGAGTTCTTCTCAACTGAGATGACTTGCACGGCCTAGCAGATCATTTCTGGATGGATGCAGACTGGCCAATACGCTATTCTACTTAATGAGTATGCATGCTCATTCTCTACATCTTCACATTTCTAATGTATCCAGCTATTAACTTTGTATAGTTATCCTGAAGCAATATCTCTGTCCAACACTTACTCTTTTACTGGGTTATAATTAGTGGGTACCTGGCAAGACAGTATTTGAAGAAGGTAATTCTAGCAAACAAATGTGAATCAGTTTAAATTTCTCCTGGAAGAATCAATAATCTAATTGTCTCCCTCTGGAGATTTAAGTTCATTGTACTAAAGTTAGAATTTTTTAAACCTATGAGTTACTGATCTGATCAATTTACTGAAATCACCTCAGTAAGGTCTGTAAAGTGCTCTAAAACTACATCTGAAAGAGAAATAAAGGAGAGTAGTGTGACTGCTGTGCTTAAACATCTTCCTCAGTGTAAAAACAATTTTCAGTACAATCACCAGAGGCACATAATTCAGGATTAATTTTCTGTATTATAGTATTAAAGCTGTTTTTCTTCTGAACCATCTCCTTTGTGTATGCAGGTTTCTATTGTTTCAGGGTTGTCGCCTGTCAATTTGTAATTTAGAAATACTTTTATAGAATAGGAATCTATTTGTCCCTAATCCTCGGCAGACCACAGACTATTTTTGCAGTTGTTGCACTAAAAGCAATTCTCTCTCATGCGCATATAATCTTCTGCAGGGCAGAGCTACCTCCAGTGAAAATTTGTAACATATTTCATGTCTATATAACATACTGGGTTTCTGTAGTTTGCAAAACACAGTCACTGCAGAATGAAGTATCAAAGAATTAAGTTTTAACGTATTTACATCACAATTAGAAAAGCTGTATCAAAAAGAGAAGGGAGGTGAAGTTTAAACAATAAGGAAAAATTGCCAAGCAGCCTAATCAAGTTATGACTGTCTTTTTCTTGTATTTTTCGTGTTCAAGTGAAATGACATCTCTTTTCTTCAAAGCCATACAATTTTCACGGTGTATGACGACCAGTCTTGAGATACAGTTAGATGATACTTATACTTACCACACTCTTTTGCTTATCTTTATTATTTAGACCAGGTTGCCAACCCCTGTACTTTTTACAGGGGTGGTGTTTGTAGATGTTCTTTGAAGATAAAACTTGGGAAGCTGTTTTTCCCATAAAGGGAAAACGAATTGTGCAAATACGGATTAAAAAGACTTGTCTCCTTTCAAAAGTGAAGAGTGAAAACTTATAATTTTTCTGCTAATAAAGATGAATTACTGCTGGTACACTACGTATATAGTAGTGATAAATGTTGTGAATTTGAAATCTGGAAATTGAATGATTCCCTGATGTACTTTGCATATGATAGCTAATGCTGTGACTTTTTGTTTAAATAATGCATGTTTAAGAAGTACTTTACAGTCGTACCAATGGGAACATTATTCCTTGTCTTTGTGCTCCATCCAGTCAGAGAATAAAAAAAGTAATTTGAAATGAATGGACTGCACGGTGTCCAGAAATGTCTTGCCTTATTCAGTGTCCTCTTTTTACAGTACACTAAGTTACATCATAGCAGCCCCATCTTTTCTTCATTGGAAACGTTACATGGTGCATAGAGAATTAGATAATGTGGGAAGTGAAAACCCCAAAGAAGTGGTAATAATTAAATTTAATTTTTAATTCCTCAGTTCTATAATCTATAATGCAGAAGATAAAAGTGTTTACAGACCTCACTGATGATAGAAGCTAAGAAAATTTAGCATTGTTAAAATGTTACATTTTTGAGCTGGCCAGGCAAGCCAAGAATTAAAGACTCATGAATGCACGCTTGACTATGCACAAATGATGGATTTGTAAGAAGTCACCAAGGATATAGACATAGTTTCAAATTACCTCCCTTGATGCCTAGCTGTTACAAAGCAAAAAAGGGAGCTATTTATATACAGAATATAGCCAGAATTTTATAACATGGACCAAAGTAACCTAAAATTTCACTTCAAGCCAGACTATGGTGCTGGTCTTACAAGTGAATGAATTACTGATTCTCAGATAGAAGGATTTATGAACTTAGAATGAAAAATAATTCTTCTGTGAAAACACACATAGAAAACAGTACTAGGTTTTGATAGAAAGAAAATGTTTGTTATAACGACCCAGTTTAAGCTGCACCACTGAGTGAAAATGAAGTAAAAATAATAATTTTCATGTATTGTACAACAATATTGTACAACAATAAACGTATTTCTATTGTTTATAGCAAGTGCAATAGAAATTACATAGAGACATCTCTGTACTTCTTCAGTAATGATGAAAATCCGGGCCTCGCAGTGAACAGAAATCTGTGACTAAATACTCTCAAATCTTATTAAAAGAAGTGTCAAAACATTTCAGTTTAGCAATAACATGAAAATGCACATCAATTAAGGCTGAATTAATTGTACAGTATCATAATTTTAAAATGCATGCAAAATCATGTAAGGCTCTGCTTTACTTTCTCATCAATTCAAAATTAAACTGCTCTCTATCAATATATGAAACTTAAAATACAGCAAGGTATGTATTCTTCTCCAGCCCTTGAGACAGCAAGTCCTGTTGTCATATTTGTTAACCACTTGGAGTACACAGATGAAAAAGTCATCCATCAATCTCGGTCTGTTTTGCTGAGAGCAGAAGTTTTCAGTATGCTGTTAGAAAACTAGCCAGTAGGGAAGATATACAGCATGAAAAGAAATTGATATAGACAGACAATCTGATGAAATGCAAGAGTAGCATTGCAACAGCAAGGATGAATTTGTACTGGTTTCGGTTCGAATACTGGCATCCTCTGGAGACGTAGTTAAACCTTTTGCTGCTGTGCTTAACTGTGCAACAATTTCAATGTTTCTGCTTCAAGAGGAAACTGATATTGCACGGTTTCTATAAAAAATCTTTTTTATATTTGACAACACCTCCTTTGCTTTATAATATTCAAAACTGCCACTCTGCTGAGCCATAACAACACTGGATGCATTTTCACTCAGAGACAATGAGCACAAGCGTTTTCAAGGTCTTTCCAATACAGCTGTATCTTACTTGTTACATATCATTATGATGTTTAGTGTAACTCCTCCTCAAAGGCTATACTGACTGAGACATCTAACCCTGCAAGTAAAAAATCCATTTGTGAACATTAAACATATTTCTTATTTTATAATTAAACCGTAACAGTCCACTACAACTTTACCGCTATGCAAAGTGACAGACTGAGAATTCTTCACAAGAATGGGATGACTTTTACAAGTTTTATAGGAAATTGGAAATGTGCAGTATGAACTAATGGTCTACACGGTTCTCAAACTGGTTTTGACTGGCATCAGCTTGTAGGACCATGAAAAGCTGAAATTTATCTTAAAAGAGGAAAATAATTTTTGGAGAGATGAACTCTAGGTATTAAATGTCTTTTGATTTGGTATTGTGGCTTCGTTTCTTCGCTCCTCTAGCTTCTGCCCTACGGCATGGAAGAAATAAAACAATTCTAAGCAGACATGATAAAAAAAAGCAAGTCAGTAAAAGTGGTTCAAATTCTTGAACTCAAAAAGGTCAAAATTGTGCTCACCACTCATTACGCAAGTTGAACTCTGCAACCTGAACTTTAACAAGATAACCAAATGAGATCACACCATCTACAGCACCATAAAAAAAAGTTTTTTCACTGATACTTATGTAACATGAAGACCCATGAGAAAATTCATGATATAATTAGCAACACATAAAGCTTTTTTTTTGTGTGTGTGTGCTAATAATATTAAATAAGTCTCAGAACTAAAGATGTTTTATTCTTCCTGTGACTGCTATTCTAAGACAGTTTCAATGACTCCTTAGTAACACTTTGTAGTTCAGTGACACCAAATGTTAAATCTTACAAGACAAGCACTTTCAAGAAGTCTCCAAAGGACATGAAAAATTACAGATGTTTATGTATTTTCATATTTCAGTGTTCATATAATATCACCTAATTATAATGTGTTAATTATTTATCTGATAAAGTACTAATAAAAAATAATCTTCAGAAACTATTAGGCCTTTAAGTTATGGGACAAGTGAAAAAAGTGAATCATAGAATAGTTAGGGTTGGAAAGGACCTCAAGATCATCTAGTTCCAACCCCCCTGCCATGGGCAGGGACACCTCACACTAAACCATCCCACACAAGGCTTCATCCAACCTGGCCTTGAACACCACCAGGGATGGAGCACTCACAACCTCCCTGGGCAACCCATTCCAGCGTCTCACCACCCTAACAGGAAAGAATTTCTTCCTTATATCCAATCTAAACTTCCCCTGTTTAAGTTTTAACCCGTTACCCCTTGTCCTGTCACTACAGTCCCTGACGAAGAGTCCCGCCCCAGCATCCCTATAGGCCCCCTTCAGGTACTGGAAGGCTGCTATTAGGTCCCCACGCAGCCTTCTCTTCTCCAGGCTGAACAGCCCCAACTTCCTCAGCCTGTCTTCATACAGGAGGTGCTCCAGTCCCCTGATCATCCTCGTGGCCCTCCTCTGGACTTGTTCCAGCAGTTCCATGCCCTTTTTATGTTGAGGACACCAGAACTGCACACTTGAAAAACAAGTGAAAAACAATTGTTTTCCTATGAATTCTATATTCCTTGTGCCCCTGTTCCAACTCAAGTGGACGCCCCATCCAATTTCCATAACCTATGTCTCCCGGAATTATCTCCTTGCCTTATCATTTAATATTTTTTCCACTGTACCCTCAGGACAAAAAGTACATCTTAGAAATGAAATCCGTAAGACTTATGCTGATTATCAACATCACCATGTGATTCTTGCTAACACCTCTGACAACTGTGTTGTCTTTTTCATTAGTTTAATTCCGGCTGACTAGCAGGCTGCTCTGAAGTTCTGCAACCTCACTGTAGATCTTTGAAGCCTGACTTTATTAAACATCATTCATAGTCAGTTTCAAAGGTAGCATAATGTCTTTATACACCTAAAAGGGCACAGAAGTAGCACCTAATAAGTGATGAAACAAGAAGGTTTATATTACTATGCTCTTTTGGCTATCAGACTTGGGAATTTAGAGACAAATTGTCAGTTAAACTGTGGCAACTATTAAACTTGCTGCCAGAGGATACCAGCTCATGCAAGGCAGGAGCACGGTGTGTCACCTCCATAGAGTTCACTTTTACAGCCAGATACTGTTCAAATGTAGGGTATTTTCCCACAGGCCTCTGTTAAATTATGAGATCCCTTGAAGTTCAACTCTATCTACTGAAAAAAATATCTTTTAAAAAAACTCACCTCAGATCCATCCTTTATAATCTCAATATTTTATGTCACTAACATTATGTTCTGTACTTTATGAAATCTTCAAAATAGTTGCTTTCTAAAGTTAATAGATTAAGACAATTATGTATAATTAAATTTGGCTTTGAAAGACTGTTTTCTACATCTGTGGTTCTTTAAGTATGTACCTAGCTGTATAAATATACCTCCTCTGCCAGGGTAATATTTTGAGCAAGGCATGACTTATTTTCTTGTGCAAGTAATTTTTATAATATATTTACAGAGATATGGGAAAAAAACATTGCACTGATTTTAATTTATCAATCTGTTTTGTCTGGGATTTGTAAACTAGATTAGGAATCCTCTCTCAAAACTGAGAAGCTTGCTATCGTTAAGATATTCTAATTCATATACCATTAAAGCAGGCTAAACAGTTTCTTCAGCAAGCTAAGTTTAAATATCTTTCCCACATAGCAGACAGATCACAGAGGAAAAATATCAAATATATCAAACATGCCATGGAGACTAAATTACCTGGTACAGGAAGAAGTAAGGAGATTTTTACTTTCTCCCTTAATGCAGTGCACAGCAGCACAAAACAGGTGAGGAGAGCTGCTGTGCTGCTTCCGCAGCCCCTCTCCAACCCTGATTAATTTCCATTTTTCATACTCTGTTTACTTATCGTGCATATAGTGCTAATGACTGTTCAAAAGTGTTAGATGCCATACTGTGAGCTTAATTTTCTTTAATCTTTTAATTATATTAACAGTCTTTCTTCTGTACAATTGTCATATCTGTTCAAATCATTACATCCTTCATGCATTTAGCCTCCTTAAAAATGTTTTTAGTCTCACAACTCCGACTTCTTTTAAGAACAGCCTAATCTCAAAATTCTTTACCGAAAATTTGAACCTCTATCTGTAATGCTGCATTTGTTGGGTGTTAAGACAATGGGAGGAAAGCAAATAGTAAACAATGCTGACACTTGAATTAAAATCAGTTATGTCTGTATAATTTAGCATGTAAACATTGTAAACCTGAGTATCTTTATACTGTTTTAAATAACAAAAATAATCGAAGTAAACCCACATATATATGTTTCTTCCCTACTTCAAGAAATGTTTCCCTCCTCCATCCCTCCTCCCTAGAGCTACTAATATCTAGGTAAAACAGCTCTATAACAAAGACTGCAATCACTCTCAAGACATATTAATAGCTTTTCTACATAAGGAGAAACTCTGACTGTACAGAACTGAACACATACACAGCTCAGTGCTAAGGCAAACAGCATGTTTGGGGAGTTCTGTAACACACACATACTACAAGGTCATCACCACAGCATCAGTTTTCAGTGGTTTCAAGATGGCAATACTGAATTATGAATTAAAATCAGAATAAAGGGAGTGGAGAATCTTTGACTCACAATCCATATAAAACTTTAAATTCAGTGTGACATATTTTAAAAACTTTAACTGTTTTGCTTGATTTTCTTATTCTGCACTTTGAAAGCTAACATAATGTATGATACATTGGACAGAGAATTAATGTAAGCAACATAATGTATAAATAATAAAAAATATAAAATATATTGCAAAGCAAAGTCGGTGATCATATCATCAGTCATCTTTAGAAAGTGGTTTACACATCTAAGAACGTTTTACTTTGGAAATTCCAATTTAAAAATCTAGAGCTATTCAAAAGCAGTATTTCCTTCTGTTGATTTTGTATCTGGATTTCAGGTGATTTTTAAATTGATTTTTGAGTTCCAAATATGGAATTTCCAATTACCTTGTCACAAAACTTTTACACAGAATGGAAACACAGAGGCTACAATTACCCATAACACTGGTGTTATCTCCACTATCCCCAGCGACTACTCACTAGAGGAAAACCTACTGAGCCTGTTTTCCATTATAGTATCAGGCAGCCTTTCTGATCAGATTTATGGAAACAGACTGATGACTTACAATTCTTGGCATAGCCTTTTCAATCTTGAGATCAACCTAGAAAAGATTTCCTACTCTATTTTTTGAGAAGGCATCACTTGAGATAACTAGATAGTTCCATCATACTTGTTTAATCTACACACTGCTAGAACTGAAGATAAGAGGGCCATCTAATGCTGTCTGATGCGGAGAAGTATCTCTAGAAAGTAAAGTAACTGCCTGACTATTTGAGACAAGTCACTTTGTTAGCAGCTTGATATGGCAGGTTTTGAGATTAAAACACTGTAGATGTCTCATGCATATCTATACAGCTGCAGTGTAAGTCTGAACACCCTTCACAGTCAGGTGGCATCAGGCAGTGGGGCTGGTACAGTGTTTCTGCTCCCTGCCCGCCCCTTGTCTGCTCATGGATGAGCTTAGATGTCCTTTTGGTTCCACTGCCTGAAAGGCACTGAATTTCACCAGCTACAACTACAGCAGGAGCTCAGACACACCATGCGTTTGTAGTTACCAGGTGCAGCAGTCTCTAAAATCTGTGTGCTATAATCTTAGCCTGAAACGCACTCCACTGGCAAGTTCAGATTTAGATTAATGAACGAGAAATATCCTGGAAAGAACTGAAGACAAAATAGACCCTCAAATAACTTTCCCTTGAAACAAATTTCTATTGTAACTGAGGCAGGTGGCCCTGTCTCAACAGTCTCTGATGGCACATATCAGTAATAGCTCTTAATTATCACTCACTATTGCAAGTAAACGAATTTGCATTAACGGTCTTCACACTAATCCCTGCTTATTCTGATACTGAATACCTCCCACCATAGGGAAACTGAAGAAACAATTGAAAAGCTAATGGACCTATAAATGAGAATGAATCAGATCATCCTCTGGTTTTAAATGCCTGACTGTAACAGAGCTCAATGATAAAAATAGCAATGGAGACTTTACATCCTTTCTATTGGTGACAATGGCAACTTAATCAGGGGACATTATTTATCAGAAATTAATTTTTTACTTGTTATAAACCCCAAATACAATTATGCTCCTTCCCATAAAATGTTCCATTCCTATAATCCTTTCTTCGCCACAGACAAAATTATGCAATACATTCACAGAATCTGTCATCACCACACTCAGTACAGGTCATAGTGCTGCTTAACAGTATGACAAGAGACAGTTTTCTCCAATGTGACAAGAACATACTATAACTGAAATGTTCCAAAACTGTTGTCAGACAAACAATGGGATTAAATGCCTAATTAATCTCAATTTACCCCTAACAAGAGAAAGGATAGTAGATGTTAAGTTGGGGTTTATTTTGTTGTGTTTTTTTTCCCTGTGTTTTTGTTTTTCTTTTTTTTTTTTTTTTTAATCTGTGCAAAATTCTACAGTGATCAGTTTAATTTTTAGTTTGAGAGTAAAATTCAAGAGTTTGTGTTTGATGGAATGAGTTGCCTGTGAAACCCTGAAATTGTCCAAGAGTCCTCAGTACAAATGTAGCCACAGAGGAAAAAACATTTCCACTAATATCAGAATTAAGTATAAACTTCCTGGGCAATCCTATCCCTACCCACTCAAAATCCCCACAGAGAATGCTTGGTAAAGTACTGGTACTGTTTCAATCTCCAGCTTTAAAGACAACATATAATGTATTCTACAGAACAGAAAACTGAATTCAGGAAAATTCATATTGCTGCTTTATCTGGTGACTTCCTGTATTTACATCAGCCCTTTTATAGTCACAATAAATTTCAACATCTCTGCTCCACAGAAAGACAAATTCAGCTATTTTGTGAGGCTGTGCTCAAGAGTAACCAATTCATCCTCATGTATTTTCTTCAACTAAACCCAGTTCTGATGCCTGAAACTAATTCCATACATGTATTTCGTAAGAGTAAACACAAACTTAAAAGATATAGAGTTTTTCTATTTACTATGAAGTTATTCCAGTAATCAGAACAATTACTGAGAGATAAATAAATGTTTAACACTATCCAATTTTCTTAGCTTCCTAAAACATGCACTGTTCAACAGCAAATGCATTCCATATGATATCACTATACATGTACTCTGTCCATACACATACTATAGAAGTATTTTATATGTTATACTTACTACATCTATCTATTTTGTGTTTTATACTGTCATCCCTTAATGTATACAAGAAGAGAACAGGAAAGGAAGAATGATGGAATTAAGAAAAAAATATCTCAGAAATTTCATATGAATGTAAAAAACTCATCTTTCAGGTCAAGCAGAGAGCTGCACTTCAGGCTAGATGCCTGGAAGCAGAATGTACTTATGTATTTTTTTTTTAAATCTCAATCTTCAAAATGCTCTGTAGTGAAACGACGAGCAAGGGCCCTTAACCTACCATAAAATCAGCATTATGCATGTGCATTAAAAAGTATGGCCACAAGGTGGCTCTCAATACTCAGCACCGAAAACTAAACCCGAAAGACAATTAGCTTTGCTTTCTTAAATTTATGAGTGATACGTTTCAACTCACTTATTCTTAGAAAAATCGATTTTCACACTAGACAAATACTTTGAAGATATTTTAAAATTACTTTGTTGTCAACATCATGAACCCTTGTATAAAGAATTCCGGTGAGAGATTTCCATACTCAATCTGAACAACATCATTCTCCTGTAATCCTGTAGTGCTGTATTTTGCCAAAAAGTTGAGCTCTTTGGATAGCTGGATTTTATATATACATACTGAAATAATTTACTTACTATTTTTAAGTTAGTTTTTAACTATTTACCAGTACTAGCTGTTTCATGATGAAAACAGTATAGAAACTTCTACACAGAACATGAATTTGCATGTGGATAGCATCTCGCTTTTTCTCCAATATGCTCTAGCTATATTCTTTATGTTCTTAATTACCATTTTATTTTTCCTTTTACAAGTTTATTAATAGTTGTGAGTTTTGTTGGCAACCTTCCACCCATTTCTGTAGCATTTTAATTTTAAAAATTTCTCTGTTTTCATTTCAAGTGTGAAAAGCTGAAATTTAAAGGAACTGGACCATGCAGGAAAAAATAATATATATGGCTATGATTACCAAATCAATAAAGAATTAATATTTTATTCTGAACCAATGAATTGTAGACCTGTACAGTACTCTGAAAGGGTGGAAGGAAATCTCTTAGAACCATCATTTTGGATATATTCCCTAGACAAGACGTCTCGGTGGTTACTTCAAGCAATATGCTCCCTCACAGGAATAAAATCTAAGCGAATACCTGAAAATAACTATTACAGCTGTTTTGAAATTACAGGCCTGTGGAGCACAAAACCAGGTATGTTTTCAATGCTACACTGCAACACACTTTTTTACTACACTGTAACTATTGAACCAAAAGCCCAGAAAATAATTTCTGAGTGTAAAGGATCTTTAAAATTGTAAGTAATACTGGTGAACCTATGTGAGTGTTTTTAACCCATGAATCACCGGGAAGAGTTCACATTTTCTTACTATTTTCAGTTCCAGAAGATTGCAGAAAATCCACATCTGCAAACAGTTAACCACTGTGCTGCGATTTCTCTATGAAGCACTATTTTGTGCAGTATTAATTTATGCCCTTAGGGCTTACTCCAAAGCCAACATTCCCATTAGCTTCAATATGTTTTTCAATGAGATCCTTCAACTGAAAACCAGCTAGGACTCTATTCAATTATTCAGCTATACTACAGATTAAATGAAAACGTAGCTATATGATGTTAAGGTTTCAGACTTTTTGGATTTCTGATTGCTGTCCCTTATGAAAATAAATAGCACAATACTTGAAAAAAGAGATCTCTCTTACCAAAGATTGCACTGGAATTCTGCACTGCACACTTGATTACAAATTTCATGTATATCAAAGCCAGACGTACCTTCACAAAGTGAAAATGTGCAGTATTTTTCATCCTTTAAGCAATGACCTTTGGCTCCTTTTATTATTACAGAGTCTAGAAAGGCTTTTGCAAAGCTTTTGATACTCTAAATTCTAGAACCTTTTTTTTGCCATCTACTATAAGGATTTTAGCATTTTGTCAACAGTACTCAATATTTTTGAGTCATTTTAGAACTTCTGAATTTATGAGCCAGTGTTGAACTAACTTCCTACAATTTTTGTCTATCTTAAAAAAAAGACAAGAAACCCTAGCACACCAATTGCTAAACTAGAGGTCATAACTCTCACATCAATAGGGAAACACATACAATTGGCTAATTTTTTAGAACATTTGCTAAGACTTTGATAAAGCTTCCAGCATTTAGGGAAACTGCTGGTCTATGTTCCTAAATGCCAATGGCTGATAGGCTAATTGTTGATATCAATACAGATAAAGCAAGATACCATAATACTCATAATAATACACTGGTTTTAATGCATACTACATAAAAGTAAGCTCAGTTTAAGTCCCATTACTTTTGACTTAAGAAAATTAAATATTCAAAATCTCTGCTAACATCTCCTAACTATTACTGATCATCAAAAAAACCAAAATATTCTTCTGCAAAGACAGGATGATGCTGAATAGTTTAATTTTCTAACCAGAACTGTTTTTTATGTAAACTATACCAAGAAATATAAATTCTAAGCCAAAAAACTTTCAGATCTGAAAGTCTTGTGTAAATTTTTTGGAAAAGTTTTCAGGCCATTTGCACATCATTTGCAACTATGTCAAAACAGGATCTGTCCTGCTTGACTATAGTAGTTTTTCTAGTTTTCCTTACAGGTTAGGAATGATTTTACTCAACAAAAGTCTGAAGCTGGAAAAAAAGCACTTCCTGCAATGCATTCCAATTCATCCCACACATTTGGTGTCCAAATGTTCTAGAAATATCACCCTAGATCTTAATATTCTCTTAATATCTCAGTCTTGAGAAAGCATTAGAAGTGTTGACAGTATTAATCTCAAATGGCTTTTCCATTTGGAGTATCGTAAATACTAGCACATGGCACTTCTGGATTTCTTAAAGTATAAATCTTGCTTCTTATTCAAGTTGGTTCACCAAATAAGTAAAGTTAGTATTTCTTAGGAAGGAAATATCCCAGGAAAAAACTTATTCCAGTGTTAAGTGGTTTTCAGTATGTCTGACCTGAGCACTAAAAATGAATTGGTTTAAGATCTTGTTCTCTCAAAAGCTTAACATTTTTTTTTGTAATTTAATGTAAAAAAAAAGTACATGAAATTTTACATGTTTTAAATATTTAATATTTTTTAGCTTTATTGACTAAAATTATTTTTTTATCTACTTGTACTGATATTGTCCAAGGATGAAGGTCTTTGGTGGGATGGGGATAGTAAACATTGAGTATTTTTGACTTTATACTTCAGCACTGAAATTCACAAATCTCCTAATACTGCTGTCTTCCTACCTGCATTCTTCCAGCAGACTTTCATGAGCCATGTACTCCAAAATCTGCCTCCTGTTTTAAGAATTTTAACTTTTAATGTTTTTTTTGGAAATGTTCTGTAACCAGCCTCTGGTGGTTTTGATGTAACAATTTGTTACAAATTAAAAGAGGTTTCTGAAATAATTAGGTTGTTCAAAAGAGATTTGGAAAATTTAGGCAAAATTAGAATTTTGCTTTGATAAAGCTGATATGCAATGATATCTACATCCCAAAGTATAGCTGTTTGTGGTTTTATATAATACAGTGCTTTTCTCTAGGATGATGATTTCCAATATGCAGGGATTCTTCTGGATCTTGGTTAATTTTTTAAATTCCAGCTCAAAGGAGCTTAAAATGAATTCAAAGCAACAAGAAGGAAAACTAAATGTAGATAACAAAGCTTCCATATCTTCTGGCCTCTGACTATGGAGAAATGCTGATAATGTAAAACATATAGAGGATATGCTAAGAAACAGATACTATACATGTAATTTAACTTAAACTAGTATAAGAAATATACAGCAATAAACACTTTCCAGTTCTCTGGAAAAATCCCTACAACTTTCTAAAAGTATGTTTAATTACTTTCAACCTATTTTGTTTTCTCCAAAGCACCTTTGGCTCTCAGTATCTGGTATTAATGTACTGAGGGACTGGGGATCAAATTCAGTTCACTCACTCTTAGTGGTTGCTTCTAATTGCTCTTTTACTTAAAATTCTGAAAAGTGTGCACTTATTTAGCTCATTATTTCACTATTCATTTTAACTGGATGTCACTGCAATCTTCAGTGCATAAATGCTTCTGTCCAGTTCTGATCTACTCTACACATTGTGTAAATAAAGGAATAGTTAAAAAGCCCAATCAAATTTGCCTAAATTACGGTAGTTGGGGAATTCAAAGTGGATGACAACTGAAACAGTAAGCATACATAGGTAAACTTCAAACTATAATCCACAGAAATTGTATTTGGAAAGCTTTCGTATAGGTCAACAATTCCATCAAACCATAATCAAACTAAAGTGTATCTGGAAAGCTTTCTTATTCTGAAAATAAATGAAATTAAAAATATGAACTGAAGTGAAATTTAATCTTTTTCTCCATCTGCTAAGAAAATCATGTTTTCTAAATGAAAAACTGAATCAAGCATTGAAATGTACCTTGGGGAAAAAAAAAAAATCTAATGTTTGCCACAGTCTGGGTCAACAGGAGGAAATCTATCAATAGGTGACTGAACAGCATATTTCTTGCAACAGGTTAAGTTATTCAACTGCATTTATTCATATTTTTAAAGAGACTGTATGAGATAGTTTCCATATTGCCGTTATGTTTTCTATCACTTAGGTGTTTATGAACATGTATTTTTCAATTATGGCAGGTCAAATCCTTCAATAAAAAAAAAAATCAGTCTAAAGTTATCCTATACATTTATTGTTTTTCAATACAAAGAAATAAACTCACGACTCCCCAGGGAGCAGAAGAAACACAGACAGTACTGATGTTCTGAAGGGAAAACACATCAAGCAGCCCTAGAAGTAAGCACATTTATTCTACAGGGTGACTGTGAATCACAGATTTTGTTCTGAATTTTATTTCAGAAATGGAAACTACAAAGGGTTTTTTGTGATGGTCTGCATCTTTAAACCAATGGCTAACCACTTAAAACCCCCCAATATTATCTCCTTCATTTACAATCCCAAAGAATAATACTTTGCGACTTTTGCAGTGATCCTTTTAAAGCCAACTGTGATGCTAAGGAAAAAACTAAAATCAAACACAATTTACTGGACCTTGGAAAATTTACTCTGCTTAGTTCCTGTAAAATAAATCAAATATAGTTTCTAACAGAATGTCAATCGCCGAACAGTAACGTCTGCTTGAGAATAATGTCATTACCACGAAATATAAAGTACAACTGATCAACAAACAGAATTCGCTGTTGGCGCACCATGCAGGAAAACACAAATTCTTATTAACTTTTCAATCATTTCTCTTTATTACTAATAACTACTGACACTACACTTTTCTGACAAATGAATTCCTAAGTAGATAGGATCGTTTTGAATACTATTTTCTAGTCAGCATATGGTATCCATGCTAAGCTACTTAAATTGCATGCGACCAGAACCATTTGTCAGTATGGTTTGGTGCTTCCTATAAAGAAAAGGTGTCTGAAAAATATGATTATTGTTTACAGTCTCACTGTGAACATATTGCAGAAGATTATGCATTGCAGCCAAGAACTAACTGGCATATCTTGGAAAAGGAATGCAAGACCTACAGGTCATTAGTAAATTAAGCATTCCTTTTTTTAATTTCTTGCTTGGAACAACTCCTAGGGATTGAAAACAGCTGAGCCCATCAAGCTCTTTGAGGTAGCGCTGAAAAGGGGCTAGCAGAGACAGCACCTATGCTGACTTTAATATTATCTTATAATTTCTTCTTGCTGAAGTGTTCAGATATTGCCAGTCTCTGAACCTGTTAAATGACAGAAGAAAACATGACGAACAGGGAGCTTTATCCTCTCAATAGGTTTTATGCATTTTTAATATATCCCTGCAATTTATTACACATGGTGAAAGTAAGCACTGACAAAAATTAAGAGTGGAAGTGGTAAGAGTGTAGCAGTGTTTCCCAAACTTGTGAATATATAGCAGTCATACTGGGTATTTTTAGTTTTTGTTTGTCCCTCCCAAACAGCTTTGAAGTTTTCTTTTTAAAAGTGTTTCTTTACTATTTGCATAGCTATTCAATATCCACGTATACTTTATGTAACACTGAGATTTCAAATTGAAATCATCCTACCCAAGGAAGCTATAAATTAATAACTACTGTGAAAAGACAAAGCAAACGTTTTCTTTTTGACCTGGATTACATGTTAAAACATTCTAACAGCTAATTGAAGGAGATTTTCACAGTGAAAGGAAAAAAGAATACTGTCCACTGTTTCTGCCAAGAATGAGGTTAAAACTTTAGGAAAGACAAGGAGATCACAAATTTTCATGCTAGAAATAGCTAAGAAGCACAGGAAAATGGTTAAACGTTATACTTTTAATACAGTCATTGAAATTGAACTAAGTTTTACAGCAATACAATCTATATCATAAACATTTATGCCAATTTTAAAGGGAAAAAACCCAAACAATATGCTACCACTGACTGTGCAAACTTAAGAATAAATAACAGAACTACCCATTACAGTGCGCAATGTCAGACTGACATCAAGGAATCTCTATTAGCCTATTATTGTACTCATATCCAGAGAATAAGAATTTTCAGTGTATTTTAATAAAAGATATAAAAAAATTCTTATATTTAAACAAAATTAACAATTAAAAATATTCTTTTAAACAATACAACTTCTATTTTCAGTTTCTGTATTTACAAATAGAGAAGACATTTTTAAAAATGTATTTATCTTAAGATCTGAACTGACTGAATGCAAATACTGCACTACCTTGCAGGAGGATGCAATAGCCTTCATTTAAAGAAAGAAGCTTAATCATATTATAAGCGCATTTAGTATCTAATAGGAAATTTTGTCAACAATGAAAGGGGATGCTATAGGCAACACATTCTCCTACAGTTTATCTGAGTATTTCCAAGGAGGATTAGCAAGAAAAGGCATTAAATCTTACAGTGATGAAATCCATTACAGATTTTAACCTGAATAACTTTGAAATCGATGAACAATTGTGTACAAAAACATAAATTTTTTTTTGTAGTTCTCTGCACAAGAACATCAGCACTCCTGTCAGCTGAATTTGCAACCTCAGAGATCATTCTAGAAAAACGTTTGCTAACCCATTTTGCTTCGAGGAGTCCCTAGACTTACTAACACAGTACAGCTTCTGAAGTAGAACAAATATTCATGAGGCAGCTTTCCAGTGACAAACAGGGTAAAACTAAGTATTGTTGCATATCAAGTTGATGCTCATGATAGATGAAAGAGAATACAGATCAAGCCCACAGATTAGGGAGAAAAAAAAAGTCAATTTTTCACAGGATAGCAGAAAACTGTTACTTGTTACCTCAGTGCTGTAACAGAGCTCAAGAGACAAGACAAAAATCTGAAATCCTTGGATCAGAGACTGCTTTTCAGAAAGATGGTTGATAACAGAATTCAATCTATACCATGTATTTTATACTTTCTGATGCATAATAAAACCACTAGAAAATTCTAGTAGAGTACACACACGTACAGGAGTACATAGAACTACAAGTAGAAAATAGAACAAATCTAAAGTGGTGCAAATACAATTTTTAAACACTTAAAAAAGTAATTGTCATAAGAATGGAAATACAAATCAAACTTCAAATGTTTTCCCTACTTCAAAGGTCAGGAAAAACAAAACCAAAGAGAATTTTTTTTTCTGTTTATGTCAAATTTTATTTCAGTTTAGTACAGCTAACTCTTAATAAAAACCCTGAATGCAACATTTTTCTATTGTTCACAATACATTCCCCTGTGAATAGGCCATAAATGTCCATCTAAATAGCTCTTAATATTAAATTCCACAGCTCAGGATTCATTAAAACAGTAGGATCACCCTTATAAGGAACACATTTTTCTTTAACCCATCATTTGTTAGGACCACATAATTTAATGAATTTTGTCTCTGACCTTTAAGCAAGACTACTGAATAAAATATTCCATGAAAGAAATATAGAGCTTCATTTCATTCTCCAAAATATAATTGGCAAATATTTTTAAAAGTAAAAAATATAATAATTATAAAACAAATAGGAAGCTTCAATATATGTTTGACATTTAATATAGCCTAATGTATTTGAATACATATCCTCATTTTGTTTTTATAGCTTTTATAATGGCATATCAAATATCAGATGTGTTATTAGTAAAACAAAAATAAAATGAGGATTTGCTCTGAAATAATTAAGTGTCAAACAAATGATTACACATCAAATATTGGATAAATGTTCTCTAAAAATTAATTTCTAATAATTTAAAAACATTTGACAGATAATTAAGAGGATTAGAAAAACTGCTTTCAAATTTTAAAGGCCAGTAAAGAACTCAATGCTTTTAACTATTCTATTTTTCAGTTAATCCTAAGTGTTCAAGTAGCCTTCACTTACACTTGCTGTGTCTAGACTAGAACATTCATTATTTGGGCATTACTTGTTCTTGTAAGTCATACACTTGATTTCTGATGTTTCTAAACATTTTCTTCATCCATCACAGTGAACACTGCATACAGAATACCAAATAAGGATCATATTACATTATCAAGATTATTCTCTGCCAGGTATTGCTAAATTTCATGTTAAATGAAATGGCAAGACTGAATGATCTGCATTCTGATAATTTTGGGAACTGTGCCAATAAACATCCCTTTATACAAGATAGCTCTTGTCAGACAAACATGATATTATCATTATGAAGCTTAAATTAATCACTCTGCATCACACAGGATTGAGATAATACAGTTAGACTTCTGTCAGAACTCTCACTTATATGGTACAGCACTGGGAATTTAGTATTATATAAAATGCATTTCACTTATTAAGGAGATTAAAATCAGCAATGATGGTAATTCTTTATAGAAGCTTTGACTTGACAGAATGTCTAATGAAGTTCTTCAGAGATCCAATTTGACCCATGGATATTTCATATTTGTACTGGTAATCAAAAATTTAAAATGTGATCATGCTCATTAAAGGTACAGTTTGGAAATCAGAAGCATTATGAAGGGACAATAAATGCTTGCAAGGTCAGATCAGTTCCACAGTGCCATTTGGCTCACCTACAGGTTGAGGTGCAAGATACCCGGGAACAAAAAACCCTCCGTAGTGTTTTGAGAATGGATTTTAAAAAGAACTCTGAAAAGCTCTTACAATTCATGTGTTTTAACATGTTAATACACACTTTATGGCATACAATATATCTGATTTACAGTAAAAGGCGTAAGATCTGCCGTGCCAGGTCTGACTGAAAGTCCATCTAGAGCAGTAGTTTCTTAACAGTAAATGCCTAAGGAAGAGTATGTATCAATGCTCTTTCCAGTATATTCTCCTGGTCACCTGAAATTCGCCATTAAAAGTTATTTGCTTGATCTACCCTTAATAACAATTTGCTATTATTTAAATGAGTAATAACCTTCACAGTGAAAAAAACTAAATTAGTGAAGAGAATCAGCATGAGATCCTAGGTCTAGAGCAGTAGGCAGGCCAATTTAGACATGAAGAATGACACACATCAGGGCTATATACGTGAGAAATCACTGCTGGAGCTCAAACAAAAATTCAGGCCTTGCTCAATTCTCTAAATTACATTATAAACATTTCACAACAGCTTGTCTTTGTTGTCCACAAAAAACTATAAATCCATTACTGAAGTCTGCAGTGTTTCTGTAACTCCGACTCATTCTGTTCAGAACCACACTTGGCTGTAATAACAGGGGTTTTGTTGTATTTTATTTTGGTTTTGGAGTTTTTTTTAATGCTTTTAATGGTAGAAAACTGAACAGTTATAATTCCTGGTGACAGTCACACCTATATATGTAGGCTTTCTCGATACACCTATATGGTACTGAAGTTCTTTAGCCATTAATCTCTCCAGTATTAGAAAAAAAAAAAAAATTACCAGTGGAGAAGAAAATCTCTACACTTTCAGGATCATCCAAAAGATGTGTTCATTTATGTAGATGCTTCACACAGTGCTATTCCAGCCTCAGGTGTGTGATTACAGGATGGGCTTATTGAAGGGGGAGCAGAAAGTTAAGGGAAGAAAAATGTCTTTCTATCCAGCTTGGCTTCACTGTGCCTTGTGTCTCTATCTGTTACACTTTGAAATCTTTACAACTTTTAGTATAGAAAGTTCCAGTGACAAAACACAATTATAAACCCCTTGTGTAAGAAAGATGCACACACACTACTGCTGTTACTTCAGTAATTTCTGTTAGAAATATTTACTGCTAAGAAAGAAAAAGAAAATTTAGACTGGACAGCAACTGTTTTAATAACAAACTCCCCACTGAAATCTTTGGTGTACTCATAAGTCTTAATATGTTATCCTTACTTGCTCAGCAAAATGTTGCTAGCATATTACTCATTTTATGATTATTGATGATTGTTTATGCAAAGCTGCTGCCCTGGCAGAGTATATATCTTATTTGATTAGTATCCTTATTGTGATAACTGTATATAAATATACGCCTCAAAGTTATATGCTGTATCAACATCATTTTGATACATGATATGCATTTTTATTTTAAACAGCAACAAGCTTCCTATGAACAGAGAACACAGATTTCCTTTAAGTGCCTTAAAAATGCCTTAAGAACCAACAAAACATCTACGTTTTATAGTAAGCAAAATAATTAAATAATTTAAATAATAATAAAAAAATAAATCACAATAATTTAACTTTGTTTGTTGAATGGATCCTGAAAGAGGACAAATGGAAGTATGTAGGGAAAGGTTATTGGTGATGTTTTGCCACAGACTTCAGTATGACTAGTCCTTCACTCTATTTTTACTATTTCCAGTACTAATTTATTTATGTGTGTCAGTGAAGAACCCCTTAAGTACACTGGAGTATATAATTTTTATAATAATAACAACAGCAATAACAACAATAATATTTTCCCCCAAGATCTACATCATATTCAGATGCATAAGTAAAATTAATGTGAATTTGCATTAATGTAAAATGTGCATATCACATGTACTGATCACTGGAAGAATTTAATGAGTTATTCTGTCTCTTGATAGTCACTATAAGATTCAGAGAAGCCACAAGAACATTATGTGACCTCTACTGGAGAACACAAATCTCTCTTATTCATTGCTGTCATCCTCACAGCTTTTCCGTCTTATCAGTCCCTGGTTATAAATTTGTTCTATTATAAACAGCCATCTTTCTTGGTCTTGCATTTCAGGACAGTCATCACCAGCTTTGTTTTAGCTGCATTTGGCCTCATCTTTCACACTCTTCCTAAGTACTAATTTTAAGAAGTTTTCGAATTCTATTGTGAAAGATTACATAATTTCGCACATTACACTTTCATGCTTAAGTTCCTCTGTAAAATCTAAGAACACTTGCAAGTGTGTGTACCATTCAAGTCATACTCAACTTGTTTTTATAGCTTTTCCTGAATAGTTTCACATTGAAAGAAAAGAGCAGTTTCCCCACATAAGAGTTCAAATTCCCTTGAGAATTTGCTTAGAACAAGAAGTACATTTCACAATAGTTAGTTCAAATTTTTTATTAATAGTGTTTAATTTTTATTTTATAATGTTATAATTTAAGTTGATTTTATTTTTATTAATAGCATTTAAAGCTATTATTATTAATAATAGCTTTAAATATATAAATAATTGCTCTATTATTATTAATAAAGCTATTAGTACAACTTTTCATTTTCATTACCTTTCTCCCAATTTCTTTTCCATTTCCTGCATACATACTATGTCATCACTGCTTTCAGTGAAGGTCAACTCCTCCCTGTTTAATCAGTTTCTTCAGTGTAAAACCAGAGACATTTGTCTACTTCATGGAAGGTTCCCAGGCGATCCTACCATGCAGTTCTCCGAATAAGCCAAAGACTGCTTTCCGAAAGACCACAGTTCTAACTATCGCTGTTCGCTATCACAGCCTTCCTCTCAACAATCCATTTTCCGCTGTATCCAGTAAAGGATGGAGATTCTCCTTAGCTCTCCTCTTGTTGTTCATGTATTTATAGAAATGTTTTTTATTGTCTTTTACAGCAGTAGTCAGGTTAAGTTCTAGTTGGGCTTTGGCCCTGCCAATTTTCTTCCTGCATAAACTCACAACATCCTTGTAGTCCTCCTGAGTGGCCTGCCCCTTCTTCCAAAGGTCAAACACTTTCTTTTGGCAGTTTTGTTATTTTTTTCCTTTTTTTTTTTTTTTTTTTTTTTTTTGGGAATTCCAGCAACAGCTCTCTGTTCAGCCAGGCTGGTCTTCCCTGCCAGCTTGTCTGTCAGCATATGGGGACAACTTGCTCCTACAACTTTAAGGTTTCCTTCCTGAATAATGTCCAGCCTTCCTGGACTCCTTTGCCCTTCAGGACTGCCTCCCACTGCTGAAATAAGGACATTATTTTTCATAGCTTCTTTAGCAATAATTTTGAGTGCCTAAGTAAGCACTGACACTTTCAATATCCTAAAACATTTTTTCTGCATTAGCATTAAAAAAATACTATTATTTATAATACAGGAGATTCAGATTTTGTTCTAAGATATATAATAAGAAAAAGTTCAGCTTTAAATTACATGTTACAGTTGAAACATGGGATCTCCAGGTTCAGGTTTGATGTTATTTTTATAATACAGCAGATACAACATCCTCTAGAAAAAGAGTGGCTTTCTAATATGTATTTTATGAAATATAAGGTCATCAATTTATAACTTAGTTTTAAAAACTTCTTCTATTGCTCTCATAAGCATCTCGACAGAACAAAGACACTTGATTCTGATTTTAAAAAATCCTGAAATAGATTTTTTTTTTTACATTTCAGAAATTTGAATTTACCAACTGTAACATTTGGCTCCATTCATAATTAGTAAGGCCGAATGAATTGTTTCACATTCTTTCCAGAGGTACAAAATAAGGTAATGTATTTATTACATCTAAAGGCAGACGCAGAATCTAAAACCCTCACTAAATTCCTAATTCAGAGGGGTCCAGAATATTTAAGAGGTTATCAATACATTTGTCAGTGAGAGAAGGTATCTTATACATACATTAAACTTTCTACAATGAATAAGTATCTCATCTGTGTTCTGCTAATTAGTTGGGGAGTGAGGAAGAACATTATTTTTCAAGGAATATTAACAAGACACTGTTAACTGTAATCTTTAGACCTCAATTAATATCACCAAATGTAAATGTCACATATAACACTGAATTAAGAATTGTTTTGGAAATATTCTCTCAGCAGAAATACCAGCATGTTAATTCTGTATATTATACATTAGAAAAAAACAAAAAAAAAAAGAGGAAGGTCAACTAACACAATTCATACAAAGACAGAAGTGTTAGAATTAATAAAAATATAGTTTCAGCTAGCAATTACTTGGCCACCACTCAATATACCAGTAATTTATGATCCATATGTATATTTTTAAACAAGATCAGATTAAGGGGCTAAAAGCGTGTGAGATTCAAATAGCCTTCCCACTTTTAACTCTCAAATAGATTACTTTCTCATTGCTCATGATTAGTTGATTGAGAAGAAAAGTCAGATGGTTTTGGAAAGGTGGTAAATTTACAGACTAGGCCAGATTAATACTTTAAGACTGTATTCTGTCTTAAAGAGCGGACAGTAGCAGACGCTTAGGGAAAGAGTGCAAAAAGCAGGAGACAGGTACCCTCCCAAATTGTAGCAATTGGTCTTTAAGGGACTTTCTGAGCTGCACATTACATAAAAACTACTGTCAAACAGTACAAGTTGCATAAACTACAACCCATTATCAGCTTTTGTTCAAAAAACTAACAGCACTTTTCTTTCACTATTACTCCTTCCCTTCCTCTATTCAATTCAGCCATTCCACACATACCTTCAGAGTAAAATATACCTTCCCAGAAGCTGAATAATGCTTCATCTATTCCCATCTTGCACTGCCTTGTAAAAACATCAATTCTAGGACAGAAAGAAACCAACATAAACTATCACTTACCTGTTTTTCAGCTTGACCATAATCTGATCCTTGGGGTGATAAAAAGTGGCAAATATGACCATTGTTTTTTGCTTTTTCTCGAAGACCCATAGCAGTTCGTACTGTGGCATTTCTAGCATGAACAAACACCATCACCTTGAGATAGAAATAAACAGGGCTGATGAGACATTAGAGAATCTTATTCAAATAATGAAAACATTTTTAAGCACTTACAAAATATTTGCTATGAAAATGAAGAATAATAGTTAACACATGACATACTGATGAAAACTAATGTTGCTTAAGAAGAATTAAAGGGTGAGCCTGCCTATATTGCATTTAATATTTTCAAAGAAGTTTTGAGAAGGTTCTCTTTTTTTTAATTCTTTAGTCTTTAAAAGACAGAGAACAACTGCTGGCAATAAATAGTTCATGTTCACAAAGTAGGGAGACTACCATTTACGTAAAGAGTTGTGTTATTTGATGCATCCTAAGCGATCTGGAAAAGCAAACAGTGAGGTGACAAGTTCCCTGATGGTATGACTGGACTGAGGCAGCTGAAATAAAAAATGACTATAAAGAACCTCAGAAAGGTATTGCACTCCCAAAACACTGGACAATCAGAGAGAAGGATGAAATCAAGCATGAACAAATGCAAAACACATACATTTTAAACTAACAGATACGATTATGGGTTTAAAACCACATGCTATCTTTCAGTAAGATACCGTAGAAATACTGTGGATTATCCTTGTTAATATCATCTAAGAGTTGAGTGGTAAGCAAAAAATATTTGTACTCATGTCTGCAGTTGGCTTTGGAAATACAGTTGGGTATTATCCAATGAACCCCCCTGTTGCTTGATTATCCCTGTTACCACATATGATATCTGAAATCTGAACCAAGAGACAGCAATGAGATATTAATACTTATTCCTTTAGATATGAATAGGAAGCAATTTAACTGATATTAAATTAAGATTCACTGCAAGGCACATTTAAGATGAATGACGGCAGTAAGCCCCTGACTGGTGTAGAAAGGGAAAAAATTATTAAATACCACTTAATTCCAGTGTTACATAAATTTTAAATGTCTGTGAACTGCATACTGCTGGGACAGGTACTCTACGGAAAACACTCTATATTGTCTTCCTAAACACTATGTATTAACCAGGGTTTGCTTAAATTGACTCCACATACTTGATCAGACAATTCTTCATTTTGATGAAGTATGACAATTTCTCTCTTCTTAAAACTCATAAATGGAAAAGTTTGAGTGCCTGGCTCTTGAGTAAATGGCAAACACTATTTTGCAAGTCTATCTCATTTTAGTTGAAAATGTAACCATAGAGTTACAGTTCTAACAGAGCTGTAGTTCCAGCTGAATTTCAAGATTTGTATGTCAGAATCCAGAGAATTGTGGGTTTAATTTTGGCCTTTTTGCACCATCATGCTTGTATCAACTTGCCGTTTATAACTGACTTAGGGTAAATGAAACACTATTAAGAAAGTAGGGGTATTTAGGATATAAGTTGTAGCCTCTGTTCTTAATTTGGAAATTTGTAATTTATAAACCTATAATGTATCTATAATTTTATACAAAAGTAGGCATAATAGTTGTATAATTATATGTATTAGAAATTTATAATCAAAACCAAGAAAATTAATTCAGGTAACAATACAGGGAACAGATAAAAGAGAAACTACGTGTGCATAACTATTTGCTTACTGGGAGCAGTCACTTGTTACCTGTTTTAGCATATTTGATACATCACTCCATCACCAATTTAGTAACACTGACTCCTACAACTATTATCTTTCATCTGAGTAGAAATATTCTCAGATACATGTCACATATTGGCAAACCCTTTTTAAGATTTCTTCAAAAAGTAACAGAACCACTACATAACAGGAGTACAGTGTATATCCCTTCTGTCTTCATTAATTGTTTAAGGATTACCTGTTTATTTATCTTTTTGTATCTTTTTCCATAGAAAGCTTGAATAAAACTAACATAACTACATAACTACTCAAAGGAACAATTTCCTAGTATTAAGAGATCCACTAAGTCTTCTTCAGTGAATTCTTGCTTATTATTAACTTGGTATCAACAAGTTTCACTGAAAACAAATACCCACTTTTAAAGTCAACCTGATTTTATAGTTTATTAATTTGTTTCCTTGTTAAAAGAAGTCATATTAACATTTGATTCTTTCCTGCATAGATTAAAAAGTAATGTTGTGAAAATAGCTAAATTCTGAAGTGTAAAAACATTTGATGTGTTGATTTCCTTACTAAAAAAAAAAAAAAAAAAAAGGTGGGGGTGAGGGGGAGGGACAAAAAAGAAAAAAAAGTGACATATGCACTAAGAAGTTTTACGATTTAACCACAAAATAGACTTGTGGACTGGTTTTACATTGTATTTTAATATTTTAAATTTGTCGTGGTTTAAACCCAACCACAAAGCTCGTTCACTCACTCCCCCCCCCCTTTTTTTTTTCTCCCTTTTTCTTTCCTTCCCCCCCCCCCCCCCGACCCTCCCTGCTCCCAGAGGGATGGGGAGGAGAATCGAGAGAATGTAACTCCCACAGGTTGAGATAAGAACAGCCCAGTAACTAAGGTATAACACAAATCACTGCTGCTACCACCAATAATAATATTGATAAGAGAAAATAACAAGAGAAGAGAATACAATACTACTGCCTAATGAGTTCGACTCCCCTGAAGAGAGACCGTGCCCTTCCAGGTAACTCCCAGTTACCTCCCTGGGCATGACATACTGTGGTACGGAACACCTCTTTGGCTAGCTTGGGTCAGGTGTCCTGTCTCTGCTTCCTCCCAGCCTCCCCTCGTCCCCGGCAGAGCATGAGACTCACAAAGTCCTTAGCCAGAATAAACATTACTTAGCAACAATTAAAAACAATCGGTGTTATCAGCTCTCCGCCCAGGCTGGAAGTCAAAACACAGAGCTTGCACCAGTTACTAAGAAGGAGCAAAACAGCTACTGCTAAACCCAGGACAGTATCCACCCCTTATTCCATACCATTCACGTCATGCTCAGATCCCACATTTTCAATATAACATCTCTCTTACATATATATATATATATATATATATACACATTCACATACACACACAGGCAAAGAAAAAGAAATCATTTCTTAGTGCATGGACCAATCCCTATAATGCTGTCGAGTCCATTTGGTCCATGATGTCAGGTTCCATCCCTTGTAACAGTCTTTCAGTTTTGCATTAATTTTGAAATCACTACTTATATATTAAATCTAAAATAGCAACTTTGAGAATGGTATTTAGACAGCATTAATATTAAATAAGTTCAAACCTATTAGACTAAAATATTTCTACATGCTTTGACATAATATTTATAAATAGCTTAAATAATAGCTATAAATAGGTTCTTCTGACCTTGTAGAAATTTCTAGTCAAAGACCAAATGAAGTGTGATCTGATTGAATTTTTTGGAGTTGTGAGAGTTAAATGGCTAGAAAGAGAAAGCTAAAAGAGTAGCAGCAAGCAGGAATGCTTTTAAAATTTGAAGGAAACTAATAAAAAGAGTCATATAAAATAGCAAGTAAATCTGCACAGAGGTGTGCATTTATATCCGATAAACCTCTCAGTCAACCAGAGTATAATTCTTTATGGCTTGTTTAAACAAGATACAGAGGAAGAGTCGTATTAGGAGGTAACTTCAAACTAAACAAGCTCAGTAAAAAAAAATAACAGGAGGTAAAACCATCAGTCACTACAGTTACATGAAGTAAAGCACAGACTACTAGTCACAGAAAAGATGACAGTAAAAGCCAGGCCCTTAACTGAAGAATCTTCCTTTTGATTATGATGTAAATGAGCAGCAACTGCAGTGCTTGTATAAAGCCCATTCCTGAAGCTGGAAGTGTGTAGAAAATCCCTCTTAGTTCCCGTGATAATCAGGCAGAACCTTAAGGAACTGATATTCTGAAGTCAACTGTCACTATGATGTCCTGGTCCTGCTAAGACAATAAAAAGTAACACCACAAAGGTAAGAAAATATTATTTTGAAGACAGAGAAGAAAATTTGCTATTATTCAGGTTTCTTCTTCTCTATAAAAGTAGTACACCGGTGAATGAAGCAGTAATATTCATATCTAATTTTTACTACTCATTCAGAAATATTAGAAACTCATTATGAATGTCTGTAGGTAAATAACATCTAATAGCTGACACTATCCTACAGAATTATACAAAGAGAAATGCAAGTATATGTGTAGCTGAACCTTGGCCACTGAACATTTCTAAAATGACTATATAGCTTTATTTTTGCAACACTTTACTGTCAATTAACATACTTTAAAACACACCATTCAATAATCAGTTTGTCTCAGTAGAAAAGGATCTGAACCCTTTCCCAAAGTCTGGCACCTTGATTTTATTTGAAAATACGCCAGACTTGAGGATTAATCTAAAAAATGGAAAAATATTACATAGGTCTATGGAAGATTTACCAATGTAATAGTGGTACAGAATTGGGCACACCTGCAGTCATCTCCTTGAGATGACAGATAAGATACCTATGAGATCAAGAAATGCAGATACTGGAAGCAGAGCTATGAGGGGTACTAGAAAAGACAAAAATGCCTTAAAAAATAAGACCATAAAATAAAATAAATTTATATTTCCCAGAAAAATGGAACTCCTGGCAGACTGCATTACATTATAGAGTCCAGGGTACTGGACTGTATTAAAACCAAAACTGCTGTGCAATGCTCACAGTTAAAAAAGTCCACAAAAATATTATTACTGTAACAGCAGGATCACTGATTCAAAAGCCATGAAAACACAAACCAAACTGGGTTTTTTTTTTTTGGGGGGGGGGGGGGGGTGTTTTGTTTTTTTTGTTTTGTTTTGTTTTGTTTTTTTTTCTTTATGCTGCTGAGGATGTCAGCAGCACTGGAAAGAAAAGCTGGAGTCTTTTACCTAAATCCTACTAAAACCTTCCTTTCTTATCACTGCCTGCCATAATATATGTTCAGAAACAGTCCTGGGAGCTTTAGGAACTTTGATACGAAGAGACACTCAGTTTAGACACTTCAAGAACCAGAAAACAGATGGATTTGGGCCACACTGCACTTTAGGCTCCAAGGTCCATTCATCTTTAACCATTATACTCAATAAATGTCAATCAATTTAACTGAAAACTTCCTTCTGGTATCCAATACTATACATAAAAACGAACTGTAGCCATACAGTGCATTGACATTTTCTTTTACTCCATTTACCCAATGAACTGTGAGGTTAAATATTTAAAAAGCATATGTTTTTTGATATCAGTTAGCAGAGGCTTGCTACTGACTTGATAGAATTTCTGCAATGATTTCTAAAGCTCCTGCCTACATGCAGCTGAAACTAAACAGGACAAGTGCAATTCCATGCTGGGTTTTCCACAAGAATTGAAAAACAAGTAGCCTCTTTCTCTGTCAGGGAGATTTTCAAGTGCATCACTTCGAATAGTAGCTGGGCAGGAGAAATAAAAAAAAAAAAAATCTAACCCTGGAACCTGGAATTGCCAACCATGACCTGAAAGAGCTGGCTGGGCTACCATGCAAATATGTAGAAAATAGGATGGTGATAAATTACAAAACTGGTTTTTAACAAACACAGTTTGTATTTAATCTTCCTTCTTGCATTGAAACATCATCTGCCACATTCTGTATGTGAAACAGACAACACTCAATTAATGAAGCAAGAGCTAATTTTTTACCTTGTTTTATTCTAACAGATTCTGAACAAACCCTGCTCTCAAGAATCAAAAATTCCATAACAGTTTTTGATGTGAGGTTAATTGTTACAAGAAGTCAATTACATGACAACAACAACAAAAAAATTATAAAGATTGGTTCCTCATATTCCCATTTTGCAAGTGAAACTAAGGTTAAGTGTATTCACTAAGTGTGAAACTTCAGATGAGATCATATTGCTTACTATATATGACTTGATAAAGTCAAAGCAGAGCCTCTATTAACTCCATTGAAGCCATGAGCATCCAATACACTTAAACTTCAAATCAATGCTTTCTATGTCATAATGCTCAAAATTCAGAAGCTCTGATTAGTATGTACTTCTGAAGAATTTTATTTCAGCATGTACTTCTGAAGAATTTTTTTCAGCACCTTCAGCTTCTGTAACATCAGACAAACTGTCAGAGACAGGGACAAAATCTGGATCTTCAGTGAAGTGTTTCTTTGTCCTATGTAACAGACCATCCCTTCTTTTACTATTATTCTCTACTGTATCCATCACACGATTTTAATCTTCTGGAATGAATATGTGACACAGAACTACTTTAACATATTAAATCTCTCATGCTAAACAAACTAGAAGTAATAAAGGTTTAATACACAAAACCCCTCAGAATATTCACTGTTTAAAGAACACATTTGATATTCTCTTAACACTTTTCATATGGCTACTGCTGCTTATTACAGAATCATTGTATGACAATGTCTGAGTTCATAGCAATTATTTATTCAGAAAGATGTAAGGCCTTCTTATGTAAACAGTAACTAAGAAACAAGCATTGTATAACTTTTCCTTACCCTGTACAATTCTTATAGAAAGATACCTAATTTTGAGATATGTAGCATGATTTTTTTATCTCCCACCACTTTTAAACTAACAATGCACACTTAAATTCATTGAATTCATGAATACTTTTAAGTATTTCATGATCACATATCATCACCTGACCAAATTTTTATGTTTAAAATGATTGCACAAATTGCTGACAATAAAAAGAACTCCTCAGTGAGAGGCAGACAGACACCAAGTGTTATTACAAAAAACAGGTAGCTTTATTAGCTGATTAGAGGTGCCCAATCTTAAGGTTAATGATGACTTGTAATCTCTGTACATCACCAAATACGTTTGTAAAGAACCAGCCCTAGCTAAAAATTGACAAATGAAAACATTCAAGCCTTGCTGAATGTTTTCCCCCAAGAAGTTGATAAGCATTTACCAAATACGTTGTGAGAAAGCAATATAGTCTTAAGAGGGTTAATTTAGCCTGTCCTAACTGTGTCAGAGAATATTATATTTCAGCGGGAAAATCTCTGTGCTTTAAATTATGCAAATAGGTTAGGAAAAGTAATTTAGAATACAGAGAGGAGCAGTTCCACAGCTACAAGCTGTGTAATTAGATCTGTACTCCACAGTTCAAAGATAGCTCTGGGCTATATAGACCTAGTGCTGAAAGTGTCTGCTGCTGCTCTCCTGAAACCAAAGCTTTTGAATAATAGAAAATATACAAGAAATGAGAAAGCAAATGTTTCTAGCTAGGTTATCTCCCCAGAATTTTCTTAAACTATGAAACAAATCAAACGTTTTAATTAAAGACCTACAGACTTTGGTTAAAAGTCACGATAGGAAGTGCTTGCATTCCCCAAGTGTTGCATATTCCAGGCTGTAATCTTTCTGAAACACCACCACCAAAGCACTGAAAAGTGTGTGATTATTCAAAATGCTTGGGAGAACTAGAACTTTTCTGTTACCAGAGACACATAACTAGACCACAGTATGTTTTCACTTAGAGGAACAACAGAAAACACACGACATGTACATGTAACAAAAATGTCTAAACTCATGAAAATGTTTAATCATGTACTCAAAATACCTTTTTTCTGCCTTGGACAGAAAAGATACTTGCACTAACTTTTGCTACAGGAAAAGGCATCATTCCAACTAACATTCTCTAGGATAACTCCAAAAGGGTGCATTCATCTTCTTAGCGAAACACACTCTCTTTCCATCTCATTAGAGTGCTGGTCACTTGAACGCTTGAATTCTGTGTTACTTAACACCTATCCTGGAGGACAGAAGGCCTAGGTTTTGCCACCCATTTTGCATCACATTTTTAAAGGAAATTAAGATGAAACAATGCATTTGTTTAATGCAATGTTGGTATTAGTTGTGTAGTTAAGAGACAAGTATCTATACTTTATTTTAGATGCAAGACATTGTTTGGTTTCACACAGCTAAATCCTTATGACTTGTTCTTTTATGTGGTATCCAGTTCTCGACCTGGGTATTATTCTGCTGAAATGAACAGTTAGGCATATGGATCAACAGATCAATCTAACCACCATTTTCTCCCTTATGGTCAGCAGGAAACCTCCTCCAAGTATTTTATAAAAACTCAATTCCTAATGAGGTTTCAACATTTCTCCCCTAGGAATGCTCACAGTAACTATTTATGTTTAAAACATCATCCTTTGCACCTCATTAAATAGAACCATCTCATAGACTAGGTACAAATCACTGCTGTCTAGCCTCATTCTAAGGAATAATAAAATTGTTTCTCTCTTCTGTAGTGATTTATCCTCAACTGCAAGGTACAGTTCAAAATTCCAGTGCCTACTATTTACAGAATGAAAAGTATATTCCAAGGATAATATAACTAACAATAACACACGCAGCTCACTAATAGCTCTTGATCAAAAATACTCACTGCAAAACCAGAATGTCTTGACTACCAGTTCTGATAGCATGGCAGTGTATAAATGTGATTTCCTCTTCATCTCACTAGTATCATAATAATTTAAGATCACTATCCAGAACTAGTAACTAAAAGAACAGCAACAAAGTATACAAAGTAAGAGTTTTTATAAGATGACCTGTACTAAAGCTTAAAAAGCTTAATGTAGAAGCCTTGCTTTTATTTTAGCAGATTTTTGTATTTTGAATATTAAAGTTTTTTCTCTGTTATTAAAGAAAGTTCTGCATTAAAGTTCTGTATTAAACAACACCATGGGAATGGAAAAAGCTGAACAGGCTGTGTCACTCACCAAGGCAACAAGAGAATTTGAATTTATTTTCTAATTAGTTTAATTCATTTTCACACATCTTGTATTTAAAAGAAATATTGATATAATCTGCATGTGTTATTAGGATATTTTACATTGCAAAATATTGAAAGGTTACTAAGTGCCTACAAACTAGTTCTAACGAGGCATTCTATTATCCTTCCTTTCCTATAGTAGAGTCTTCACAATTTAAAAGCAGACTGCATTTATTCATCATATAAAATTAAATAATGTGCATAGCATAGAGTTTTCATTCAAGTTTGAGAGATCAAAAATGCCAAAAGAAGAAAAAAATCAGCAAGTCACCATTAAAAGATCTTTGTATTCAAAAGAAGTATTTAGCAAGTTCCGATGAAGAACAAAGCTACAGTATTTTATTTAAAATACATTTTTTTAACAGAAAATATTAACTAATAACAATGACTAAGAAATCTATAATGCTCCATCAACCACCACTCACTAATCACTACTGTAATGTGATCTATTTTGAACTCTTGATAGACTGCCATTAATTATTCTGTGCTGCTTTGATTTAATTATTCACTTACATAAATTACTTCTGATTATCCCTGTTTAAACAAAAAAAAAAAAAAAGGATTTTTGAAAGAACCTGTACAGAGTCTAATTTAAAAAAATAATCTATTTAACATAGCTACCTATCTAATTATACTCCTATTTAAAGATACAGTCTTTTAAGGGCAATAACTCCTATTTAGTTTACAGATATTTTTACCATCATAATGTGCACTTGCTCATTTATTTAGCTGTAATAATACTACTTTTTAAAGACATCTCTCCTATAATTGCATTTTTTGTATTTCTTTTAATGTGGAAATGTACTTTTTGTTTAAGATGTGCCCACTCCAATGAACAGCATATTGTACAGCCCCATCTAATTTTTATTATTACTCCTGGAATTCTATGCAAAAAGCTATGCTAAAGACATTACATTGGAACTACTTTCTTAACTTTTTTCCTATCTGCCCTTCCTTAATTTAGCCTTTTGTTTTCTAAATCTATTTATAAAAAAGGCTCTACTATCATACACATTTTGAAATACTACTATCTTTCTTATTATTTTCATTTCTCTTAAGGTTTCTTTCTTGATGCACCTCCTGCTCAGTCTGCTCTGACTTGTTACAGTCTTTATTGTTGGTAACTCTATTCTTATTATAAATGTAACTGTTCCTGGTTTTATTATCTTCCTTTTTCCTTGTCTTTCTTCTCTCCTTGTTTTATTTTTTTCTAGCAAAAGTTCTCCCTTTTTAAATACAGACTTTTAAACACAGAACTTGTTCAGAATCCTGAACTCCACCATTTCATGGTCACTGCTGCCAAGGCTTCTTCCAGCACATCCCCAACCTGTCCTTCCATTTCTGTAAGTACAAGGTCCGGCACAGCATCAACCCCCATCAGCTCCTCAATTATCTGTGCTAGAAAGTAGTCATCAGGGCACTCCAGACAATTACTGTATTGCTTTTGCCCTGCTCTGCTCCCCTCCAGAAGATACCGGGGTGGTAAAGTCCCCCTGGAAGACAATGGACAGTGTACATTAGGCTTCTTCTTGTCTGAAGAAGGCCTCATCTACTGTATTCCTTATCAGCGGGTCTAGAGGAAACTCCCACAATAGTGTTGCTCATGTCTGCCTCCTGGATAATCCTCTTCCTAAGCTCTCAGCTGGCTCACCATTCATCCCTAGGCAGAACTCCAGCTACTCCTTTTGTGCTTTCACATACAACTAAGTTTCTCGCTATCCTGGTGTGACCTTGTTCAAGAGACTGCTATCACCACTGCAGCACTCAGAAATGTGAGTATCACATTGCATCTTTGACCTCGATATGATCTTAGCTTAGCAACTGGATGCGGATCCCCAGTTTCTTGTTTCTGTTTCACATGCTGCATGTAGTAGTGCACAGGCATTTCAGAGAGGCACTCAGTTATGCTCATGCAAAATGTGTGTTTTCTGTCCCGATACAAAAATGAAAGATATAGGGGTTTGGTGTCCTTTCCATTCAAACCTATGGATAAAAGAGTTCTGGATGCACAACTTTGACATTAAGCCTCTAGCATTAAAATAGAAGACTGATGATATCAAACTTGTAAAGAACAGTGTGCATGCAGCAGGACTAATGGGAGGATGCTTCTGAGAAAAAAAGTACTCACCCATATGAAACTTCATGACTCTTGCTCTGTACATATACAACAGTTATACACATCTTCCACCAATGTATGCTGACTGGTACATCTGGTTTCATTTATATTAGGAAGTTCTAAATTATTAATTACTTTCAGAATGGCAAGAATGTATGTGTACAATCTTAGGTCATTATATTTTGAATTCTATCAGATGGCCTATAAAATAAACGCTCAGTTATGGAATCAATGCTTAAATATGGATTCTAAAGGAAACCTGTTTCAGAACAGTATAATGGGATCTATGCTATCTTCAATTTGTAGCATTAGCCAACTATACTACAAAATGCAGAAGAAAAATGAATAGAGTTAAAGTGAAAGTAGAGGGGAAATTATTCAATAAGACAGCCAGCCAAACAACATTTTCCTGTATCCTATAGGTAGTAGGAATTATTCCGAATTTTAACTGACAGGCTAGAAACGGTAACAGCAGTATCTATTCTTGTATAGAAAATTAAGCAAGAAAAGCCAGCCTATTAATATGCAAATATATGTCATTAGGCAGTCAACAACTGCATTTTTGCAGATGCCAATGGACTTGAAAGACAATTATTATTAAAAATTATAAGCAGCTTTTAGCCACTTTTTTTTTTTTTAGAAAAGTAAGATAATGCAATAATTTATTTCAAGCACTTCCCCATTTCCTGTTCTGACATTAACTATTTTGACTTTGTACAATAAAATATTTCTAATTATAATAATTTTACTTTTGACAAATATTGCTCCAGAATATGGTTTGTCATGTCTACTGAATCTCGTGCTTCCAAAACTATTCATACTTGTATGTACACCATCCATACTATGAAAAAATAACCAAAGAGCCAGAAGTGAGAAGCAGATTATATTCAGCCTTACTGAAGGAAATGAACACAGAAGATACAAGAGAAATCTTAGTATCTGTTACCATTCTTTTTATGTACATAAAAAGATTAAGAAAATTGCCATATCAACGGCTGTATTTTCTGGTTTTGTAATGTAACATAAATAAACCTACTAAACAATCAAAGAACAGAAAAGTCAGGTCTTCTAGCTTATTTCTTGTCAGTACTAATTTAAAAACATAGACCATTATCCAGCTATCCAGATTCTTTTTCTCCGAATCAACTGGCTTTAATCATCAGAAAATTGAAGAAATGCCTTCAAGTATAAGCAATGTTTTTAATGTGGAAATTAAAAAAATTATGAAGAATTTAAATTATGCTATACTTGGCAAACAATGGTAAACAGTGCTAGAATTGTAATGTTCCTCATAACCCCATATCATATATACCTAGCCCTTCTCAAGATATTCTCTCCTGTATAAGAATATTATAAATATATCTTGATTAAATACATGAGAGTATATAAATGTTAACATATTCTCTGTGGAGTCATCTCTACGGTAACCACAAAGAAAACTATCAACACCACAGCACTACATATGTGAGAAATATACTCTGGACTGTGAACAGAAGTATAAAGTCAAAAGGAATTTCTTAGTGTCTTGATAAGAATATTTATTTCCCATCCTCATGAATTTTTCAAAATAACATTATCTGTAGCATCCTATATTACTGTATATTTCAAATTAAAACCCATTAATGACATTACGACTGGATTCTGTAGTAACATCTGTTAAAAAGTGTGTAATAGGCAAAAGGTCTTGGTGGACAGTAGTTATCATGCTACATTTTGAGTAATATACAGAAGATATGTATATTAGTGACACTAATCAGGAAGTTTATTAGTTGATACTATCTATTTTGTTAAATAAACTAAGCACAAAGATACATTTCTTTTAGTGCTTCAGAGCAAGAATTTTCAAAAGCTTTGGACCACTGACAATCCTCAACATGTCTTCTGGAGCATCATTCATCCTTGCCATTAAATTCTTAATGGAGAACAATATGAAGCTGGTAGGGATCCACAGACTTAACTTCCTAAACCTTCTAGACCACTAAATAATCTGCTGTCCTGTGTTTGAAAGCAGCTTTTTTAACATGGAGTTAAATAAAAGTCATCTCATTAGGCTGCAAGACTGGTCAGGCTGCCCTTACCACACTTGTAAGCTGTACGTCTGTAAGTTAACACTATTATTTCATTCAGATATCATTTTAGGCTATGAAAAGTTACTAATTTGGAATTAAATTTGACTTTTTGTTTCGGTGACTCAATGTTCATTTTAGTATTTGAATAATAATTCTAAATAGTAGCACTTGCTGCCTGAAACACTTGTATTACCTGTATCAACATGATTATGCAGCTGTGCAAGACTACAGAGATAAGCTGAACACCTCATGAACTCATAATTAATAGAAAGATTAAATTGGTGCTTCTGGTCTGCATATATTCATCATGAACACCTGAGTACACATATATGGACAAGCTACTATGTAAATACAAAGGTATATGCAAAGATTACATAAGGCACAGAAATACAGCACACATATTTAGAAGGGTACCTAATTGAAGAATAATGGGTTGTTATGGCTTTCCTTTGCAGCAATTTCCTCAGCCATTCATATAAACAGTTGACAAGTTATTAAATGTTTAAAGCCGGATTTGATGAGAAAATGCAAAGGAAAATACTACATATGTACCATTCGACAATAACACGAAACCTCTGGTATATAACAGTTTTTGAAGAGCATCTTCTACACAGCATATCAATATAGTATTTTTAATTAAAGTAAGATACGAAGTTTCATTTATTCAGGCATAAGATTATATTAACTATCATATCCCTAAATTGCAAAAGGCGGTTAATGTGGAAATGAGGTGCATAAATAAATGATGAAGATACAGAACATAAAAATAGCTCACCATCACTGAATTTGTTATGATTTTGTTAAAGAAACCATACAAATGGGCCCTCATAGTACAAAAAGCTGAAAAAGAAATAGTACAGAAAACTATCCAAAGAATTCAAGCCTTTTCTTAATCGGCTAATGCAGAAATAACATCCAAAATCATCAACCATAATCCACATATTCTGCCAGACCACTTTACTTTCTGTATTTGTGTATTTTTATATACTTACATACATGTGTACATATATAAAATAGAAGCAATATATATATGTATATATATATGCAAATAAGCTACACCAGGTGATACAGAAGAAGCAATCTGTATAGATACAGAGTTACAGAAATTCAGACTGAAATAAACTCTTTAGGCTGTAAGACAGAAATCCAGGAAAAAAACACCAGTCTAGATAAAGAATAAATTCTAAAAAACCCAGTAACTTTTCAGAGTCAATTGTCCAAAGTGTGCTATAAACACTATTCCATCCCAAAAAACTAGTAAGACAAGCTTAATTCTCAAGGTACTAAGTGCCAGACAGACCTCTGAAGAAAAACTGGTCTATTAAATCTTATCTTATGACACAGCTATAAATGCATTGTCAACAGTTGCCGTAACTAAGCTTATTAAACTTTTATCTTCACACGGCTTCCGCAACGAAATAAATGCTGGAAAATGATAATAAAGAAATTTAATCCATCATTTTTACGGATGAAATTAATACCTGTCAAATTCACTTCTGACAATTTAATATAATAGATTTAAAATACCTACTCTGTTAATTTTTTGGTTTAAGATAGCTTTGCAAGAAAAGCAAGATGACGCTTCTTAGTCCTGCAACATTCAAGTACATTATTGTAAACAGAGAACAATTACAAAGTGAATTCTTTATGTGCAATATATAGCACAGAACCAGTTTTGACTATATGAATTCAAGTGTAACTTGTTTCTGATCTGTGACATCAAGACTTACGATTTGAAAGAGCATGTTAATTCTAAAAAGGTTGCTCTGTCTCTACTGGTTTATAGTACCTAAGGCCTGCTATGCTCAAGTTAACCAGAATTGTTGCTAAATATGTAGGAATACTACTACTGCATTCAATTTTGGTTGTTGTGGTGAGGTTTTCAACAGCTATTTACTGTTTCAAAAATCCAGGTTCTTTGCAACAGACAACCTGGCATCTTAAGCCGCCAAAAAAGCCCTTCCCTGCATGATGAAACCACTTCCTGTAAAGCCATGATGTGCCCTCAGTATTTATGTACTGATACCTTGAGCCTCAATGCCCACGCAGACAGCAAAGGCAATGCTGGTGGTGCAGAAGGACCACAGAAAGATGTCGGAACTTCCACTAAACAGTCTGGTTTTTGCTAGGAACTGAAAATACCAAGCTCACTGAGAAAATGAACTTTTGAGGATTTTCACTGACTACTAGACCTATGGAAGAAAAGTTAAACCAGACAATACACCATCTCGCAGTTACACAGAAATCTCTAACAGGCAGTGGGAAAAGAGACATTAATTGTCTTAAAGTGGTAAAGATGGTTTGGAAGACAGGAGAATGCCAAAATCTCTCCAAGTTGAAAACTGTAATGAATAGCCAAACTGGCAAATGAGCAAATTGCATTGGGTAAATTTAGGACTTAAACATAGGTATCTGGCTGAAGACAAGCAGAGTAACAGAGTATTGGAGGTCAGAAGAAAACCCATACAGGGAAGTAAGACACAAACAGTAAATACAAAAGACCTGCTGAAACAACACCAAGGGCAAAGAGAACACAGGAATTCTTTTGAAGGTTTAAGTAATATCAAAGAGAATCAGCTATGAGGAACAAAAAAAAAAAAAAAAAAAGGCTGGAGAAACAGACAAAATGAGTAGTCTGGGGAACATGGCAAAAACAAGGGAGTTTTATGAGTGCAGTCTGAGGAAGTACTTCCTCTGAAATCTTTCAAAGAACTTCAGCAACTCTCCAATTCCAAGATCCCAAGAAATCTTATGCAATTTCAGGGTTTTGCCTCTTTTTTTTTTTTTTTTTTTTTTTTAATCAAGAGAGAATGTTTTGACCACAAAGAAAAAAAAAAAAAAGAAAAAGGGAAGACAATTAATAGCAAAATTCTAACAAAATTCATAACTGCAGAAGTACTTAAGAGGTGATAGGGATGAAGGGAAAAACATATGATCATCTCTTTGTAATCAAGGTAATGGGATAAAACAGCAAAAGGTCATCAGGAGACATAACAGATGTGAACCTGTACAACAACATGAACCTGTACAACAACAGCAACGATCAGAGTCAAAAAGAGTTAATTCTGTTGAATACTAACTTAAGCAACTCAAACTTGGCAAAAAGCAACAGCTCCATATCTTTTAGATACAAAGCTTTAATGTAAAGTTAAAATTTACATATGATTTGTTTCAGAGGGGAAAAAAAACCAAACTCACCGTAAAAATACTATGTTATGTCTCAAAACTTATAAAAACATCGCTATTTCTCAAAGCATAACATGACAAGGGGTTTTTCCCCTCATACATTGTTACAATAAAGCCAGGATGCACTGTCCTAAACAGGTTAGTAATGCAATGTTTCAATTTGTTATAAAAATTATGTTGACACATATGGTCTTCATTCACTGTCTTCATTGCTTTCATGAGGTTCCCTACAGGATGCCTCAGAAAAGCACTACCTGCTCCCCAGAAACTGTCGCCATTAGATGCCTGTCTCACAGGGCTGTAAAGTGTGAAGAAACTTTTTCAGCTCTGTAGCTGAATTAAAACTGTTAATACACATGGCCCACTACTGGTGACTGCCTGACAACAGACAGCTGTAATCATTTTGAGGGAATGACAATTTTCAGTGACTGCGCCTTCACCCAGTCTTCAAGGGAACAGTACCCAAGAAGATAACTGCTGGCAAAAATATCTGCAGCTGAGTGTGGAGTCATATTCTCTGATGAATGGTGTGCAATTTCAGGGTTTTCTTTATTTAAAGATTCTTTATTTAAAGACTCTTTTGTTTATTAAGAAGTAGAAATAAAACTCCAAAAGCATATATCAGTCTGAGAGTGTCTAACATCTTTTTAGATAATATTAGAACATAGTAAATTTGAAGTATGACATGAAAACAAATATTCACCAGCTAATATCAAGTACAGAAGGACAGTCCCAGGAAAGCAGACTCACCAGCAGGAGAGGTTTCCCACTTAAAGCAGTGTTAAGAGGTAGGATCTGACAGAGAAAACTCCTAATGAAGATCTACATTGTTAGTAATCCTACAAAAAGAGCACACTGACTTACAAAGCACCTGGAAACCTTTGGGACATTTTGGATCTTAATCCTTCAGTCATGATAAAAAGTTTCTGTAACAAAACCCCTAGAAAACTCAGCAGGGCAAGCCATCTATCATTATACCTTTCCTCAAGTTAAACAAGAGGAGAATTATGCTATAAGACAAATGTTACAGTTTCAGCTGCATTTGGTAATTCAAAGTGAAGCCTACAAATGAGATATCTCATTAGTTTGAGCAGATGGATCAAAATTAAAGGCTGAATCACCAACTCTTAATTTCCCAGTAGCCAGGAAGAGTTTGAAGTCTTGCAGAGGATGAATGTTGAAAAATCAACATAAAAAGCTTCTCTCCATCTGTCAAAACACATGCCTGTAGAATGCAACTACCTCTTCCCAGCCTTAGTCTTAAAAAATGAAAACATATATACATCTATTAAGAATACTTTGTCAAGCATCACGCTGTAATCTATAATATGCCGGGGACACATCAGCATGACTTCCAAAAGAGTAAATTATTTGTTTCTGGCATGGTAGAATTCTTTGAAAATCAGTTAACAGAACAGTAGATAAACAATGTTGAATTTGATTTATTAAGATATTCCAAAGACTCTGGTAAAGAATCTTAAGGGACAACACTCTGAAAGTTTGATGGCCATTGGAAGGTGTACATTAACTTGCAGAACTTTAGAAAAGTATTTTTCTCTAGTTCTGGTATTGCCTCCTTGTGCTTCAGAACAAAACAAAATAGGTACATTTTTGGCTCTCTGGAGCACAGCTGATGAGATCTGTGTCTGTCATACATTACTGCCTGAATAATGATAAAATTCCAGCCATGCCCTGAATTCCATAGAGATACACAAGTGCTGTAGATTTTTTTTTTCTCCTGAAATATTGGGGGAGAAGGTATAAATACGTATTTCTAAGAACATTTAGAAATAATCACCGCTTTGTTAAAAAGCAAAAAACTGCACACACAGAGCATGACAGTAACAGACTATGGTGAAAGTGGATACAAGTTAATGGACTTCTTAAAGCTAAGAAAATCAGAAGATGGTGATAACTTTAGAAGATCAAAGGCTATTCCCAAAATTGTGAAAAGACACTAAAGAAAACTTTCCTAGTATAATATTCATCATATTAATTCATAATATTCATCTTCCACTACAGTACAAGCAGCTCAATGCAGGTATATCTACATGACTTTTTTTTTTTATTGTATTTTTTTAATATCTGCAGTTGGTTTAAAGATTAGAGAGATCATTTTTCATAGCATACTCATTAAAAGGAAAAATTCCTAATTTTTAGTATGTGGTAAAATACAACGCACTGTAATTAACTGTATTGTGCAATGATCTGGTATGCATGGTTTTGCATTGTCAAATGCAGTACACCAGTGTTTGTATACCATTCATTTCAGAGTATGAATTTGTGTTTCCTAACTGTTCTCAAGGAAAGCTAAAAAAACACCTCCTGCTAGAATTAAAGAACTTATTGTACTTGAATTTTTTAAAATAGTATTATATATGTTTGTAGACAATTCTTCCTCAGCGTGAAGAGGGGGAGAAAAGTGCAATAAATATGCTGGAACAGCACAAAATTTCCCACTGAGAATCCAAGATATGTTACTTATTTAGACATACTGATTTAAAGAATCTACTACTCATAGGTTTATCTACAGCAAGTGAAAACACACAAAATCATAAGAAATGAAAGATAAGAAACTAACGTACCTCAGTGCTAGTTATTTCGTAAGGCATGTGCATAATTGACAATGAGAAGAAAATAAACTAAAGTTTCCTTGGTGCTGCCAACAAATTTTGTTAACAGTCCTCACAAGAAAATATCAGCATTTCCATATGTAATCTTCATGAAAGTTTTCTGAATGTAACGAACAGTAACTGATATCAACAACAGAAGAGAAGTGGAAGAATGGTGTTAAAGCAGGGGAGCAGGAGGACTAAGAAGCTGTTGCTGAAGTATTTCCACCCCCTGAAGTCATAAACCAACTGTTCATCTTTCAAAAAACTCCACAATCTGCATTTATGTGAAAAGAGGAAAACGTGCAATTCTTAGTGTGAGCAAGTTATTTAATTAAAAGCCTTTTCAAGGATCACAGTGCATTTGCTCCTGTTCCAAGCAGGTGCCATACCTGCTACAACTACTCCTGCTTAAACTGCTGCTGTTTTGCAAAGTTCTAGCAGAAATGAGACATCATGTGGGGGTGATGCAGGAGCACAGTAACAACAGAATGACCAAACTATTCAGGCAAATGAGTTAAGCCCATAATCTTAATGGAGGGGAATATAAGGCTTGAAAAGTCACTGCAGAAATCTCTATTTTAAAACAAAATGAAGGATTACTTCCTTTATAAAGAAAACAAAAATCAAAACCCAGGATATTTCAAATGACAGATGCTGAGCCCTTGTACACCGTATTCAACACTGCATAATTTTCATCCCTCATCTCTAACAAGGAGATACTAGAATTTGATAGGTATGAGAAAGCCTAAGAAATAACTAAGTTCTATATTTTTCATTTTTTAATCATTAGATCTATCTAAGTATAAAGTCTCCAAAGCACTGACCTACTTTGCCTAGTCATTTTTTAAAAAGTGACACATATATACATTAATTATTTTAAGGGATATGTAAAGTAGCAAGAATATTCACCTTGGATAGAAGTTAACATCATTTAGCCTGGTTAGATTTTCTTGCATGATGTTTGTAGAACGTGTCAAGATTGGAGATGATCTCTGAAGTGACACATCTCAAAATAATTTAAAAAATTTCTTAATCTAGAGTTGTGACAATCAAAACTAATTTCATAATATGTGTTTCAAATGCAAACCAAAGCAGAAAATAAATACCTGGTGTCCAGCCATTATTTGCTTCAGCACATTTTCATAACATACTTCATCCATATGATTCAGTTGCTGCACCTGAAAAACAAGCATCGTATTACATATCAAAAACGTTTCTGCCTTTACAGATTTTCTACTACATATCAAGCAATTTACAGTGATCCATGAATGAAAAAATGTGATTATGTAATTAAATTTACAATATACAGATTCCCATTCTTAACAATATAATTTTGGTATTCTTAAATTCACAAACAGAAAATGAAAATAAATAGACAAAATATGAGTAAGGGCTGTGGATAGAAAATTTATTGCATGACTTTGTTGATGCTTTTATTGACTAGAGAGATGTAACCCAGTTCTATTCTTTTAAGTGATCTGTTTCATATTAAGAAATCTTATTTCTACAGGATATTGATGAAATATCCATTTAATATGTCATCTTACCTAACATTAAGTCCTTCCATTTGGTAATATAAAAATAGATTTTACATTGCAGATATATCCAGGAAATTACTGATTGTCAGTTTTTTTGTCACAGAGATTTTTTTTCTTCACAGTTGGGTCATGCATGGGAAACAGTGGGAGTACAGTATACAGTTTCTACTTATGGATAAATAAAATGTTTCAGGAAGAATAAAAAGTTCAAAATAAAGAGTTCAGTTGAAATAAAAAGTATTCTTCCACCTCAATATTTTTTCTATTTCTTTAATGCAACACAATATAAATAACATGTATCTACTTGAATGCAGCTCTGTATTAAGGTTGTAACAAATAAAGTCCAAAATCAGAGCAATCACTCCATTCATCATTTGTGCATTCATCTCCTATAATGAAATATTCTGACACAAAGAAATTCTTACAAGAGCAAAGCATGTAAAAATTTGAAAATGGAAATCTAGTAGTTGGAGTAATCTAAAATAGCTGAAAGTTGACACATCTTTAAAACAGCTTTAGAGGGAACAGGATAATCGTACAAGTACAGTAGTAAAAAGATGAGACAATAGGGACATATGTGCAAGAGACAGGCAGACAGTCTAAGTATTCTGAAAATGAGAGGCCAGCATTTTAATTAACTATTTTTTCAAATAATAACAAGTAAAAATCATTAAGTAGAAACATACATGGGCAGTGCATAAACACACATGAGGACATACATATTTATATACACACAAAGGTAACTTTACATATTCGTTGCATTTATACCTAAAGAGGAAAACATAAACATGCACCAAGAAAAATAACAAACATTAAAAAAAAATAAGTCTGACATTAACAGACCTCTGACTGAAGAAGCCAAACTTTAGTCTTGGCCCCATATGCTCTAAGAAATTCAACATATAGAATTTTAACAGCTTCCCTGGCTAAATTCTATGCATAATAAGCACACCATGCTGTTCTTGCCTTTGAAAGCTTGACTACAGTTTGCACGATTCCACAAATCGCTAATCAGCTCCAGTTCTGGGGGAAGTTTTTTTGAATAAAGGATGTCAGAAAGCTGAGGCAAAACATCTACCTACAGCAACAGTCTTCTTTGCAACTCATCAGTGTGGATATAGACATTGCATGGATTGCATTTGCTGATGTTCTGCAAGAACTCTTTTTGATTCTATGGGTTCTTACATAGCTTTCCTCCTCTCACATAGACCAGAAGGATGTTGATATTACTGCTTTTGCACCTTTAGCATTAGTATTATTCTGAATGGAATCCCTTTTCAAACAGGCTTCATACTTTTTGTTTGCTATGAAGTGTATGATCTTAATTGCAAAATATATTTTACTCTATGAAATCTCTAATGACATTCTTCTGAAAAGCAAAAAAGTTGTGGTATTGCCAAAGCAGTCTGCCAGGTACTCCTATTTCAGAATAACTACTACCTCCTAGTATTTCCTCATCTCCACATGCTTGGGGTTTTTTTTAGAAAACCTAACTGGTTAAGATTTTATAGGATTATCTGTATATCTATTTGATTTTTAAATCACAAATACATTCTAGAGTGAGTATGAAGAAATGAAGTCTTTACCACACAGTGGAAATAAACTAAATATTCAAAATAAAGTATCAGGAAAAGATTAAAGAAAAGCAACTGCAAGTAACAGTGAAGGTACTTGAAACAATTAATGAAGGTTAAAATATGCAAATCACAGTAAGCACCATATGGTAAACTATTCTTCTGTGCATAAACTTGAAATGGCTCCCTACAGTTGTAAAATAAGTTTCTTTCCTGCACGGCAGATGGAATGAACTACTTAACCTGTCAAAAAAGGCAATGTCCATTTAAAAAAACCCAACAAACAAAATCACTGGTATTATTGATTAAGCTATGAAGTTAACTTTTGCTTGAATCTGTTAAATTAAATTACAGCAGAGTAAGATTTTCTAGAAGCTAAGTTATATAAATTGTAATTACCAGCTAGTCTTAAAGAAAAGTGTTTCTATTAATTCTTGTATTTAAAGAAGAATTAAAATTTACATGTCAAGTGGCACTGCACGTAAGATTTTTAATAAGAATATTATACCTGACCATGGCCTTACTGCTTCCTAAAATGAGCAAGAACACAAAGAGTAAAGAAGCTTATTTCATGACCACTTCAGCGTGCTTTCTATCAAATGTGGACATATGATAGTTAATGATTTAGATTGCTAAAAGGTTTTCATCAGCAACTTGTATCCAACCAATATTAATGCAAGTGATGATATTGCATATATCTGTGTCTATCTCTATATATACAGATTTCATAAATAAATATTACATTCCTCATGCATTTGACAGTCAAGCAAGTAGCACCAGTTTTTCGAGCAAAATGGAAAACTGAAATGAGAATAACCAGATGCTACAGTGAGTCTGCAGTTGAAGGCGATGTTTTCTCCTTCATCAAGCCAAATTTAGTAGCAAAGCAAAAGCAATGCAAAGCTAGATGCCATTGTATCTAACTGCAACAAAGCCTATTTACAAGATTGTAATTGAAGGAAACATGATTCTTACAGCACCTTTAAATTAAGTATATCTTTATTCACAAGAAAAGATGCTTCATTAAAGACCTGTAGCATAATAAACCAGTATACTCTACACATGCATACATTAAGTATGGTCAAAACAGCAACCCTCTCTTTGGCATTTATCATTCTTTACCTTATTGGTTGTCTTAATTCCTATAAAGGTTTGCCCCAATGGTACAGGTCGGAAACGGCCATCAAAGTAGAATAGTCCAATATAGGGATTGACGTGTAGAAATGTAGCAACATCCAGATAATTGGGTAATGTAGCTGAAAGGCCCAAAATCCTAATCATACTTTGCGTAGATTCAACCTATTTAAAAAACAGAAAACCTGTAAATGATCCAAGTGTTTTAAGCCAAGATATAAAGCAGAGAATTTTAAACCATCCCTTATATAACACTAATGTGAAAGAAGCAGTTAATACTTTCTACAAAAGGTGACCCATAGATGTGAGTTAGTGATTATTCTGTAAGGAGAAGAAAGAGCACTCTGCAATTCCACCAAATCTTGCTTATTCATCTTTCTATTTTATTGTACTTTTGCCCTCCAGAAGGTTAGCTGTTATTAACTGACATGAAGTAACAACAGCAGTAAAATAGGCTTTGCATTAAGAAGGGGCAGTCCAATTTATAGGCAAAACTAGGACGGATAATTTGGTATTATTTCTTTCTTAGTTCAAATCACAGTGCAATTCTGAAAAGAAAGAAGAACATAGCTCCTTAGTCCCGGCTTTTGCTTAGACCTTTTCACAACTCTCTTATACAATCTATCCTGCTCCTCTGTAACACACATTTTTTTCGTTTTTTTTTTCTTTTTTTTTTTCAATTTTTTTAAATCAGTCTAATTCCCCAAGTATTTGCATTGCATGCCTTCCAATTCAATAAGGGACATAAATGGTCCTTCATATTTAAATACTCTGTTCCATATAAAAGCCTGCATATTGTATGTATTCCGAGGTAATTTTCAAAATGAATGAAACCAGCCAAAATACTTGAATTAAGAAAGTATGCAAGAATTTTCCCATTTCCTCTGCAATACCAAAAGCTGTGTTGGCTGGCTCGCAACTTTCTTACTAACATAATTATTATGGAGTAAAGTTCACAGCAATTTTCATCAGAAGGTTTTTTAGACACTATAACTGAAGCCATATATGAGGTTCTCAATGTCTCATGATGGTTGGTAACTTCCACCTACCTAAGTCCTGTTCAGAACTATGAGGTTTTTATTTAGAATACAGCTTTTGAATCACTCAGGTGTTTGACTTAAAGTGAAAGGAAGTGCCATGTAATTAAATCAGATGAATTAAAAGTTTTCAAAACAGACTATTAAAAAGTATATGTAGAGCATTCTGAAGGAAGATAAAAGACACCATGCCTAACACGGACCTGGGGAATAACAAGTGCACCAAAATAATAAACCAAATCCCAAAAGAAACCACCTCCCACAACTCTACAGACATGAAGCAGACAAAATAAACCACTCTGTTGCCTGGCAAAAATCTAGATGCTCAAACTATGGACGTAACCAACTAAACACTGCAGAAAATCATTTGATTGACCCTTTTGCACTTATACAAAGAGCAGCTTTGCAAAAGGAATCCCATGTACAACAAAATCTCATCTGAAAATGCAAATTTTGAGATGACTGGAAGAAATGAGAAATTGCAATTTAAAAAGTACTCCGTCTGCTGGGCACAAAAGCACCTTGAAGAGTACAAAGAAGCACTATCATTTCTTATACGTCTCTTAAATGCCGGATTTGGTGGGGTGGGTGTGAGTGACTGTGTGGTAAAATGGTTTTCTTTTTTACTCATTTGTTTTTTAGGGTTTGGTTTTGCCTCAGTCCCCTGGAACCCCACCTCCTTCTGCACTGATCTTGGTGTCTGTGGGGTACACTTTTCTCACACTTTTTTTCTAAAAAACCCTTGAATCTGAAGGAACAGTAACCACGTGCTGATATATTTATCCTGTACTTTTTTCACAATCACATAATAATAAGTACAACAATTTGAAAGTGTAACTGAAGTCCAATTTGGAAAATATTATTTGATTTTGCTAACTTCAGTAACAACTTCTTTCAAATCTCCTGAGTCTAAAACCACTAGTTTGAAAGTGTGCTCAGTTCCATCTGAAGGTAGGAAAGCATTTCAAGTATTTAAACAATTAACAAGAGCCCTGCTTAATAACCACGGAAGTATGGATTTTTACAGCAGTTAACTGCAAGCTGTTTGTTCAGAGGTTTTTTTCAAAATATAAACAATGCCTAGAAAGCAGTTACAGTTTACTGAGACTTGCCACTTTCAAAACCTTTGTAAAAGGCCATTTAACTTCCCTGATCTGGCAGTAGGCCCTGCAGTTAAGGAGCTGATGGAAAACCCTGAATTACAATGAATTACAACTCCACATGAAAACCGCAGCAGAGAGCTAACATAAACAGGTTATTAAAACTAATAATATGCAGAGCGCATTTTAAAGGAAAGCACATATTTGCATATTTTATATAATACCTCACATATACTTTGCATATGTGTATAGTGCCTAATATTTTTTCAATTTATAAATCTGAAATTTGCAAATTAGTGGACAATTAAGTTTCCCATTTATATCTAGCCACAAAAATCAAGTCAAAGTGCTATACGAAATCAGGCTATAATGTCTTTTGCTCTACAGTAACATTATGTTTGTCTTCATAATTAATTGAAAAATATTATGGCTGTAAAGAATTCCATCAATTTCTCCAATTCCTTTCAAGACCATCCAAAAAAACAACATAAAAACCTATTTATTACCAACTACTTCTATATCCAATTCACAGCACAAAATATCAATGATTAATATATATTTAAAAAAACAAGCAAGAAGTAAAAAGCATTTACCTTAAAAGACAAAATGTATCATAACAATTCTCCCAATTATTTTATGTTTGCATCAAATTCAAGTAAACTAAACCCTTACATGTCTGCATATCACCACATACAGATACAGAATGAGCTTTGTTTATTCTTTTAATTATACATAGCAATATACAAAGAGCAGTGACTAAAACTGTGCTAAACATAAAAGTCAGAAATATAAATTAGCTGACTATGCAACCATAACACATACTTTATTTTGCATTTTGTCTGTGATTATAATGCAGTTATTTATCTATTATTTATCTATTCAAGTACTACAGATACTTTTTGTAAGAGCTGGTAGAATTTTAACACATTTTTAGAACAGAGTTCTCTGAATACAGTTTTTCAACTACTTTTCATTTTCTGCCTTTCCCTTGAAAAGCAGGCATTAATGTGTTTTGTCTTCAGATGCTTCTAAAGAAAATGTCTTGAAAGTGTGAGGATGCCTTTTGTAAATACAGTCCATTCAAACATTAATATTTTTCTTATGCTGGATCACTTTTTATTTGCTCCTCAAAGTCCCATTTAGAGACCATGCCTTCATAATCAAGAGACTGTGAACATACATTCTTTTCCTGAAACTGCTGTAAAAATTACTGAACAGACATTTTGGATGACAAATTCTCTGCATCACTGGCTGAAGGTGCACAGCTAAGTGTGTCTTCACTACTGGCAAACAACCTCAAACATTTTAATCTTCATATGTGTTTAATCATCTTGGTAAAAATATAAGCACTATTTGGAACTTAAAAGGCTTTCTTTGGAAAGCTGAACTGTCACAGTATTTTCACATCATGTTCTCTGAAAACTTTTCTGTATTTTATTGATTTGATGCTTTGGTGGAAGTAAGAAATAAAATTGCCACAGCTATATTTAATTGACATATCTAATTAGTATATCTAATTCAGAAGCATTCATGATGGCATGTGGAGAATTGAAAACATGTTCACTATACACATTTGCAGAACACGATTATCACACCATGAAATTCCATGTACACAGAAGAAAATAAACAGAAGATAGCTCTCAAGCATCATCTGCGCTCACACTGTAAACGATAAAGGTACAGGTATGAGAAGTGCCTCTCCAGACCATAAATCAATCACAGCAGGATAATTTTCTTCCTAATAGGTTTTAAGATTTGCATATCATCTTATTACATTACAGCCGCCACTTGAGCGCATACAGAGTATGCACAGTGATACTCTTTATCTGACTTCTAAAGTTCTTCCTGAACTTTGTGAACTTGGCAGTCTTCCCATTTCCATGTATTAAAATACCACATTCACAGAATGAATTACAATCAAGCTGGAAAGCATATCCCTGATTGTTCAACTCAAGCACAGAATTAAGTAAAGCAGACAAGTTTATATATTCTAATATTTGAAGATTGTCCACTGGTTAGAAATTAATCTGGTATTCAGATGACCCAGCAACACTTTAACAGTCATCTTCAGTCAGCCTGTATGCCCTTCAGATGTACACAAGATAAGATACGCAGAAAATTAGGCAGAAGCATTTCTTAGTTGTTAGTCTATGCATGCAAGAAGACTTAGAAACTTAGGCTCCTCAGTTCCCTACTCAACAGCAGTAAGAATGAAGCACTGTATATCAGGACTCACATTAGTTATTAGCTAGATCCTACCCTACCCACAGAATGTCTAAAAGTCTCAGCCTCTCACAAGATCTGTTTTTCCCATTATTCAAAAAAAAAAAAAAAAACAACCCCGAGAAAAAGAATGAAAAGTCCACAGAGAAATTCTAAGAACATAAAGAAATAAAATTAAAGGCTTTTCAAAATGAATGACTAGGAAGTTTGTTAGAATGTTTCACCAGTGTATACTTGTTTATTGATATCTTGTTTACTGTCTAATGAAGGAATTAAGAAGTTGTCCATCAGTCCACAGGTGGTAATTTCCTAGTTTTAGGAATAAAAATGGGGAAACCAATAAAATTGAAAAATCAAAAGTACACAGTAAAAATGCAATTACTAATACTGTTTTGACGATTCCACATAGGACGCTATCTACAACTCAAACACTCTGCACAGAATGCATTTGTTACTAGGCAACCATCTAGTTAAGTAATTTTATAAATGAGTTTTACTCTGCTTCCAATGAACCCTGAAAATACTGTGCTCTTGGTCCTCCATTTAGAACATATTTAAAAATCTAGAGGTACTGAAAAAATGTAACTATGCAGAAAGCACTATTAGAAGCCATATTATTTTCCCTCGGTGAAATATTAAGTACGCAATACTTTGCCTTAAGAAATGACATTCTGAATATACCTAGTAAGAGATTTCTATGCCCTGCACAGTGTCAGGTCGTTTTTTCTGGAATGACAAAATGTCTTTTCATGCTGTGTTTACTGTTTTGTTCCCAAACTAAGAAACAAAAAGAAATATGAACCTTTCTACAAATCAATTTAACTGCTTTACCGTATTATGAAATAACATAAAACATATGACAATCACTATCACCTTTTAAACTCCATGGATATATCACAGAAATGGAAAAATGTTCACATACCAGTAATAAAAAATGACATGCAGAATGACTTCCTGACATCACTTCCATGCAAAGTAACAGAAAAGCTTCTGAATATTAAATAAAATATCTCATACGTAACATTTTCCAAACAAATGGAGATTAGTTTTATTTTTTTCAAAAACGTATTTTGCTTTAGAAAAGTCATTTTTACACAACTACAAGGTTGACAGAAAATATAACAAGATAGACCTAGACTTGTGTAAGGCATTAGACATATGGCTGCACAACATACTGTTTAAAAATAACATCACAGAATAGCAAGAAAACATGTATTAAATTTATCACAAGCTGATGAACTAACAGATTTTAAAGAGAATGTATAATTGAAAAAACAGCAATTAAAAAAAAGGATGCCTCTAATTGCTTTTTAAGCCTGATTCTATTCAAGAATTTTAACCATGATATGCAGTAAATAAAAAAGAACTGGAGACAAGAAGCACAGGTAACCTGCAGAATTAATATAACTGATATAACTGAATATAACTGGGTGTAAGTCAACTCTACAGATAAATCTAGAGTTCATGGTCCCATTCAAACTAAATTCCTTTTAATTTAGCTCATTCTAAAACAGGCCACAGCTGCAAAATGAGACATTGTTCACAGGGAACATTCTTATGGCAACAAGTGAGTCCTGCAGGAACTATAAAGAGGTTTGTTTGAAGACTTAATGAACAAGCATCTGAACGCAAGCTCCGAAGATAATGTGGTAGCAAATTAAGTACATGCAATTCATAGAGGTATAAAGTGGATAGAACTGATTAATAGAAGGAAAACACTCTATGTCTGTGTACGTCACTACCAAAACTAACACAACAGTTAGTTGCGTTAGTTCTATACCCAGTTTTGTTGATGTTTTAAAAATACAATCACAAATATAAGAAAGTCCAGTTAAAAGCTCCACAACACTCTAGTTAACCAAAAAAGTACTGTAGAAGATTTCAGTAAGCTTGTTTGATTTATCCTGTAATAGAAGATGCTGAGAAACTTGATCAACTGATATAAGGAACATCAAAGAGACAAAAGACTAACAGCAGTCACTCAAGGTAAGAAATGAAGAGTCAAATGAAATGCAAATGCCATTCTAGTCCCAAATGACACATATAGGAACTACAGTGAACTACCATTAGACACAAAATATATAGGTCTAAGCAGCTGGGTTTAGGCCATTATCTATCAGATTTGATTATTTTTTATTTTTTTTTTAACTGCTCTAGTTTTCTCAAGCAAGAATGGTATTCAAAGCACCTAAAAATTTTTTATTAGAAAACAATCCGGCATTTAGCTTTGGGTGAGAAACCTCTGAACTTGTTTGCTTCTGATTTCTAGGAAGGAGGTAAAAGACAGAACCAAAGAGAAAAAAAGAGGTAGAGGAGGTAATAAGGAACTAGAGATGCTGCAAATACATCCAGAACAAGGAAAGCTACATGATGGCTGAGAGGGAAAGTTTCTTAAATTAAGTGTCATGAGGAAAGAAAGCTCAGAAAGGAAACATGAGGATTTCCAGGGGAAAGAGAACTCCACCACCTCATGGCCACTGCAGCCTTTGATACTCACATCCCCAAAGAGCCCCTCCCTTTTTGGCAAGAATGAGGTACAGCAGAACACCTCTCCTAAGGGCTGCTCTGTTGCTTGAAGGAGGAAGATCTCATCAATGCACTCCAGAAACATCCCAGATGGCTTGTCCTGCTGTGTTGTCCCACCTATTCTTTACCTAGCAACTTTACTGATCTAATACAAAAATATAAAGCAATTGAAAGTTAAATTTGAAGAATGAGACTGATGAAAAGAGTATTTGTGTGTGTAAGATGGGAGCTTCAGTTCCCCTGAATCTGAGAAATCTTTTACTATGGAATTTCTTTTATTTAATTTATCATTCACATAGTTGAGAGGAGGTATCAAAACTGATGTATCACTCAAGTATAATATTCAGTATGCATTTTCTGAAAAAAAAATACCTGAAAGCAGCAAAGAAGTCATTGAAATCTCTGAGTAACTATGACAAAATAATTCAGTGTCCTTTAAAAGCAGTCAAGTTTTTTCTCTTTCAAGCTAATAAGCTTACTAGATATTACAGAAGTATGGAAAGTTTTATTAAAAAGTTTAAGCATTTCAGTTTTATATCTGCATTATGCTCTTCACTAAAACTTTAAACTTCAAAGCTATAAATTGGATTCAAAGAAGTTGTTTGATGTTATACCTACAGTATAAGAGAGCTCAAAGCAATTTTCCCACCAAAATGTTTAGCAAAACCAATTTAAGTCACTTGCAAAAACATTGTCTAAAATTTGGAAAGTGCAAACGTGCACAAATACTGCTCATTCTGCTGTGAGTAAAACTGTCAGCAATTCCAATATATATGCTCCTTCCAGGTTAAAAAACCCACCCGACTAAAAAAAAATGCCGTAAGTTAAAACATACATGTTAAAAGTCTTACAGTAAGTGGTGTGACTTAGTGTTCATCTGGGAGAAAGCACAACAATAATTCAAATATTTTGAGGTACAATTAGGACAGACCTTCTGATGCATCAGGATATTCCTGTTTTGAGAAGGCACTTGTATAGCTGTATTTGTGCAGCATGCAAATACAGATCTCAAAACATTCTTTTCTGGCACAGTTATAGACCCAGGTAGCCAGTTGAACACTAATTCTTAAAAAGACCCAATGAAAACAGGAAAAAAAAGGGCAAAAAAAAAAAGCCGTTATTTTTTTATCATCCAACAAAACAAGAGGGATGGTTTTCTATAAGACAGGATAACAAGCCTTGCAAAATGTAGAAGGCACTACATTATACATCCTGATCTGCACAGGAATCAGGACATTGAATCATATACAAGCTAGGTAAGTTCGATCCAGACGAAGCTATAAGCAGACACCGTAATTATAAAGAAGCTATTAGTGATCTACTGAAAAGGTTGAAGTAGTATTTCAGTGATTTTATCACAGTTCTCTCTTGAAAGTGATAAAAATGACTATTCCAAGCCAGACAAAAAATCCAACTACTTCAGTTCATTGTCTCCCACAGTGGTCAAAAGGGACAGTATTGAAATTGGGAAAATGCCATCATGGAATCATAGCATGGTTTGGATTGTAAGGGACCTGAAAGAACATCTAGTTCCAAACCCCCTGCCATGGGCAGGGACACTTCCCACTAGACCAGGCTGCTCAAAGGGCCATCCAGCCTGGCCTTAAACACTGCCAGAGATGGAGCATTGATGTTCTCTCTGGGCAACCTGGCATTTGCCATCATAGCACCTAGTTACTACAGCCCTCAGTCTGATCTAAGGACTATTAATATGCAACGGATTTTTCCTTTAATTACCTGTCTAATAATTTTCTTAATCTCTCCACTACAAATTAGGAAAAACTAGTCAATATTTCTGATGTTTTAAACCCGTATAAAATCAGGCAATTGATCTGAGCAATTATTGAATTACTGCAGTGGTGTAATTGACATAAGGACGTTTTAGATTGATGCTGTCAACGTCTGGTTTTTTGTTTTGGTAGCGGGATTTGTTGTGTTTTTTTTTTTTTTTCCTTCTGTTTTTTAAGAACTGAACAATTATTCTTGCCTCCAGTGTGCATGAATATGGAAAGAGTATGATGTTTCTATAGATATCAATGAAAAATATGTTCTAGAACTACTTTCAGAAGGGCTCAAGAGGAGCTTAATGTTTTATACAGAATCATCGCAGTCAGAAGGATATTCTCTGGGTCAGGCTGAATATTTTGAGTTTTGTTCCTCCAAACATTTATGAATTTGCATCAAAATGCATATAACTGAACTATGAGCAAGGAGCAGAAGCAAAGAAATGCAACCAAATATTTTTTCCTTCCAAAATACCATTGAAACATTATTAGATGTGGTATTTTAGCAGTTAAAACATCTGTAGTAGTATTTTCACTAAAACCCAGTGAAATACTTCTGAAATTAGAAAACTTATGTCACCTTTTCTAGTCATGAAATAAAAATTCCAGTAATTTCAAAATTAGTTATGGATCTATACTGCAAATTTCACACAGCTACGCTTGCAGGCTCAGATGCTGCAGTATAACATTTCAGGGTAATTTTTAAAACTAGCCCTTTTATTATTTGTTTCCATAGTAAAAAGTTAAAACAGTTGTGCAAAACATCTCCTATTTCTCTCTCTCCATGCTCTCTGGAAGGCTTGTAATTAAAAATATTTTTGCTGGAAATGTTTTCTACTGCATAATTCTAAATTTTTCTACAAGCAGTTTTGTTTTCTGTTTAACTGTGGGGTTTTTTTCTAGCGTACTTTTATACTGTAAATTTTCCCTCTCTTCTACTACCTTATTGTGAAGTGGTCTCCAATACTGCCTTTCTTAGAATAAATAACGTCTTCAGAAAGGTGGTGAGATAGTTAATTTCAAGATTTGTGTCTTGCTTTTCTTCCCAACTGTTTCAATTGAAGGAAGGGTTACAAATGAGTAGCTTCAATTCCAGATGAATTGAACTCCAACTTGATAGGTAAAACAAACCTTGAAATCCTAGAAGATTAAAGCACCCTAGAGAGCTATTTTTTAAATGATTGTTGAAGCAAGATACTGCTGTATTACAATACATGCACTAAAGGTAGGATTCAGTACCCAAGACATAACTGCCTCAGATTTTATATTCCTTAAGTTACCTGCACAAGCTTGACAGACACAAAAGGAAAGGATCTATGGGAGATTTGTGTCCAAATGAAGCAGAAACAGGATGCCAAGCTGAATAATGTAGGGCAGATAAAATGGCTCTAGACATCTATTTCAGGCAGTTGAAGCCAACCTTACACATCTTACAAAATTTAACATTAAAAAATGAATGTCTTGCAATCTGATAGGAAGACAATGAACATCATAGTAACCACTAAAATCTGAGATTCTTTAAAGATACCTAAGGAAAACAAGGCTATCAAAACCATTAAAGAAAAAAAATAGACTATCAAACAGGCTAAGCTTTAGGGCCCTTGACATAGTCTAAACTATACAAAGCCCTACTCTTCATTATAAACAAATCTAAATCTTCCAAGTTTAGCTTCTTCTAAGGCATTCTTACTTATGTTGTTCTTAATACATGAACTTTACACTTTCTGCACTGGAATCCAGCAGACACCCATTGTATTTGGTTCTTAGAGGAGCTAGAATCAGATGGTTCAGACAGCCTTAACAAGGTTAGTGTAGCCTTGTCAAGAAAAACAATCTTAAAATCTAAAACACTTTAAACATTTAACACACTACAAATAGAGCCATAACAATACCGTGTTTATTTTTAATTTGTTACAGATTATTTTGTACTGACATACTTTTGCTCTTCATGACCAAAAAAAAAAAAACCCACAAAAGAACAGCACTCTATCCTCTCACCATTATATATTCATCTTAATTCCACACTTTTTATTCATCCTTAAATTCCACATTTTATTTTTCTTGCAAATACACATCCTGCCACTGCGACCAATCTTATTTATTGCCTAACTCAATCCTTCTTGCGTATGAGATTTAAGAACAAATCCCACACATCCATCCTTTTCTCCTTTTGCCATTTTAAATCTTGGTATTTAGAAAGTATCACTAAAGTGTGTGAGGGGGAAGACCAATTATGCTAAGCTAAAAATTATGTAGCAGTGCAGAAAGTTTTACCTAGATTTAAGACACTATTCTTTATTAAAAAAAAAAAATAAAATTCTTCTAGCAAAACTGCTAAATGAAAATCAGCATTCCTCGTAAGAAAATACTTTGCATCTGGGTTATGTTAAAAAATTAACCTGATTATTATTTGTTTAATAATATTTAATTTTGCTCTTACTTGTACAGTAAGTAAATTCTAAAAGTATATATTTATAAATATATAAAAAATAATAATAGCTCTGTAATAAATTATGTATCCTAGAAATCTGATAGAAATCTAATACAGAAGAGATGATAGAAGACAAAAATCTTTTGGTACAGAATAGCTATAAAATGAATGGTAAGCTGCCTAAGCATTTTGATTTCATTTTCTAAGAATTTCTCAGTGTAAAAGCACCAAAATGTATCTATTCTTGGAAGAAAAAACGCAGTTCTTTTGGAGATTTTTTCTCTTACCTGTCGTAAAGTACGTGCTACTATACTTTCAAGTACTGGTCCTCTATCTTCATGTAACAGATGAACTTCATCGAGAATCAAGAGTTTAACCATCTGAGAGAGGGCTACATCACCAACACTTTTTCTTGTCACAACATCCCATTTCTCTGGAGTAGTCACAAGCATCTAGTAGAACAGAAAAAAAGAAATATTAAGCATTTACAAAGAAAAGTCCAGACTAAAATTTATAAAAAAACAGTATTTTTGTATATAGCAGAGTAAATACACTGTAGAACTTAAACCTATCTTAAGTTTTACCTACTTTTCATATGGTGCAGCCACACTTTGCTGCATCTACATGTGTTGGACAGTAATTAGTAGTATTCAGCATGGAAAATATGGGAATATAAATAATAACTTCAAGTTACTGTACCTCATGTATACATTTTCCACATTAAAACAATGAGGCAGTTATTCAGAATCAACTCATTATATAATCGTGCAAGTTACTTGATATATATGTCCCACTAAAAATTAACTATGATAAAATATCTTTAACTAAGACCCCATACTGTGAAATGCTTCCTCCCTAAGGCATACTTTCAGGATGTACATATTAATATTTTGATCCTTGCACTGGCAAAACAGATTAAACAACTTCCACAAGTCCTGGAAAAGGTAGTTTCCAAACTTCATTGTTTCACATAGACAGGTCAGTGGTAAATCCCTATTACAGTGCCATTTCTTGCATGCTTTTGCAATGGCTTCTCTTTTTGCATAAATCCCTAAGTAATAGACTATCCAAGAGATAAAACAGGTATATTCAATTTACAGTTGCCACAGAATTGTAGTACCCTCCATTCCCCACATTGACAACATACTCAGCATACTTCATTTGACCTTAACACAACAATTCGAGAAAGCAGCTTTTTAAAATTCAAAATCAAAGTGGTCACTCAAAGAAAGGATCTCATTCTTCGCTCCAAAAGATTCTCAGCAGCCGTTTTGAATAGAAATAGAAATGCAGATTTGTCATGAACTATTCAACAAAATAATTTCTTATTTAGGTGCTAACTGCTAAGTATAAAGTGCCCCTAGAAATAAATCTCACCCATTCAGTAACAAATTCAGTAGTAACTTGCCTGCAAGTTATGACTGTGATTTAGGGGCAACTATTTATTCCCTACTCATAACAAATATAATTAATCACTATCCATCAAAGCTAAAGATTCCTGAGACAGGCACAACGCTTACGTTACAACCTCACTTACTGCAGAAATAAAGAAATTAGAACTGTTAAAATAAAGGTTCCTCTTAAATTTATACATTCAGAAATAAGACACTACTAAGACGACACACAGTTCAATCTTACAGATGATAATGCTTCTATAGCAAATATACTAGTAAGGTCCTACAAAAGCTTACACACACACCATTGTTTTCATCTAGACAGCATCTGCTATATTCTAAGCAGTCATGGTAGATTATTAAAAAATTATATAAATAAAAAAGTTTACCAGACCCTATCAGCATCCAATCTCAAATTCAACCAGATAATGTAAACCCAAGAGAGTATGAGATTCATGACATTTTCTTCTCAAACAAAATCTTGTCTGTAAGAACACAATGTACAAATAAGAAAAATTAACATTGCTGCACTAAATTCCAGACTGACAAAAAACCCCAAGCATCAAGACAGGTTAGGTGGCTTCCAAATGTGATGCTGCAAGGTATATAAACAGCACACATTAATGTAGCACCAAAACCAGTTTCTTAGCACATAAATTATGCAAAGGAAGGTGTAAAAACACCAGGTAATTATCAATAATGCTTCAAGGCCCTGGCTAAGAAAAGCAGACACAGAGAACTATCAGAGACTTACAAAACCTTTATGAAAATTGCTTGTCCAAATTTGAGCAAGAGCATTTCTTCCCATCAGAAGATTCAATTACCTTAAATACCACAAGCATAATATTAACAGCTTTTAGAAAGAAATTGCTTTGCTGTCTCAACATTTTTGAAACCCAGCTTGACAGGCTTCACAGCTACAGAATCAAAGAATGGCTGAGGTTGAAAGCAACATCTGGAGGTCATCTTGCCCAACTCTCTGGTTCAAGTGAGGCTAGCTAAAAGGTAGCTGCTTTTGAGTATCTGAGACAGATTTTGGGTATCTCCAACACTGAAGACTCCACAACTCCACTGGGCAACCTGTGCCAGTGCTCAGTCACCCTCACAGTAAGTGTCTCTTGATGTTCAGACACAACCTGCTGTGTTTCAGTTTGTGCCCATTTGCCTCTTGTCCTGTCACCAGGCATCACTGAAAAAACCTCTGTCTTCCTCTCTCTTCCCTCCAGTCTTATCCCATGGGACTCTTCTAAGCAGATCTCTGGGGAAGCCAAAGTCTGCTCTCCTGAAGTACAGGATTGTGAGTGTGCTGTTCTTTCTCCTCCAGATCCTTAACTCCACTATCTCATGGTCACTGCAGTCAAGTCTGCTTTTGATCTTCACATCTCCAAGAAGCCCCCTCCTCACTGGCTCCTCTATAACCTGGAGGAGGAAGTTCTCATCAATGCACTCCAGGAACCTCCTGGATTGCATACACTCTCCTGTGTTTCTTTCAGAATATTAGAAAAAAGTGTATCTTACAAAACACATGCACTTACAAACACTTTCTTCTTCACTTGATCTCTACAAGATACATCCTGATAATATTTATTCTCCTTAGAGAAATATTTTTCCCTGCACTGCCTCACAATATTGTTCCAGTCCAATTATTTTACCATCAGAATATATCAGTCTTTACTAATTACCAAGAATTACTCCTGAAAAGACTTTGTGATATTACAGACTGTCCTGCAATATTTAAAACTTAACATATGACTCACTAAGTCACTAATATCACTGAGAGAATAGTGGGGTGCGAGGAGTGCTTCTATGTTTTGTTAAAATATTACTGGGTGCATTTTGTTAGCAAATACAGATTTTTCAAATGCTTGTAGAAAATAGTAGGTGTAAAAATGTATGACCATAATTTATTAACACTACTACAGATGCAACTGTTATCACTTTAAAATGAGCCATGTCAACCACAAAAAATTAGCAGCTGTACTTCCACAGAACATTAATTAGCAAACAGTGAGGAAATATATTTAGCAATGCATATTAAGACTTTAAGGTGTGAAATACTACAAATGCAGGCTACTTAGCTAATTTGCTAGATCTAAATTGGCACTGTGAAGATCGCAGGGTGTTTTTTTTTATGTCAGTCATGTTATCAGGATATATATTTAAACTGGTATAATTAATTTTTCTGTTTCTAAGTGATGACTAAATATTCATTATAATGGTCTTTTACTTTGATCGTATCTTAAAACTCAAAGTAATGACCTGAATTAGAAGCTGTATTTGATATGCTGTCTTATTTAGTTAAGACCAGAGATCTCCAGAGAATGTCTGGCCAGAAAATATGATTGCTTACATTTATTTCACAGATAAAAATTACAGTTGGAAAAAAACTCCTTCAAAAAACCTCCAAATAATCTCTGTAGTCTAAAACCATAAATTGAATTCAAATATGTAATGTGCTAAGTAAAAATAGCTAAAAGAAAATTTTGATAATCAGCAACTGTTAACTAAGATTATTTTTTCAATTAAAATAATAAACAAAGCTGCATTATGATCCATCTCATAATTAGTTTTAAATGCAGTAGTGGCTTTCCTTTTTATAATTAATTTTCAGAAACAATGTATTTTATCCACAAAGTTATAAACTCAAAACTCAGATTCAGCAAAAGGATTCTGCTTTCTCTTTGGGGGCAAGGGAAGGACACAGTAACCAAGCCTTGAAACATCTTTTTAATATTTTCTCTTTTTACTTTGACTTATCAGCACACTGAGAAGCGTGTTCATTTATATTGCTATTTCGCCATTTCACCTCTTTCAGTATTGAAATAGCTAGAAAATAAAGTGTCACATTTGCTTAATGAACTGCTACTCATGCACGACATTTTAATATGGTTTTTGTATTAGGGTATGGCTGAGTAGAAATAGGTTAACTGTCAATATTTCTACTGTCAACTTATATTTCTCTCCGCACATACAATTCTCATTTTCCAATGCTTTTTGGCTTATCATTAGTAACTATTCCACAACTACTTCTACTAGGAAAAAACATGGGCTTATCACAAAGTCTTTTGTCTTAGGTGAGCACTGCTGCTCAATTTCACTTTTATACCAAAAAAGTTAACAGTTTATAAAAAAGACAAAACAAAAAACTTTCAAACCAAAATTATTTAATTTACCTTTGGAGTTATTTGACCTATCCCAACATTATTTTGCATAATGTTTTGGTAAGAACTCAAACAAAAAAGTCACTTTGAAAAATGGAGTCAACAGAGATGACACTAGCTGATAATTTCCATGTCGACTGACACAATTTCGAATGACTGTGAAAATGCATTTTTCTATAATTGCATAATTTTCTAACTATTTTTGTCAGTTTCTTTTTAGTACTCTTAGAAGCCAGACTTCACTACATGAGGCAGCTATGTTTTCACTACAGTTAAAAAATCATATGATCATAAAATGCTGGTTGTTGTTGGATTTAGGTTTTTCTTCTTAGTCTGAAAAGGCATAGGGTCTTGCTGAAATCAAATGATTTTCCATTAATTTCTTAGAGTCCAACATTAATTTCTAACAGTTGGCACAGCCTGCAGGTTCACCTTTTCAATAGTTCACTTGCAATCCTTTGAAATTTTTTGCTGCTTTAAGTTCTCCAAAACACATTTGCACATGACTAGTAACTGTTTTCTGCTTGAACAATTTTTGCAAACACTCTGAGGCTAGTAAAGCTATGATTATCCTCTCGAATTCCCACTCCCACAGGTACAGAATCACAGAATCACAGAATCCCAAGGGTTGGAAGGGACCTAAAAAGATCATCTAGTCCAACCCCCCTGCAAGAGCAGGGTAACCTACAGTACATCACACAGGAACTTGTCCAGGCGGGCCTTGAATATCTCCAGTGTAGGAGACTCCACAACCCCCCTGGGCAACCTGTTCCAGTGCTCTGTCACTCTTACAGTAAAGAAGTTCTTCCTGATGTTAACGTGGAACTTCCTATGTTCCAGTTTACACCCATTGCCCCTTGTCCTATCACTGGATATCACTGAAAAAAGCCTAGCTCCATCATCCTGACACCTACCCTTCACATATTTGTAAACATTGATGAGGTCACCCCTCAGTCTCCTCTTCTCCAAGCTAAAGAGACCCAGCTCCCTCAGCCTCTCCTCATAAGGGAGATGTTCCACTCCCTTAATCATCTTTGTGGCTCTGCGCTGGACTCCTTCAAGCAATTCCCTGTCCTTCTTGAACAGAGGGGCCCAGAACTGGACACAATATTCCAGATGCGGCCTCACCAAAGCTGAGTAGAGGGGGAGGAGAACCTCTCTTGACCTACTAACCACACCCTTTCTAATGCACCCTAAGATGCCATTTGCCTTCTTGGCCACAAGAGCACATTGCTGGCTCATGGTCATCCTCCTATCCACCAGGACCCCCAGGTCCCTTTCCCCTTCACTACTTTCCAGCAGGTCAACCCCCAACCTGTACTGGTACATGGGGTTGCTCTTCCCCAGATGCAAGACTCTACACTTGCCCTTGTTAAATTTCATCAAGTTTCTCCCCGCCCAACTCTCCAGCCTGTCCAGGTCTCGCTGAATGGCAGCACAGTCCTCTGGTGTGTCAGCCACTCCTCCCAGTTTTGTGTCATCAGCAAACTTGCTGAGGGTGCACTCAGTTCCCTCATCCAGGTCATTGATGAAAATATTAAACAGCACCGGTCCCAGCACCGACCCCTGAGGAACTCCACTAGTCACAGACCTCCAGCTAGATTCTGCGCCATTGACCACAACTCTCTGCCTTCTTCCTTTCAACCAGTTCTCGATCCACCTCACTACTTGATCGTCAAGCCCACACTTCCTTAGCTTATCTATGAGGATGCTGTGGGAGACCCTGTCCCGCAGGGGAAAAAGGGTACTAGGACTGGCTCCCTGAAATGCCTGTACACCAATGCACGCAGCATGGGGAATAAACAGGAGGAGTTAGAAGTCTGTGTGCGGGCTAAAGGTTATGATCTGGTGGCGATTACAGAGACATGGTGGGACAGTTCACATGACTGGAATGTGGTCATGGATGGCTATGTCCTTTTTAGGAAAGATAGGTCAGCAAAGCGAGGTGGTGGAGTTGCTCTTTACGTGAGAGAGCAACTAGAATGTATTGAGTTCTGTCCGGGGTCGGATGAGGAGCAAGTGGAATGTCTGTGGGTACGAATCAAGGGGCTGACTGGCACGGGTGATACAGTTGTGGGGGTCTATTACAGACCTCCTGATCAGGACAAAGGAGTTGATGAGGCTTTCTACAGGCAACTGGAAGTAGCCTCGCGACTACATGCCTTAGTCGTCGTGGGGGACTTTAATTACCCCGATATTTGCTGGAAGACTCACACAGCCAGTCATTCACAGTCTAGGAGGTTCCTCGAGTGCATTGATGATAATTTCTTAATGCAAATGGTGGACGTACCAACTAGGGGAGCAGCGCTGCTAGATTTAGTACTCGCCAACAAGGAGGGTTTGGTCGAAGTGGTGACGGTCAATGGCAGCCTTGGCTGCAGTGACCATGAGATGGTGGAGTTTAGGATCCTGTGTGGGAGGAATAGAATACCTAGCAAAGCCACAGTTCTGGATTTCCGAAGGGCCAACTTTGGCCTCTTCAGTCAACTGCTAAGGGAAGTCTCATGGGAAAGTGTACTAGGCGGTAAAGGGGCTCAAGATAGTTGGTTAGCATTCAAGGACCGCTTCTTCCAAGCTCAGGATCGGAGCGTCCCAATGAGTAGGAAGTCAAGTAAGGGATCTAGGAGACCGGCGTGGTTAAACAAGGAGCTGCTGGGCAAACTCAAGTGGAAAAGGAGAATCTATGGATTATGGAAGGAGGGGCTGGCCGCTTGGGAGGAATATAGGACAGTTGTTAGAGGATGTAGGGAGGCAATTAGGACAGCTAAGGCCTCCTTGGAACTCAATCTTGCTAGTCGGGTTAAAGACAATAGAAAGGGCTTCTTCAAATACATAGCAAATAAAACTAACACAAGAGGCAATATAGGCCCACTGCTGAACGAAGTGGGTACCCTGGAGACAGAGGATATAAAGAAGGCAGAGGTGCTGAATGCCTTCTTTGCCTCTGTCTTTACTCCTGCAGACTCTCCCCGAGGGCCCCGGATTTCTATAGCCCCAGAAGGAGTCAGGACAAAGGAGGAGTTTGCTTTGGTAGATGAGGATTGGGTTAGGGATCAGCTATGCAAACTGGACATCTGTAAATCGATGGGTCCGGATGGAATGCACCCACGGGTGCTGAGGGAGCTGGCGGAGGTCATTGCTAGGCCACTTTCCATCATCTTTGGTAAGTCGTGGGAAATGGGCGAGGTGCCTGAGGATTGGACATCCACATACAAAAATATTTCAGACCAAACCTCGTAAAATATTTAGTTATAATGTCCCATCTTACAGAATTCACCAATTTTAAGGTTTTCAAGGCCATTTTCAAGAACACTTTTCCTCTCTTTACCCACTTTAGCCTGCAAGCCACTTAGCTGACCTTTTGCCCCTTTCATACATACAACAATAAATCAAAAATCAGGAAGAAACCCCACAGATAACTTCCTAATTACTATGATTTCCAGCAAACAATTAGAAAAGACCTGTATAATTCTGTGTGCCAGGTACTGTCAAAACAAAATGTATAAAGAACTGGTTTACTTAGATTTCAAGTTAAAAATCAACTGGGATGACAGGAGAAAATGATCGGTGTCCCATTTTTTGTTTAGACAACATACCATTATGATTACAAAGAAGAGGGAGAACAGTTGGTTGAGAATCATCAGGTTAGTAAATTAAGCTCTCCCTGCCCTGCTGCCTTAAAAGAGGATTCTCAAAACAGTCTACCTCACATCTGTTCAAACCCTTCTGAAAGGTAAGGCATCATTAGTAAAGCAGGCATGCATGGCAAATTTTAAACATGTTCTCATTTCAGGTTTTTGCTTTATCAGACCTGATAACAACCTTAATTTTGTGACTGACAATGGGTTTATATAAGTTTGTATATTGTGACAGTAAATACTCTATGAGCCAAACACACTTTGGGCAATTTATCTTCAAACAGATTTTTTTAAGTTTTTATTCCTAATGCACATGGATAAACAGAATTAGATTATTATTTAAATACATGACTTTTAAATGAAATGCTGAAAAGATTACAAAGGAAAGGCTTTGTTATATTTCTTACAGCAGAGATTTCATGGACATTCCTGAGAATAAAAATGAAACATTTCCAACAAACAGCAGAAACAGAAGATTTAAAACTAGTCTCCTGTAATTGGTGCCACTCAGAAAATAGATCTTGCTGGCATTGAGCTGTTCAATAAAATAATTTTTACAAAGTGAGTATGAGTAAGGGCTTTTGTGGAACTACAAAAATGGTATAACCATTAGATATTAAGTCCAAATAAAGAACTGCCAATCTTACAGGCACTAGACTTTGCCAGTAAAACAATCACAAAGGACTAACCTAAACTGAACTGATGAATTAAAAGCTCTGAACAGAAAAACAAAGAAGATGGCAAAAGAGGCAGAAAAGTCTGAAGGACCAAAACAAAGGATGCACAAACCAAAATCTTTTGTGGAAATCTCTCACAACTGCACAAATAGAGCAGTTGCTCAGTCTCCCAAATACTTCACTTTTCTTCAGCTCAGCATTTACTCCTGTGTTTTAATTTTCCTGCTACCTTGTTCACAAATGATAAGTAGCTCTTTATGTACAGTATTTCCAAGAATCATGGTAATCGAAACGGTTTGATTGGTTTTTGTCTTATTAGTAGGCTCACTCAAACGTTACACCAAGAACTGTTAGAGAGGGAAAACTGCTGTGCAACTTTCATAAATGTTGGGGAAAACAACTTTTGGGGGATTTTTTCAGAGAAGCAGCTAATACTGTCATCAAGAATAACACCTATCAACAGTGGTCAATTTTAACATTTAGACATGACCATTACTTAAAATAACCACCCACAGCAACAAATTGTTCTCACCTAGAAAGGAGCAGGTAAGTACTTTGCTATGGTACACAAAATTTTTCTACTACAACATACATATGCCTCACACCATAGATTCAAAAATATCATCATCCTGTAGGGCTATAAGAACTTTAATACACACGTTCTTACACTGCACTAATAAATGCAGTATGCAAGTTCTTTCTAATAAAGCATTATATTAATATTCTTTATCATTTATTTACTCCCATGCCCTGTGCATGATAACACAGTATTTTAATATGTGGTTACGTAGCTTTCTAGAACATAAAAGGCAGAAAAATGCCTTGTACTTAGACTGGATAGTGTTGATATTCTGAGTGTCAGCATTATTCCAGAATAAACCTGCACATTGCCATACTGTAAGCAGAGCAGCAGTAGCACAAACTAATACGTAGTTTCAACATCTTCCTTTAACAGAGGACATCATTATATAGGACTTCACTATATTAGAAAATACGTACAACGGTACACACACATCCTTTCAAACATTTGGCCTGTAAGTCTGAATTTGTATTACTGCATAGACTGGGCATTAAGATTATCATTCTTTCTACAAAGAAGTTGTAGAATAAGCTCAAGGTTATAATAAACAAATCCAGAGGCCTCTGTGTGAATGATCACAATAATAAAACTTGTTTGTTATGGGAAGTTTCCAAAATTAAATTATCTTCCCAAAGATGGATCAAGATTCACAAACATTTTGTGACCATATGTCATCACACCCCTGCAGCACAACAGAAATATTTTTGTATTTAACATACCTATATGAAGGTAGTACTTTCTCTATGCTTTGAAATCATTAGAATAGCTGCTAAATAAACAGCAGATACTCCATTTATGTTATCTTCCTCTGTGGAATTCACAATATTGTTTCTCAAAGCACTGATTAAAACTGATTAAATCAACAAGTAATATACATTTCCACTCTAATTTCATTCTTCTATTTACTTAACTCTCTTTTCCATTTTACATTAACACTTCTTTGTACCCTTCTCACCTTCTAGTAAGTAATCCTCTTAATACTTCAGTAGCCTTTGAAAAGGAAAAAGAAAACCAAAACTTACTATAAAAACCAGCTGATGCCTCTGGCTATGTGAGCATCTGCCCTCTAAAGACTAACTCCAGTGCTCCTCCTGTGCAATGACTAGTGATGCTGGTCTTGTTGTTAGCATAAAAAAGTCTGATTGAAGGTACCACAGCCAAAACTAAGGAGAGGTAAAGAGACTAAACCGGCCTGGAAATAACTGGATATATATTCTCCATTGGAAAATGCATGTTAGGTATTTTGGAAATTTGCCTTTTAACAACATAAACCAATGATTAGATATGACTAGAAACTATTTCATCAGTTGCAGATAGATTAAAAAGAAGTCTTTTACTGAAATTAAATGTGATTAAATAAATATAGGAATTCACTAAACTTATAAAAAGTAGTATTTTCTAAAGTGCCTCGATGATGTTGTAGAAAAACAATTTTAAGGCCTCTGTCATTTGCATATACAATCAAAGAAAAAAGAAATAATTTATGTACAAAATACAAGCTGTAAAGATCTAAAAGCTGTGGAAAGCATGGAACCAGCCCTTCTCTCTATTACTGCCTGTAGCAAATTTGTCTCCACCACAGAGATTCATGATGGATGGACAGCAATAAAGAATCCCGTTCCAGCCACTGCTGCTTTCTTGTCAATATTCAAAGACAATCTCTCAAAGATATCCTTATGTAAATTTCAATTAATATACCTTCCCCTTCTTTATTGTTTTCACCCTGCCACTGGTCTTCTCTCTTCTTCTCCCACTCCTTTACACACATTTATTGTTTCCTCTTACCACACTTGAAAGCAGCATTTAAGAATATGTGCCTGATTCTAGAGGAAGCATTGCTCAGTCACAGCCAGCACTTCTCATCTTCTGACAGCTTTTTGGCAAAGGCACATGTGCAGCTTACACAGTTTACTCTATTCATGCTCTAGCTATTTATCTTGATGCTTTCTTCTGGCAGCAAATTCATTGCAAGAGATTTACTTGTGCAGAAATGGAGACACAGAAACCTGCACTCAATTACACACATCCACTCAGAACAGCCTCTCACTTGAATGCAGCATATCCTGCAGCTGTATAGGGAAAGCTGCTATGCTGGGATTTTTTATACAGTTTGGAAACATTTCCCTTCTAATCAGTAAGGCTTTGGAGCTTCTCACAACTTTTAATATTAGATACCTGATATCACACCCCATGAGGGACACTTCACCACTTTGGCACTCTCTGAAGAAACTTCATCAAAACATGTCACAAGAGCAGCAGCCTGCAAGTCACTTTCATAATGCTGCTTTTATTCCTCTTTTTATTGCACTCTTACCCTGTATGAGTTGTGCAAGCATTTCACAAAACCTCATGCGAACTGGAGCTCAGGAAGGGAATGGAATAAACACACACAAAGTAAAACAGAAGGCAGTAATTCAAAACAAGAATTTGAGGTAGGAAGACAGGAAGTAATAAAAAATTAATACAAATATTTTGGTTTTCATAAATCAGAGGCAACCATCTGATGCTGTGTTTTACACAGTCAAAACAGAATTATGCCTCCAGTAAAAGAGATACCTTACAATGCAAAGTATACGCAGATGAGCAGTATGCCTATTTGGGTGAATAGATGATGTTGTATCAAATCTTAACATGTATTTGTAGTCTAAAGTAAGAGCAATACAGGATCACATACACCTATACAAAAGTGTCTTAGAAACATTCAATAATAAGACTATATTCTTACAAAAGTATATGCATGAAAGATTGAGCTTTCCATGTTAGATTGATTTACAGAGGCGCTTTATATTGATGCATTGTAGCAGCAATTAGTAAGCTGCCAAAGCTAACACCAATAATCAATCAACAATAGGTCTAGAAATCAACACGGGAACTACAAAAACTGTAACAGCTGCCGCCCAGAACTCATTAAAATAGCAAATGAATTTTTTACTAAAGAAACCTAACTTTGTTCAGCATGTTTTATTTTCTAACTTAATCCTAGAAATGCATGATAGTTAAGTTCTTTTACAGAACCCAGCTAACTCACCTAACGAAAAGGCAACCAGTTCACAAGGTCTCAGCACACCACTTAAGCGCAGCGAGACACTTGTAACACATGTGACACATACTGTTGAACTGATTTTTTCAATATTGTTTTATTTGTTGTACACTCAGTATCACAGTTACAATTAACAGATTTAAGCTCATATGTTAAGATTTAAAATTGTATGCTTTCAGCAGAGTCCTGGCTGTTCCAGCAATTACAAAATTCATTTGTGAGTTCCAACACTACTTCTAAACATCAGTAGAACAGAGTCTGACAAAGGCAAAATGGAACGACACCCAGTACAAGCAGTCATGCTGATGAATTGGACAGAAAATTCCTTTTTCTTGCTGCTGTGAAAGCATTGCTGTTTTTATATTCTCACTGAAAAAAAATAAAAAGCTTTTACATGTGGAGTAGATACATTAATCTAAGGAGAAACTGTGGAAAACAATATACATTAGGATCACAATAGCTGTACTGAGGAGTAATGTGGTAAGAACACCTGCTCTCTGTATTTTTTTTTTTTCTAGGAAAAACAGTCTGTGTAGTCAGTACAAACCTTATTTTAACAACCACAATGAGGAGGAACAGCTTGCACGCTTTGTGGAATTTAGCTCTTATATTGTAGAAGATATAATTAGCCACTCAGGCTTCAAGTTTAAATAATGATCTAAATGTTTTAAGGGAGTTTGATCCAAAACATTACCCTCTTCCTCTTTGCTGTTAATCAGCTCACTAATTATAGTTGTACTAACCTCTGATATACTACTGTCAGGTCTGATTGATGCCAACAGCTCCCTTAATCAGATCTGACAACTTTCAGCAAGTGTCTGTCTCTTGGGACACTGCATCCAGCCTGCATGTTTTCAAGTCTTCTCAGTGTTATTTTGCATTTTCTTCTCTCCCAGCCCTTTTTTCATATGAAACAGAGATACCTCTGAATAACAACAAAACATGAGTATGTATTTGTGTATGTTTTTAAAGATCATTATAGCAATATCTGGGCTAAAGTTGATAGTTTGTTTACTAGATAAGAATTTATGAGGCAAAACTAAGTATGAGAACATTTTTTAGACATTTCCAAGAAACACAGTATATTGTTGCTTAGTCGATGGGTTTTTTGTTTGCTTGGTTGCTTTTGCTTTGGTTTGTTTTTTTTTCCACTCTTTCCTTTTTTCTCCCAAAGCTGCAAGGAAAAGGGTTTCAAAGTCATTCCTCTGCTGTTCTACAGGAAAACTTTAGGGCTGCACAGCTTCAGGAGACAAAGATGAAAGACTACCTCAGCTACCAGTTCTTCCAATGTATTAGAACCAGCAGACTTTTAAGGCTTATCACAAGGGTTCTGCATCTCTCATAAACTATAAATATTAAAAGTTCAGAATAAGTTGTGTTGGCATAATTATAACCTTTTATTTATTTATTTACTTTAATTTTAAAGCAAGCCAGAGCGGGGGAGAGAAAGACCATGTTCCTTTTCCTGGTACTTGATAAAAAAACCCACAACAGTGATCAAATACCTATTCTCTGGAACACAAGAGATAACTTTTTCTCTAAAAGTGAGGAACTGCTCTTCAATAAGCAGTTGTTCTTGGCAATTCTTTTTCTCCTCTGCTCTGCTCCTGTAAAGCATCACCCCAAGATGCAAATTAACCCAATATTATGTGAAAGAATATCAGATTGCAACAGTGACATTTTGTTCCCAATATCCTTTAACACACCTTTATTGAACAATTTTATTTTCTTTGACAGGTTTGTATGTAAGAAGAAGCAAGTCATGGTTTTTTTTTCCATATCAAACCAGGTTTTTTTAGGATCAATGCAAATCACTGTCTCAGTGGCAAAGTATAAAAGGAAGAAAGGTTTCTCGGTTTGGCTAAGATGCTGATGTTAAACAGATATTGTATTAAAAGACAATTTTGTGACACCTGTTCACAAAATGACAATCCAAACAACATTTGCCTCCATGCAGATGTGATTTCATGAAATTTGCTTTCAAGTCTACACTCCAAAGAAAATTATGTACACTTCAGAGAAAATTATGTATGCTAATATTAATGACAACCAGTTTGAAGGTGACTGCAACTGACCTATGGTATGATTGTCAAATTCATATTCTTCAGCTATATTAACCACAAACTAGCACATTCCTTGGATTTCAGCAGGATCCTTTAAGCACTCAGAGGAAATGCCAACAGTTCACTGTTGTAATGAAAGGATCAAACCAAATGGAGTTCCACAGGAGTCTATCTACCCCAATACTACTGCATATTTTCTTTAGTAATCCTAACAAGAGACTTAAAATTTATGCTCACTACACTTTCAACTGCTATTATGCTGCATGGAGCTGTAAATGCATTGGTGAAGGAACAGATGTATTAATGGATGAAAGTCAGTAATGCAATTTCAATATTTTACACCAAGGCTGAGATTCATCTTGCCTCTCTTACCTGCTGATTTAGAAGTTCTAAACTAGTTGTCTGGTTTCCTTCTAGCTGGTTCATATCATCCATCTTAGTACAAATCAGCCTGAGCACTCTTTTCTCTATAGTCTTCTCCCTACAAGTCTGTGCAACCAGTCTAAGCTAGTTACCCAATTCTTATATGGCTAAAGCCAAAATAGACTATTCTGACCCTTAGGAATAATTATGGCAACAAATACAAGATGTAAAACAACTGGCAAGACTGTGGTTGGACAGGGAAAAAAGAAAGAGCAGATCGATCAGCATATGAACCAAAAAGGCTCCACTGTTGCAAAAAATGAAGCCTTGGAACAGAAATGCTGTTACTTGGACATGCTAAATAAACTTTCCACTCTGCTAAGCAGCAGTATGACCTTGGGGCAATACATTATGTTTTGGGCAACTTAATTCAAGAAGTGCAAACCAACTGAGAGTCCAGAAGTGAAAAATGAGTATGACTAAACATAAATGAAGCATGACCTTTATGAAAAGTTTAAATTAATTGATGCTTAGTCTAAATAAACATGTCTGAACAGAGATAACTACAACTGCAAGAGTCTCCAAAAAGCAAACAGCAGTGGCTGGGGAAGAAAGACATTCAGATAAAGAAAGTGGTAATGAAATTTGGGTAGGATTTATATTGGAAATAGATTTCTGTTAAAAATAATAAGAAAATCTTCTAAGAGAGAAGACAGACATGAACAGGAGGTTCACGACAAAGTTTTGGAAAGCTCCATGATCAGCGTGTTTTAAGACCAAATTAGACCAATATTTATCAATACTGGAATGTATGTCTTGCATCTGTTTTCACAGAAAGACATTAATTTTCATACAATTTTGTACGGTTTTAAGATCATCTTAGTTTACGTAACTACACTTAATATTGCATTCACACCAAGGGAAACATCCTCAGAACTTCAACTGAAAAACGCCCTTCAAAATTCAATTCTAAACAAATATCTATCCTAAATAATATATTCTAATACTACTCTATATTAAAAATTTAATATACTACTAATATATACTCTGCTAGTACTATATGCTATAATGTATACGATTATATGCTTCATGCTAATACTTTTAGTATTATACTAATAATACTTTATACTATTACATACTAAGATTCTACTGTAAATTACAGTACATTTCAATATAGCTACACATGCAAAGTGATTCTTTAGCATCAAAGACTCTTTAAAAAAATTTTGTAATGTAGTATGGAAAAAGCTGTACTTTTAAATGCAGTCAAATTTAGCAAGATTTGCTGCAACATTTGTTAGTATTAATTTGAAATGTAATGTGATTATGTTCCACAAATAGATACAATAAATGCTAAAAACCTAAAATATTTTGTAACATGCAAAATGACAACTTAGAGGTTATAAATTCTAAATTGCTCTGATACCATTTTGTAATTTACTTGCATTTTCAGCTGACCAGAAGCACTTAAAATTGAAAAAGAGCCAAAAGAGGCAAACATTCCCTTAGCAACCTGTCCTCGACTGTGTTCAAATAAGCTACCTTTTTGCAGAGGAATATTCACTCAGCAGGCACAGCTGTTATTTTGCAATTTTTACATCTAAATCAAAGATAATTGGACTTCTGAGTACCTTTAAATTGTACTCTGGGAGAAGGGTCTAACTTAATGCATCATTTGCATTAACTATACAAGACTGCTTTTTTATCCTGTAAAATTTACTGTGCTTAAAGAAGTATTTGGAAGAGCAAAACAGTTACTCAGTAATTTTAAAGACATGTGGATTCCTTTTGCACAGAACCTTTTCAGCTATAAAAGACCATTAAAACTAACAGAAGTAAATCATTCTTCCAAGTTCTTCACAGATAAAATATTAATGCTAATAGACACTCTTGAAAATTATATTCCTACTAGTTTTACTGAAGATTACATCCTCAGTGCCAAAAAAAGCCTCGGAGACAAAGCCCTAAAGTAATATTTTATTTGGTGTTTTTAATAAATTCAATAATAATTCATATGCAGATGAGCAGTTAGTTCATACCATGAAGTACTTCAATTTCACATTCTTTGCTATTAAAGAACTTCAATGAGGCATTCTTTATTGTTACTTACTAAGATTCATTGTACTTCAGAATTTAATATTCTGACAACGTATTTTAAGATTTTGAGTCATAATTTTACACAGAAAAATATGAAAAGTATACTGCTTATTAGCCTTCCATCACTTGAAAGAAATCTGAAATTTGACAAAATGCCAGCTTTTATCATTATATGGGAACACTGTAACACACAAAATGGTGTCTAAAATGATTCCGTCTCATCTTTTATTGATACATGCAGTAAATAATAGTATCCTGGTTTTGGCTGGGGTAAAGTTGTAGATGGTACAGTGCTGCGTTTTGGCTTTAGCCTGAGAACAATGCTTATAACACACTGATGTTTCAGCAGTTGCTAAGTAGCACTTACCCTGATCAAGGACTTTTCAGTCTCATGCTCTGCCAGCGAGGAGGGCACAAGAACCAGGGAGGTAGCAGAGACACGACACCTGACACAAACTAGCCAAAGAGGCATTACATACCACAGCATGTCATGCCCTGTATATGAACTGGGGGGGAGTTACCCGGAAAGGATTTATAGTTGCTTGGGTCAGGCTGGGTATCAACCAGTGGGTGGTGAGCAACTATTTCTTGACTTTTATTCCTCTCTCTCTCTCTCCCCCCCCCCATTATTATTGTTATTTTACTTTATTTTACTTATTAAATTGTTCTTCTCTCATCCCACAGGTTTTACCTTTTCCCAATTCTCCTCCCCATCCCACAGGGTTGGTGAGGAATGAGCAAATGGAGGCATGGTACTTACTTGCTGACTGGAGTTAACTCCTGATAATCACATAGGCAAATCCATCAGAATAGAATAAACTTGATTTTCACAGAATCGCAGAATGGATTAGGTTGGAAGACACCTTTGAAGATCTTCCAGTCTAACCCACAGCTCAAAATAAGGTTACCTGGAGAAGTCTGCTCAAGACAGTGTCCAGTCGGGTTTTGAGTACCTCTAAGGTGAAGACTCCACAACTTTTCAAGACAAAATTCAGTTTCTGACCACCTCCACAGAAAAAAAAACCCGCAAATCTTATGTTTACAGAGAATTTCCTGTATTGCAGTTTGTGCCCATTGCCTCTTGTCCTTTCACTGGACACCGCTAAGGTCTTTCTCAGCTTCCTTTTCACACAAATACACAATGTATGCATAAACTGATCACATCTATCTGGGCCTTCTTATACCCAGGCTGAATGACCCCAGCTTGCTTTGCCTCTCCTCATGTGTCAGATGTTCCTACTGCTTAATCACTTTTGTGGCTGTTTGCGAGACTTTCTCTGCTATGTCCCTATTCCTCCCACAATGGGGAGGCCAGAAGTGGACCCAGGTGTGTCTTAACAGAGCTGATCAGAGGGGCAGTATCACCTCCTCTGAGCTGCTGGCAACGCTTTGCAATGCAGCCTAGACTGTAGGGGACACTGCTGCCTCATGTTCAATTTGTTATCCACAAGAATATCTGTATCTTTTCTGGGAAGCTGCTTTCCAGCTGACCAGTCCCCAGCCTTCATTGGATTATTTGCCAACCCTTCTGCAGAACACAGCATTTAAGTCTGGAACTTCATGGGATCTCTTTTGACCCATTTCTCCAGCTGTAAAGGTCCCTCTGAATGACTGTACAACCATCTGATCCAATCACCACTGCAAACTTGCTGAGGTACACTCTGTTGCATGACAGAGGATCACCACAACCTCAACCTTTGGTGATCACCAAAGGTAATTTAGAATGACCTCATGATGACTTTGACCAGTTCCCTCAGGACTTGTGGGTGAATCTCATCAGATGCTCAGTTTGTTTGCATTCTCCCTAACCTTTCACCAAGTGTTAAGTTTTCCTTCTCTGGATTTTCCCATTTGTCTTAGAGGCTTGGGATTACTGAAAGACAGTCCTAACAATAAAGGCTGAATCCAAAAAGGCATTAAGTACGTCAGCCTTTTTCATGTCCTTTTTCATCAGGTCCCCTGCCCCACTTACAATTTTCCCCAGTCTTCCTTTTCCTATACACCCATAGAAACCTTTCTGGTTCCCCTTCACATATGCTTTGTTAAGGCTTTGGCTTACCTAACCCTGTCCCTTCATGCTAAAAAAGCAACTAAAATACTTCCAGGTCACCTGTTCCTGCATCCACCTCTTTCATGCTTCATTTTTATGTTTACTTTTCATCCCACAGGCCTCCTGACACTCTTGTTTGACTCTGCTCACCAGGACAAACCACTCTTGGACTTGAAGGTATCAAGGAGGAGTAACGCGTTCACAGGATGGCTAGAGGCCCCTAAGGTCTGAAAGCCTTTGAGTTTTCCATCTAGATCAAAACCCACTAAAACAGCTTATTGAACTCATTAGTATCACTCATTAAGTGATTTACAAATGAGCTTGGATCATATTTGATCAGTTTTCAACTCTGGACCATTTTGTTTAATAATCCTATATATAATACTCCTACACACAATGTACTTTCTGGAGCACGTTAAGTGAAGACTAAATTCTGCATAAAAGATTAAAACTGAGGAATCATGCTGCATTATAAACACATTAAGCTAACTGAACTTCTTACAGCTATAATACTGGACCTACCATATTTGCATACTGGCATGCAAATGAAATTGAAAGTCTTTGAAACTTTCTCTTACATTAGGAACTCTCCCCTCTCTCCCTTGCCCCCATACCAAGGTTACCAATCAATGTAACATTTATCTGTTTTGATAGATGTAACAGTGAATACAACTTGGCAAGTATAGAACTAAGTAAGAAGGCCTGTCTGAAACACAGTAAAGCAAGATCAAATGTAAAGAGCAGCAAAGAGATCTTGTGCTTAGCACTATGACTTGACATGATGTAACATTTGGTTTTCAACATCACTGTCTAAAGTATTTTCTAAAATGGCAAAAGCACTCTAAAACCAGCACAAACCAAAACTGGTGTCTGTGAGGACCCACCAAATAGGCTTAATTTACTATGAATTTCCTACTTAAAGTAACCCTTGCCACTGAGGTCTCTACTACAGCTTACAACACGATAGCATACACAAAGCTATTTAAAACTTTCTACGCTAAGAATCCGCAAGACTGAGACATATAAATCTCCCACCTAAGTGACCTAAAAGGAATAGAAAGCTCAAAGGCAGCTTCCCCATCGGAGCTTCACCACTGTATCACAGAAGTGGGAGAGCAACTCAGCAGCTCAACCAGGCTTACTTCTTCTCACAGTCACGCACATGTATTACACAGAAGCCTCTCTGACAATGTCACTAGTATTCACAACACGGCTTAAAATGTTACAAGTACTTTGCAACTCAGCAGACACTGGATGATCCCATCACTATAAATAATACAACTAAAAATCCTTCATGTAAAGGTCAAGACAGAATTTGAGTCAGCCAGTTCCAGTCACATGAAGTTGAAGAAATAAGTGGGGTTTTGGTGTGGGGTTTTTTGGTTGGGTTTTTGTTTGTTTTTAATTAATTACAAACCTGGCACCAGAGAAAGGAAGATGCTGTAGTCTCAAAAAATGACCAAAGAACAGCAGTCCTCTCTCTTCACATAAATCATGTAATTCTACTTTCAGAAAACTTTGGCATCGTTAATATCTGTGTATCAAAGTGACAGATACAATAATCTAAGAGCAATCTTTCACATATACAAATTTTAAAGGTGTTTATTAATTTGAGTTTTTTAACCCAAATGCAAATCTTTTGACATCTGACTTCATATTTCTTCTGCAATATTCTAACACGATGAATTGAGATGATATTTGCATGGATAAACAATTTTTATCTCTATTAAAAAATACACAGTAAAAAAAAATTAATGTCATAAATGACACACATTTTCAGAATAATTTGATTTCAAATAATAAATGGCAGAATATTCCTATAAACATCTTTTTATACACATTAAAGAATTATTTCAATTTTTTTTAGCATGCACTTATTAAAAATATTTTTAAAGAGAAATTTGCAGTTAATTTCCTTACAAGAATAAGCAGCAAAGTTGATTTTTATATATTCACAGGAAGTTATTAAACCAGATCTCTTTTTCTATGAGTAATTTATCTTGCGTGTCTGAAATTTCTACTTGAAAAATGAAGAAACTACTTGATTCACCTGCAGGTGACACTGTTGGACTTAGCCATACAATCGAAGAGCAACAGCATTCCTCTCGACATACTCAGTTGCAGTCTGGATGAATGGTATATGCAAACCACAACTATTTTTCTTTTATTTGTACTTATTTGTACTTCTGAAGTTCCACTGCATGATGGTTTAACCCCAGCTGCCAACTAAGCCCCACAAAGCACCACTCGCTCCCCCACAGTGGGATGAAGGAGAGTATCAGAAGAGTGAAAGTAAGAAAATTTGTGGGTTGAGACAAAGTTTAACAGGTAAAGTGAAAGCCACACGCACAAGCAAAGCAAAACACGGAATTCATTCACCACTTCCCATGGGCAGGCAGGTGTTCAGCCACCTCCAGGAAAGCAGGGCTCCATCAGGCATAGCAGTTACTTGGGAAAACAAACACCATCACTCTAAACATCCCCCCCTTCTTTCTTTTCACAGCTTTATATGCTGAACATAAGACCATATAGTATGGGATGTCCCTTTGGTCAATTGTGGGTCAGCTGTCCTGGCTGTGTCCCCTCACAACTCCATGTGCACTCCCAGCTGGTGGGGTGGAGTCAGAAGCAGAAAAGGTCTTGACCCTGTGTAAGCACTGCTCAGCAATAAAACATCCCTAAACAAACTAGAACAGTCTTACCAACACTGTTTCCCACAAATCCGTAACATAGCCCCATACCAGCTACAACAAAGAAAATTAACCCTATCCCAGCCAAAACCAGTACAATTATAACAACAAACTTCTTCAGAGACAGTGATTAATGTCAGTGCATCCAGTGGATATATTAAAACTGGATTTACCTTAAAGTAAATGAAAAATTGTGTGCCCTGGAAGCAAAACAAAAAAACAACAACAAAAGACTATATACTTGCAGCAAGGGCTCATCATCCAAACTGAATATTTGTATCTTTTGATTTACATGCTGAAGTGCAATACCAATAAGTTATACATTAATTCATCCAAGACAAAAAAAGGCAAACAGAGAAAAAAAAAAAGGCACTTAAAACTTTGTTTTTTAAAGAATTTAGAAAAACTTGTAGGAAATGGAGCTAACTCAGGCATGAACGTAATTACTCCCAATAAAAAGAAACACATAATCAAGAATGGAATTACCAAAAAAGCCTTTAACTGCAAAACACATAACACATTTTTTTTCCCGTTGTTGTTCAAAATTACTGCAATTTTATCTGGCATTGTTTCAACTAAATTTTACTGCTAAACCAAAAATTACCTCCCACCTTCCAACCCAATCTAAATAGAGATTTTAGCCAAGTGAGTCATACCAAAGAATGCCAGTCAATTACATGCTTTATCAGGGTATGTGGCATTTGATTAGTGAACACAAAGTAGGTTACTCAAACGCTGTACTAAAATTCTACACATTATGCAAGAGCAGCAAGCAAGCAAGCATGTACTATAATAATCCACTATGTCTTTTTGAAATATAGATTATTTCAAATAAAACATAAATGAATGTCTTAGAGTAATGATTTCTAATTTCTGAAGCATGGAAGTGGACTTTACTAAAATCAAGATGGATTCTGGCATAAATCTAGAAATTAATTTAGGTCACAGGCGGCAGCACCTCCAGTTCCTTATAAAGGAACTACTACTTTTTATTCAAACTGCTACTTCTTCATGACGTATCAGTACTTCTCCCCCACCCCCGACCCTGGCAAAATCTTAGCTGTCACAGGCACATATATTAATGACAGCAGTAAATCAGAAGGGCTTCCAACAATCCCACTATGATATTGGAAGACTTATGCCAAAAAAAAAAAAAAAGCAGCACAATGCTGAAGGCACAGATTGATAACATAAACCTGAGAAAGCAATGTAGTTGTCCTAGCAACAAAAATCAACTAAGCAACAAGCTTATTAACTAACCCCCCTAAAAAGTTAGCCAGAAATCTCTTACCCAAGCAAAATTTGACTTGCTTCTTAATCGCTTTCATCATCAGAGGCAACCAGGAGTACCACATGTGAAGTCACAGAGTTTACTGCCTTACTTCTGAGGGTTAATGAACTCAGTCAAAGAATTAACATTGAAAGCCCGAGGCTGCATCTCTGCTGTTTAACATCAATTTTTTTTCACCGGCTTTACTATTTCCCCAAGTTGGTGTGAGGAAGGAAGAAAACAGTGGGAAAACCGTATACTACATAAAAAAAGACACCCATGGAAATACTCCTTCCTTGCCTTTAAGAGGTCAAGAAATTGCACTACAGTACCAACAAATAGAAAACTTGTTCCAGAGGTGAGCTGGATGGGCATGGTGACATTACCAAAGTGCACCCAAACTGGGAGGGAGAGGGCTCCAAGTTTATCAGTTTCAGATACTAGTCAAGGCAGCTTCACCTAATCCAGATTGTGTCTTCATTTACCTTTTGTTATTCCCTACTTTGAATCTCTGAAGAGGATAATCTTGGAAAAATAACTAGCTTTTTTTCCTTCTGCTCATCCATGAAAATGTTTTTCGGGTTCCACTTTTTCCTTTCAAAAAGCTGAGGGGAATGAATTCAGCCCAGCTGAAGACCTGGGTGCTATTGGTCGCCAGACTGCTATCAACTGGGAGTGTACTTACTGGTGAAGAGACTGACAAGATCAAACCCTTAAAAAACAGTGCTTCCTATCTTTAAACCCAATACAGTAGGCATTTGTATGCATAAAAAGCCACATCCCTTCTGATTTTAAGTCTTGCTTTCAGAACTAAACACTAATTAAGAAATACACTTAACATTTACAGAAAAAAAGTTAAAGAAGTAAGACAGAAAAAGAGATGTGTGGAGTCTGTGGAGTCCTATTAAGCGTCACTGCCTCAAACAATCCTGGATAGTAGGTTTTGTCTGTGCGGGGTTTTTTGTTGGGTTTCTTTCTTTCTTTTATTTTCTTTTTTTTTTTTTAACACAATATGCCCTGGACAATGAAGCAGGAAGCAAGTTTTTATTTTTCCAACTGTGAAGACTTTTGAAACAAAGGAAATCCATATGAGATGACAATGTGAAATGGAGATGACTCTGAGATACAGAAATCTACTGTACAAAAAGATTTTGATCTTTCTTGACTCGGTGATAAACTTCAGCAAACGTTTCTGTTCTGAACATTTTCATATTTCTCTCCCATTTGAAAGGCAATGTTTTTACCTCATTTAAGGGAAGAGAGACTCTTAATTGTGCATAACCTTGAAAAATCATAAAATAGAGGACATTTTCTTCCAGCAAGGCTGCACTACTGAGAAATACTCTGAGTTTTCTCAAGAGGCATGACCCCGCCTCTTTCTTTTTTGTATTAGATTTTGATGTCCTCTTCATAAATTGTATCTCCCAGTCCAAATGCTGATCAAAAGAGGATATTCTGCTCCTGAAGCCACAGGTGTGTGCAGAATTCAGCACTACTTTTCATTCTAGGAATAGCAAAAGAGGGAGTATTAAGTAGGCTCAACATTTCTTTTGAAACAAACAACTTGAGGAGGTCTTTTCTGTGTCTATGAGCTTTATAATCTCTGGATCATTTCTGATTGCCACTTCATGACAGTTTATCTCCTCATATCAAAAAAGATTTGTAGATTTTATTGCATCTAATGCATCCAAAGTTTCTAGAGCAAAGAACCACTCTGTTTCTGGAAACAGACTGGTATCTAAAGTCAGCAGTAGTACAGGAGTTTTCAACAACTGCACGTAAAACACCAATGGCATGGAACTGGAAGCAAGGGTCAATTACAGAAGACTAACATCAGAGTATACAACCACAGTGATGGACAAAAATACCAGAGGAGGAGAAGGAGATTAGACAGTGATGAAGCACCAAGAGATGAGAAAATAAAATAGCATTATCTTGTTTCAAAGGCACTTTAGATTGCACATTCTATGTAATTTTTCAGTGTAAGCACTTCACATAGTTTTCACAAAATGATATGGCAATATGAATGGGATAACAATTGACAACTGTTATTGTCAAATGGAAAAAAAAATGTGTTCTATATACAATTTCTCTTCAAATGCAGTACAACACAATAGCCTGAGAATTGTTATTGAGGAAGAAGAGCTGTTAATATTCCGAATTTAAAAAAAAAAATCATAATTCTTGGTCACTCATTTTTGTATGAGTATGGTGACATGCATGGTAAGATGACATCGCTGTATTCAATAGAGGATACTGAGAAATAAAGTTCCTATAGATTCTGTTTGATATATTCCTTAGTAATCAAGAAATTTTGAAGACTACTTTACCAACACAGACAGTTTAGAAATAGAAATATTTTTGTGCAAAATAAAGTTTTGGGATGAACCAGAAATGCAACAGTTTTCCATGTTCTAATTTCATAAAGTAATGTAATTTCATACATTTTAGCATTATATATGTGACCAAAAGGCCAACCTACTTGCAATTAAGGGCATGTTGCAAAGCCTACAATAATTTCAGGCTAGGAGGTCTTCGTAGCACACAATTTAATTAAATTTCATGCAAGTAATGCTTGAAAGTGTTCGTTTATAACTGCTCCCTAGAAGAGCACTCCTATCAAAACCTGTGAAATAGATAGCAAGGATGCCAAGAAAAATGGTAGTGAAAAAAAACAAAACACACACCACCAAATCCTGCTTACAAAATTTTTCTTTTATACAGAGTCCTTTTTATTTAAGAACTAGCCATTCAAAGTACATAGCAGAGCATCATAGAACATAATGGGCTAAAAATTAACAAAATTTATATATTTCCATTTCCATAGGAAAAGTAGCAAGAATCAAGTTCACTACTTGCTTTTACCTAGAAGCATCTTTGTATCTTATTAAAGCACAGGAAATGAGAAACAGTGTATGAAAAAAAAGAAAGCTGTAGAATGAAACAGAAGGCACCTCAAGTTTATAGCCTTCTTTTGCTTCAAATAGTTCCAGACTTGATTAGTTTTATATTGCAGATAAGAACTTAAGAAAAAAAGCATTATTCCACTTTATTAGTATCAGATTCCAATACAGAATAAAGCCTTCATGACTTAATATTAGAGTCTATCAGCTGACAGAATCTATCAGACTGATCATCCGTATTACTCAAAGGTCCCAATGCCATTTGCTGTTCTCAGAACTACTTGCCCTATTCAGCTCTGATGCTTCTGTGGTCTTTGTTTCCCTTCTCACTTCTGCCTTGCCATCACAAGTACAATTAATCAGCTAATCTTCGAGATGTCAAAAAACACTCAGTCCTTCAGGCTATTTCCTCTGCTCAAGAAAAGCATTCTGTTCAGTAATCAGACAAATGTATTTGCCAATGCAAATGCAGCTTACACAAATTCTCTTTTCATTTGCAACACTGGTGTTTTCAAAAACACTATCAGTACTGTTGTATTACTCATGCTTTTCAATAAAAATTGCCCTTTTATTCTAAGCTACTTTTATTTCCAGTATAAATAGCTAACTAAAGTTAAAAAGAAGAATAACCAGCTAATAAAATTTGTGATAAGCTAATAAAACGTTTTGCTTGGATTTGAAATACCAAAAGTAACATTTAAAGGAAAGCAATAACTTTATTTTAGAAGAGTCCAGAACTAATACTAGCTGTGTTGCATTGACCTTAGTAGCTGCCAGATGCCCAGCCAGCCCTCACTTCTCCTCAACTGGACAGGGAGAGAAAATAAGATGGAAAAGCCCATAGGTCGTGATTAGCACTGGGAGGTAATCTACCAATTACTGTCACAAACAGACTTGATTTGGGGAAAATTAATTTGATTTATTACATATTAAAAATACAGTACAATAGTGAGGAAACAAAGACAAAACCTAAACACCCCTTCCCTCCTAGTCCTCCTTCCTCCCAGGCTCAACTTTGCTGCTCTGTTCCCAGTCCCTTTCCCTCCTTGGGGATGCAGGATGCAGTCAGTCCATAACCCTACATCTCTGCTGTTCCTTCCCCCCATTCCAACATGGGGTCCCTCTCACAAATAGCTCTTCACAAACTGCACTAACATGGGCCCTTCCATGGGATGCAGTTCCTGCCATGAGCATCCTCCTGCATGAGCTCTCCATGGGCTAGTTTTCTCTGGGGGTCCATCCACTTGCTGTGGTGTGGGGCCCTCCCAAGGCTGCAGTGGCAGTGCATGGCTCCACAATGACCTCTTCCATAGGCTGCTGGGGAATCTCTGCTGTGGTGCCTGGAGTACCTTCTCCCCTCCTTCTGCTCTGACCCTGGTGTCTGAAGGGTTGCTTTTCACACTTTTGCCCTCAATACCCTTTCTCAACTCCTGCACAGTGGTTTTGCCCCTTCTTAACTATGCGTATTAGAATCACCACCATCTTGGCTGCAGAGCTCAGCCATACCCTGTGGTGAGGCTGCTGGAGCTGGCTGGAACTGGCCATGTCTGGCACCTGCCACTGCCTGGGCACGGACATCCCAAAAATGAGCACATGGTGCTCATAAGGTGATGAAAAGACACTGCTTACTTATTGCTGTAGGTATTTTTCTCCTTAATTGAGATCTTGGAAATCATTCACATTTTTAAGCTGCTCAATGTGCTCAGTACTTGGCAAATGAAAGTGATATCACTTCTAAAATCTACAGCTTTGAAAGATGGTTTCTTAGCAAAATATTAAAATAGTTTTTACATAAACCGTGAGCAACATTAAGAATCAACTCGGAAAGCAACGTGACTTTAACTTATACAGGCTAACAAGCAGAGAATAGATACGACAGCTAGTTGCCCATTTTCTAACTGACAATGCAAAACAGGTTTAGCAGGACTTACTTAGCACCACCAGCCCCGCAACCATCACCTATTTTTCCTCAAACTGAGCTGCATGGATAAAACGTCTAATCTTTCACTTCGTGCCTCTGCGTATTTCTTTGCATATTGATGAAGGGCACTACAGAAAACAAATTTACACTTTGACTTATTTGAGCATCTAGGAATTTGTCAGAATTGTGAAACTATAAAAGTTTATTAAGGCAGTTTAAAAGAAAATCAATAGGTTAATGCTATTCTAGGTTTCCCACTTCCGATCTGTGTTAAGAAGAAATGTTTAAGAGCATTTTAGGTTGAAAGCAGACTAAGGTCAGATACGTTTGCTTCCGATACCCCTTTCTTTAATCAGACATGCAACTGATTTTTATCAAATCCAGAACAGAAAAAAAGACAGACGTATTTGGAGGCCTGAAGAAACCTTAAAGGTTTAGAATTGTCTGTTTCTGTAAAGGTTGTTAGACCCACAGTGACAGGCACAGCCTTGCAGTTCAGTAAATGTATAAATCTCTTCGTGTGGGCCTTGGAATACTTTAGCTCTATGTAAAAACTACAGAAAATCCAGTAGCACATTTTAAACAAATAATCTTGCTTTCTGTATAAACAGTTTTTTGATCAAGAACAACAAAAATGGAATTACTTCCCTCTATTGAAAAAAAATGAAATCTGTATTCCAGAAAAACATACCAAATAAGTATTCAATCGTTCAGAAGTGGCAGAATCAAGACTATTCACACAATAATAGTTTGATTCATTTCCCCGTAATATTTATTTAAAAGACAATAAATTTCCTTCTTTGGCTCTCTGAATCCCTTTAACTCCAAGAATATGAGAAAGAAGGAACAAAGAGATACAGAGGTTTATAAAGCTGGGGAAATTAGCCTGCTTTCAAAATTTGATCAGATTTGTTTTCAACTACGATGTAATTTCGGCAACACAGAAATCGCTGATAATCTAGCCTTAACACCAAGATATATCTATAGCGAGCGAGACTCATGACAATCTAAGAGTCTTCAGTGCAGAGCAAGAAACGGAGCACTAATAAATGAAATTTTGCTTATATCTGCAGCTCTGAGGCACAAAGTAAAGAAAAAACATGACAGAAAATTTATTTCAGCTTTAAAATGTCAGCCCCATTTATGTATATTTATTTGAATTAGGAGGCAAGCTGTTGACAAGGATTGTAGTGTAACATCTCATGCAAAACTGCTGAGGTATAAGTTCTTTAACAGGATGATTTGAAAAATTATTTTAAAATTAAAATTTTGATAAATTTTCACTGTATTATGCCAAGGATCTTAACTTTCTTTAATGTTATTTCTGTATAAAGCATTAAGAAGAAATTATCTCCTAGATGGTTTTTGATGCCCACTGCTTTTAAAAGTTTCTAATTGTTAGGGCCAGAAAGCACTTCTATATCTTCCTAAAGGCGATCATGCTACTCACCAGCTTACAATTCACTATGCCCAGTGCAGGGCAGTGTCTTCGGACTTGGTGAGTAGATTATAAATCTATACTGCTCCGATCCCGGTTTTATTCTTCAAACTTTCAAAAGATAACTATTACCAGTATATGTGTTGGAAACACAAGGTCAAAAATAACTGATCTGAAAGCCCACAAGTTGATTTTGATGTTACATCATTTTCTAGACTGTATAAAACAAAGACTGAGTGGCTATAATATGCACATTCAAAAAAGTCCACAAGGACAAACACCCAAATAATCCACTGTCTTCTAACAAAACATTTCACATTATCTCAAATGCTACCCAGCAAAATAGACAATTTATTATTTTGAATATTATCCATCTAAACATTAACATACCAAAACCAACTTAACTAAACAACAGATAATTAAGTATGCTTAATGTCATTGTGGGTTACATGATATCTAAATATCAGAGTTTCCTAGATAATAGTATGTCAGTAAACAAACATGCTGAGAATAGAGCTAATGTTTTTCCTATCAACTGTAGGGAAATTAACTTCCTCTGATTGTTTTTTAATGAGAAAAGAAAAAGTTAATGTATCATTATTTAGACTATGAAAAAGCTTTAATAACATAACATAAACTCTTTACAAGAACCAGCACAACAGGTAGAATCATCGAATAGTTAGGGTTGGAAAGAAACTTAAGACCATCTAGTACCAAACCCCCTGCCATGGGAAGGCACACTTCACACTAAACCATCCCACCCAACCTGGCCTTGAACACTGCCAAAGATGGAGCACTCACAACCTCCCTGGGCAACCCATTCCAGTGCCTCACCACCCTGACAGGAAAGAACTTCCTCCCTATATCCAATCTAAACTTCCCCTGTTTCAGTTTTAACCTGTTACCCCTTGTCCTGTCACTACAGTCCCTGACAAAGAGTCCCTCCCCAGCATCCCTATAAGCCCCGTTCAGATATTGGAAGGCTACTGTGAGGTCTCCACCTAGCCTTCGCTTCTCCAGGCTGAACAGCCCCAACTTTCTCAGCCTATCTTCATACGGGAGGTGCTCCAGTCCCCTGATCATCCTCGTGGCCCTCCTCTGGACTTGTTCCAACAGTTCCATGTCCTTTTTATGTTAAGGACACCAGAACAGTACACAGTACTCCAAGTGAGGTCTCAGAGATCAGATTAGAGGGGCAGGATCACCTCCTTTGACCTGCTGGTCACTCTCCTTTTGATGCAGCCCAGGATACGGTTGGCTTTCTGGGCTGTGAGTGCACACTGCCGGCTCATGTTCATTTTCTCATCAACCACCATCCCCAAGTCCTTCTTCACAGGGCTGCTCTGAATCTCTTCTCTGCCAGCCTGTAGCTGTGCCTGGGATTGCTCCGACCCAGGTGTAGGACCTTGCACTTGTCGTGGTTAAATTTCATAGGGTTGGCAGCAGCCCACCTCACAAGCATGCCCTCTGGATGGCATCCCTTCCCTCCAGTGTATCAACCGAACCACACAGCTTGGTGTCATTGGCAAATTTGCTGAGGGCGCACTCAATCCCACTGTCCATATCACTGGCAAAGACGTTGAACAAGACCGGTCCCGACACCGATCCCTGAGGGACACCACTCGTTACTGGTCTCCAGCTGGACATCGAGCCATTGACTACAACTCTTTGTGTGCGGCCATCCAGCCAGTTCTTTATCCAGTGAGTGGTCCATCTATCAAATTGATGTCTCTCCAATTTAGAGACAAGGATGTCACGCGGGACAGTGTAGAACACTCTGCACAAGTCCAGGTAGATGACGTCAACTACCCTACCCCTGTCCATCAGTTATATAGCCCGATCATAGAAGACCACCAAACTGACCAGGCATGATTTCCCCTTAGTGAAGCCATGCAGGCTGTCACCAAGCACCTTCTTGTTTTTCATATGCCTTAGCATGACTTCCAGGAGAATCTGCTCCAAGATTTTGCTGGGCAAACTTGTTTGTAACAAGTTTATTTTCTTCTGCTTACAGGTTAAGTGAAGCATTTATTTTTGTACAAATTATTTGGTAATGATCCCTGGATCTGTTCTGTCTGAAACATTAAGGTGATAGGTTAAGTACTTACACTTGCTCCTTTTCACAAAGACATGAAGGAAGATTGGGTCTCACAGTTTTAACATGCATCTCGCATCTTGAGACACAGCTTAAATAGTAGCTTTGGCTTTCTCCGCACAAGATGAAGGGAGCAAGTTCGAAGATCAACCGAAGAGTCAATATAACGAGTATTTTTATTTTTAAGGGAGTTTCATTATTGATAAAATTAGAAGCAACTTTTTTTGAAAAGCTTGGCTTCTGAAGTACGTGTTGGAACCATTGTACTGTAAATGAATTTTCAAAGTATAGTATGGAATAACATGAAGTAAAATCATCTTATGTATAATACCATATAAGTATGGAGCAGCAGGAGACATGGATGCTTTCTGGATGAATATAAGTAACAGAGAAATTAGAATGAGAAAAGGATGCTGAAGAGAGACTCTTCATTAGGGACTGTAGTGATAGGACAAGGGGGTAATGGGTTAAAGCTTAAACAGGGGAAGTTTAGACTGGATATAAGGAAGAAGTTCTTTACTGTGAGGGTAGTCAGGCACTGGAATGGGTTGCCCAGGGAAGCTGTGAATGCTCCATCCCTGGCGGTGTTCAGGGCGGGGTTGGACAGAGCCTTGGGTGGGATGGTTTAGCGTGAGGTGTCCCTGCCCATGGCAGGGGGGTTTGGAACTAGATGATCTTAAAGGTCCTTTCCAACCCTAACTATTCTATGATTCTATAACAGCATGGAAGGCACAGAGTTATTGCTGAAAAATATTTGTAGCAAAAGTAACAACAAGCAGACTCCACTGTACATGAATGGTGGATTCCTGAGAAGTGCGACAGTTGGCAATTTGTCAGATAAAGCAATTTTTCCTCATTAGAACAAGCATAACAGGTGCATGTAATAACTTACAAAATACACATACTTAAATACACACATTCCAAGTATAAAGGATGAAGCATGCAGGACAGAAAGGAAGGAGAAAATTGTCAGGACTGTCACTGAAGTGCTACTTTTAATATCTGACAATCACCTTATTTTTACATCTTTCGTTACGACTGACTTGATTCACCTGAGGGTGAAAATGAAGGTGCCGAAAGTGTAAGTGCTCAGAAAAGAGGCAGAAGACAACTGTCACAGAAGATTTATATCTGGCCTTCGGTTTCCTTGAAGAATCAGCTGAGATCTTTTGAAACAGTAATCCAACCTGAAATGCCTGCATCTACTTCAACTGATGATCCTACTACTGCCTTTTATCCTCCATACTATACATACAATCTCTATTGAAATTGTGTACATGTAGCCAACTTCTATAATGTTAATTCTTATAGGGAAAACTGCTTCACACTTAAGCAGAGGCACTTCATTTGCGACACTAGTAAAGGCTAGAAAGCAGGGTAATGATTGGCAAAGCAACTCTGAAACTATAAATAAAGCAGCAACACCTATCAGAGTATTCATGTTTGAGAAAGGTACACGTTAGAAAGTTTTGAAGCAAGAATCAATTTAATATAGGGTAAAAAGCAATGAAAGAACCCAGCTTGGATGAGGTGGTTTAATTGCACAATTGATGAAAAAAAGCTTGAGTTTTTATAGGAAATAATACATGCAAAGAACAACAGGCAAAATCCAGCACAAGTGTCCTTTCCTCAGTTTATAATAAGGCTACATATTTTCTGTGCACTTTGATAAGCAGCAATAAAACAAAGCCCACTGCTGGGCTTCAGAGCCTATAAGAACAGCAGCAGCAATTACTCTTGGATTTGTGTTCCCTCTCTTCCGCACCTCCTACAATTCTCATTAATCCTAAAGGAAGGAAGACTGACTAGCTGCAATAACCAAAAGGAAACAAAAATGAGTATATGACAGTCCAAGAATTTTTGGTCTTGATATATAATTTCTTTTTAGCCTTTCAGATGTTTTGAAGAGCAAAGAAGCAAAGCTATTATCAATGCTTTAATTGTAGTTCCTTTGAAAATCTAGGAACTAAATTTTGGGTCACAAATAACATAATGGTTTCCAAATTTTTCCTTTTCTGGAAACCATTTTTCATTCCATCTCCATGCCCCCACCCCAATTTAGGAACAACAAATACACCACATTTCACAATAATGTTTCTATCCTATGAGGTACATACAAAACTGTAGAAATCCTTTAAAGGTGAGTAATAAGTTTCAATGCTATGAAAAAAACTGATTTTTACCTGGGTCATCCCCTTGCCATTTCCTTCTTGATTCTATGATACATAAATCTACTCTAGCTTCTTCCTCAAAAGAAGATGAGAAATTCTGCTACTAGTGGTATTTTGGACTCAAACAGGAGAGCATGATGAAGCTTAAATTAATGTTACTCTAAATTAACACTTTGTATATATTAATAATTTCCCATTACTACAGCAATAAAATGTCAACTTTGCAAACTATTTTCCACACACATTTCTTAATAATGCCTGAAATGTTGTTTTGGGTTTTTTTTTTTTTTCTACTTTTTAATTTTATTTCCCTTCTTCTTTACTGGATGTAAGCAGTTTTAGTGATGAGGTGTTTATAGATTACATTGCAAGCTAGGAGAGCAAGAGAAAACAGCATTTTTCCATTCTATGTTCATTCTGTTCACATAAATTTGTAGTTAGATTCAGAGCATGCTTTTCCACTGTCACTTCCGCTTTGGCAGTGATGTTGCTGTTACTCATTGGTATTGGTTTGTTATTTATTGCTTACCATAGCATGGTGACTGTATGCATCAATATGTATGCACACGTCTTCTAATAAAATAAGACTGCTATCCAGGACATCATACTAGATTACTGCAGTGGTCCTCTTTATTTTTAATTACATATAGACGTCTTGTCTAGTTTTCTCTATTCTTATAAAAATATAAAATATATCAAAAGCTAAAACTGAAAAAATGTAACTCATCTGAATCAATAATTACTACAAGTTACATTTATAAATGCTCAGATCAATAATGCAACCAAATGTTAGCATGTCTCTTGGACGAAGCAGGAGGAGGAAGGGTAATTAGAAGGATCTCTACATAACAACAGATATAAAAGTATCTCAATATTCTGGAAAAATGGTATTTCACTAACAGAAACAGCATTTGTCTGAATTAAATGTGACAGGAAGTATCTGCTAAAACACAAAAATCTCCATCCGTGCAATACTGTTTATGAGGTTAAAAAACCAAACTTTATTTCTAGGAACATTCAAATCACAGAATCACAGAATCACAGAATCCCAAGGGTTGGAAGGGACCTAAAAAGATCATCTAGTCCAACCCCCCTGCAAGAGCAGGGTAACCTACAGTACATCACACAGGAACTTGTCCAGGCGGGCCTTGAATATCTCCAGTGTAGGAGACTCCACAACCCCCCTGGGCAACCTGTTCCAGTGCTCTGTCACTCTTACAGTAAAGAAGTTCTTCCTGATGTTAACGTGGAACTTCCTATGCTCCAGTTTACACCCATTGCCCCTTGTCCTATCACTGGATATCACTGAAAAAAGCCTAGCTCCATCATCCTGACACCTACCCTTTACATATTTGTAAACATTGATGAGGTCACCCCTCAGTCTCCTCTTCTCCAAGCTAAAGAGACCCAGCTCCCTCAGCCTCTCCTCATAAGGGAGATGTTCCACTCCCTTAATCATCTTTGTGGCTCTGCGCTGGACTCCTTCAAGCAATTCCCTGTCCTTCTTGAATTGAGGGGCCCAGAACTGGACACAATATTCCAGATGCGGCCTCACCAAGGCTGAGTAGAGGGGGAGGAGAACCTCTCTTGACCTACTAACCACTCCCTTTCTAATGCACCCTAAGATGCCATTTGCCTTCTTGGCCACAAGAGCACATTGCTGGCTCATGGTCATCCTCCTATCCACCAGGACCCCCAGGTCCCTTTCCCCTTCACTACTTTCCAGCAGGTCAACCCCCAACCTGTACTGGTACATGGGGTTGTTCTTCCCCAGATGCAAGACTCTACACTTGCCCTTGTTAAATTTCATCAAGTTTCTCCCCGCCCAACTCTCCAGCCTGTCCAGGTCTCGCTGAATGGCAGCACAGTCCTCTGGTGTGTCAGCCACTCCTCCCAGTTTTGTGTCATCAGCAAACTTGCTGAGGGTGCACTCAGTTCCCTCATCCAGGTCATTGATGAAAATATTAAACAACACCGGTCCCAGCACCGACCCCTGAGGAACTCCACTAGTCACAGACCTCCAGCTAGATTCTGCGCCATTGACCACAACTCTCTGCCTTCTTCCTTTCAACCAGTTCTCGATCCACCTCACTACTTGATCGTCAAGCCCACACTTCCTTAGCTTATCTATGAGGATGCTGTGGGAGACAGTATCAAATGCCTTACTGAAATCAAGAAAAACTACATCTACCGCTCTACCATCATCCCTCCACCTAGTCACTTCCTCATAGAAGGCTATAAGGTTGGTCATACATGACTTCCCCCTCATAAAACCATGTTGGCTGTTCTTAATGACCCCCTCATCCTTGATATGCCTAGTGATGGAGTCAAGAATAAGTTGTTCCATCACCTTTCCAGGGATGGAGGTAAGGCTGACCGGTCTATAATTACCCGGGTCCTCCTTCTTGCCCTTCTTATAGATTGGTGTGACCTTTGCCATCCGCCAATCCTCAGGCACCTCGCCCGTTTCCCACGACTTACCAAAGATGATGGAAAGTGGCCTAGCAATGACCTCCGCCAGCTCCCTCAGCACCCGTGGGTGCATTCCATCCGGACCCATCGATTTACAGATGTCCAGATTGCATAGCTGATGTTGAGCCTAGTGAGGTCTTATACTTTCCTATTTGTCCTTATAAAGCAAAAGTAAGATCATCCATTAACAGGAACCTACAGCTTTTTTTTTTTTTCCTTTTTTAAGGTAGTAAGCATTATTTGACATATTTGCAACAATGTTACAGAATTTCAAATTTATTTAGAATTTACTATTTGCAGACCAGACCTTAACTTTCTAAAGATGGTTATTATCATGGAATGCCAAATCTGAAATCATGAATGTTAGGTTCTTGCAAATACATACATACTTGGTTTATAACCCTGGAAGGGTAAAAGCACAACCCACTAAGGTTCACAAGCTAGAAATCAGGTGACATTTTATAGGAAGGTTATACCTTGAAGTGGGATACCATAAGTCCAAATGGGAGAAACCAAAAAGTTTAATAAGCTCACTGCTTAAGATATTTCAAATGTATTGGTGCTTTAGCCATTTCAAATGGAAAGTCACATTTTGGAACATAACCAGCATAACTACAGACTCAATAAGGAGATTTCAGCTGCTTCACCAATACTTCAACAAGGAGTTTGAAGAAAAGACAAGTGTACCTATGGAGAGGTATGAACACGCACACAGAACAGTATTTTAAAATATTAAGCATACCTGTGTCCGCAGAATTTCACCTTTTGACAGCTGCATATCACCAGTCAACTCTTTCACAGTAATGCCTAGTGGTTCCAGACGCTTGCTGAAGTAATTTGTCATTTCTGCTGCCAAAGCCTTCATAGGAGCAACATACACAATCTGCACCAAAAGGACACTCGTTTGATAAATGAGCAAACCTCACAATGTTGTTTGTTTCATGGCAACCATTACAAATCACAATTTATTGTGAAATACGATGCCAGGCGCTTACAGTGAAAAATCTTAATAGTGATATATGAAAAGTAGTTATCTTTCTTGGATAAGTGTGCAGATGTTTAAAGGACAATGGATTTTGTTTATATAGCCTCATCACTTTGAAAATTGGTTCTGCATCAAAGCTAAATGCATTTTCATAGCCTTTTACTCACATAATAAGATTTTTAGAACACAAATAAGAATAGCTTTAGCAATAATGAAGTAAATCAAAACCAGCCTTTTTAAGTTGGAAAAGTGCAATACCCTTTAAAACCTCCTGATTTAATATTTCATGTATAACATAAAATGGGTTTTACCTTACAAGTTAAAAAGCTGTTACTTGGTTCATTAAACTCGTACCTTAAACTCATCCTTTTTGATAACGCCATGCTGAACATGCTGGCGGATTTCATGAAGGACTGTCAGCATGGCAATGTTAGTCTTCCCAGCTCCAGTGGGGGCACAGATTAGCATGTTCTCATTCGTGTTGTAGGCAGTCTCAAAAACTATAGATTGGATTCGGTTCAGTCTTTTCATGCCTTTAAAAGCAAGTTGTCCAATCTGTTAAAACAAACAGCACACATTTTTTTATTTCATATATATGTCTACGTGTATGACTCTATACATATAGCAATCATAAGAAAAAGAATATGTTGTAAAAAAACTAAGGATGCCTGTTGAAATATTTAATGTTCCAAAGTTCTTACTCTGAGGCTACCACTCCCCCCAAACCCTCAAATATTGAATCTGTAAGGAAAACAAAATATAGCAGGATAACATCTGTTAAAATTAATCAAAATCTTTAGTCACATTCTATTTCAGCATTTGTTTTTAATCAAGAGTGTGACCAAAAGTAATATACAGTAAAATAATGACCTGTTAATAATTAAATGTCAATAAATCAGCAATAATCAGTTTAGAAGAATATACATCTTTAAATCTAAGATGACAAACTACAACTACTCTAATGGAAGAAATAGCAGGAACCTGGTGAAGAAATGGACAATTAAAGTATTTATGATTAATTTTGCACAACGAGGTTTAAAGATGCAAACACACACAAATTCAGTAACAACCTCCTCTGCTTGTGAAAAAAAATCTTCATCCTGCAATTGTTCATGTTCAGAACTTCCCCCAACGATATTTACAACAAACTGCAGCCTCTAAAAGTAATACAAGCTTGTATCTGTAGTCCCAAATAATCTTTGAGAATGTTTAAAAAAATTAAATTATACCGTTAACACAGGAAATTAATAGTTATTATAGCTTAATGCTTGTTTGTACTTTAAAACACAAATAATGGATTATAAAAATACTTAAGTTCCTCTCTGTGCCTATGAAAAATGAGATTTTCACCAAGAAAGAATTGCTGTAGACAGTTACAATTTCAGCATCTGAACATTCTAAGACTTTTTCAACTGAAGAACAAAGGTCTCAGATATATAATTAATTTTCTAATAAACTTACTTTTGCTCAGTTACTTTCCACAAACACTTAAAAGAGACTGCAGAACACAAATTCTTTCCTTTCTACAGACTGAATAACCTGCACTGCTTCCACTAGTTATCATGAAAAGTAACTTAGTGATATTTTGATGATTATAATTTCTATTTTAATTGTAGGAAACCACGAATGTACAAATTCACTGTAAAGAACAGTCCTGAAAGCACCTTCTGAAGATCTCCCTTTCCATTACTCTGGGCACTTTAGTTAATTTGCAGTCATTTGCTATGGTAATAGCCTCTCCAATGCTAATTATATTATTTCCAATTCTTTTCAATACTAACCAAATTATTTGAGCAGCACCCAATTCATGACTATATCAAGTAATGCAAGCTTAAGAATGAGGGCTTTATTGGCTACTGAAATCAACTATTTTAACTATGTGACAAACAGCATTAGGTCTGTCCTTTTGCTGCAGCTCCTTCGAAGTAGTCTCATGTGAGAGGCTGAGATGCAAGTTACAAATTCAGGTTAATACACCATTTTCACAATATATGAAAACAGTATTCTTAAATGTAGAGGCATGATGTACTTAATAATTGGCCAACTCTAGTTTTATACTAGAGAACTTTAAATACTAAAAAAAAGCACTCATTGATATAAAAGTCAATGAAAACGCTATGCAAGCAACACAGTCTTTCTTTTTGGAAAATGTGCTTTTCAGTTTAGGAGTACCTTTCTCTTAGCAAAGCCTTCCAGTTGAAAACGTCTTGTGCAACACTGAAAAACCAAGTTCAATTCAAATAATGGATTTAATCTATATTTACAGGACTGAAACATCTCAAATATATTCAAATACGTATTCTATACTGTTAAGTTTCTTCAGTGAAGAAAAAAAAATATCTACTTTAAGTACTTAAATGTCTAAATTTCAGGATTACAACAGTTTCAATGTTAATGTTCTTTCACAGTTTATTCAGCTTGCAAGACTGCAGGAAAAAGCTGTTTTTCTTTCTTTTTTTTTTTTGTTTTCCTTATTTTTTCACTAAGTTTTGTATACATAATGTTTACTTAGTGTGTTATCTTCAAAATTCATTTCAGCTTCATGAATGACACTATTATAAAGTGTTAATGGGTTTCTTGGAGACGTGCTGACTACATTAGTGCTATCAGGGTTCAGTCAGTTATTTTTATGGCCTCTTTAGTCATTTTAGGATTCCAATTTGCCTGTTACTTCATTTTGAGATTTCTTGACAGAACTTTGAAAATGGTTGTAATTTTCCTTTTCCCTCACATTCCATCCAATTGGTTTTAGAGGCTATTATAAACATTGTGAAGTTCACACCTACAAACACTGTATTTATAATAAAGAATCTACAGAAAGAAACTCACAAACACAACTAATGATTACAGAATTGAACTAACAAAACACTGCACAATTCATATGTTAGTTAAGCAGCTTTTAAACAACACCAGAAACAGTTGTCTAAATGGAGCGTGGTGTTAAGTACCTTCAAAAAATAACAAGAATTTTTCAGTCATATAGTTGAACATGCATGGCTTTATGTATACAGGTCTCTTTACAGTTGTGTGATTGTTAATACCCTTAAAGAAATCTTTAAGTGTTTTCTTAAACTACTGCCTCTAGGAATATATTATTCCAGCTTCTTTTAATCTTTAAGCGGGTAGTGTAAGACATCTTTTTACCTCTCCGTTTGGAAGAAATTGCATACACTATAGCCCCGGAACATGCAATTGTTAAAAAAAAAAAAAATGTTTAGATAAATAAAAATTATATCCTACTCTCTTCCTACTGGAAAGTAGTAATGCCATAGCTTAAGACTGACTTGGTAAGCAGCAATAAATAAACAGACATTCCAGAACAAAAGCTGTATAACAGCTTATCAGAGGAAGCTTGTTTTCTGGAAAGATACTAAGCCTACATAAACAGGAATATTTATAGTGGAATAAAAATTAATAAAAATACAACCCATAGAAGCCTAGTTAAGAATTAGAAGAGAATTAGAAGGGTTTTTTCTTTTTTTTTTTTTTGTTTGCTTATTTGGGTTTTTTCGTGTGTTTTTTTTTTGTGTGTGTGGGTTTTTTTTTGGGGGGGGGCTTTTTTTTTTGGTGTGAGGGGTTTGGTTTTTTTCTTTGTGGTTTTTTTGTTTGTTGGTTTATTTTTTTTTAATGGTATTCTGACCAGAATCTAGACTTTCAATCAACACACTATTTTCAAGTAACTCAAAAGAAAAATGCAGGCACTGACCAATCAATACACAACATTCACAATCACAATACACAGACAATGCATTATATTCTTTGAAAGGTGACTCTGCAGGAACATATTACGGATTAGAAAAGATACAAGTAATTCCAGAGAAAAACAGTATCTTAAGACTTCTTCAAATCCAACACCCCATTTGGTTGAAAAAGTATGACAAGTTACCCTCCCCCACAATTCTATTTTATTCCAAACAGTAAGTACAAATGCACAATCCAAAACCAGCGCAGTGCTACCCTTTAAAATTAGTAAGGAAAAAAACGGACAGAAGACAAATTTGGAACAACAGGCACAGGAGCCCACAGTTTGACAAAACATACTAGAAGATTTGTTTTTCTAATTTATCATTTGCACAAACTACCTAGTTTGCAAGCCCTGTGGGTGTATGAACATCAGTAAAGACTTCCACAGACCAAAACTTTTTCAGATAAACCAGCAAAATCCCTTGCTTAAAGGTCTGGTAGCCACTGGATGGCAGAATCTTGTTTTTTACTGAAGGTGAAAGAGATGCAACATTCATCAGCTTTCTATTCCACAGCTGACTTACAGTGTAAAATTCTACACAAAACATAGGAAGTTTAAGCAGAATAGAATCTGAGTGCTATTCTAAGCAAACACAATTTTATGCCTCAAATAGTGCCATTTTTACATAAACATGAATCAGTGTGAAAGACCACTAAGAAACAACTTTCCACAGACTAGATGATACTCAAGGCAGCTCTGATATAAATGTATAAAATCTTTATTTTTACTTCACTTAGCTTTCCAATTCTTTCCCAAGGAGTTTACTATTACAGCTTTACAACTAATGCATTTATGAGTAAATGAGATTACATTTAATGAAGATACTCTAAATTAGCCATTTCATTAAAAAGATATTTGTGTGTTGGTGCTCTAAAAGCAATTTCAAAATAGGACAAAACTGTTAGTCATTAAAGTAATAGTCATGAATGAGACCATACGATTGAGTCCCCAGGCAAGCTACAGCTCAGAAAAAACTGCTTTAACAGCACGGGAGTAACAGCATAGCATAGGCAATCAGCACTTAAGAGTTTTAGTCATGCAATTCATTTGCCAGACCTTGTAATTCTACATAGTTTAATAAATATTATATAGAAAATACTCACTTTTGTTTTTTGTTTTTTTTCTTTTCCCAAAGCATACCTTTGAAACCTGCTGTGACCTATCTATGGTCTAAACCACACTCCCTCACACAGCACAAAAGGGTGCTAACAACAAGTTCCATTAAAAACTGAGATCTTCTTTCACTCTATATTACTTCATGCATTAACACGAATTGACATAAACAGCTTGTCAGATGCAATTAATCCCAGTATCACAAATTTTCACTTAGTGGCCCAATGTGCTCAGAGTACCATGCCAGCATCTTAGTAGCAGCTTCTGAACTCATGATTGGCGTGCACAGACATAGCAAAATATATCTTCTCTAATCTATCCAGAACAACACTGGAAAAAAAATTTAATCATCTTTAATTCTTAGCAATTTATCCAGAAAATGTTATCTCCTTTAGTATGATCATATTTTATGGATTTATCTACAGAACATTCTCTTTATATTCCTCATTCCAGAAGAGATTTTGTCTTGTCCACAATGACATTTTTATTGTCATTTTTATAGTTTTCATGTCATACTAGAAATGTTAGTCATCTGTACTAATTTCCACAGCATAACATCACCCAAAATTAATATTCTAAAATGATGACTTCTTCTGTTGCACTATAACCAAATAATAGGATTACAACTAATTTATCATAAAGATAATCCATTGCACTCATAAACCAAGTTTAAACTTTCATATTCATTGGCTTAATTTTAATGTAGATATATTTTAATCAAAGTACTTTACCTATTTCAGGTGCAACAAATCCCATTCTGCACTCAGTTGTTCAGATGCACTTTCAGTTAAAAGGATAACAGAACTGGTAACAGGATGAATAATCTACACTATTTTACATGAAACCCATGAAATTCAGGAAATTAAGTTCAGATATCCTTGTCCTGACATAAATAGTCTCTAGGCCATCTTTTCCCTTTGATGTACTTTGGAATGTTGCTGGTTAAATCACCTATCTATGTATATATACAGAGAAATATATGTATATACACATACACATTTTAATAAATACATTCCTACTATCCCTCCAGATTATGAACATTTAGTAACTCCCCTGCTTTCTAATTATACATACATATACATTTAAAGCACTTTGTGCCAGTATAAATCCTATTTTGTTACTGAAGGAACACTTAGAAAGAAACATAGATGTTATTCCTGGGGACTTCCACAGTCTCCTTTTCCTGGTGATACTTTTCGTATTTCACTACTTTCACAGAGGTGGCAGCTCATAAGATTTACGAACAATAATAAATAAAAATATAACTATATAAATACCATAAAAATAAAATTATTTTATATCCTTTTGGGAGTACTATTTGGGAATAAAATTTCCCACTTACAACAAAGACTGAAATGTCTTTCAAAGTACACATAGAAATTTTAAGCAAAGGCTTATAACACATAAAAAGGAAAACAGGATGATGTTTGGATCTGCTCCATTTAGCACCAAGCTATATCAGCAAGATTTCATCGGAGTTAGGGGGACAATTTTTGTAGGAAAAAGTAGCATACACGAAGATATGAAAATTACACAAGCATACCAAATAGACCTTTGGGCCATAATCAGTAGTACAATTTCTTCAAGTAAGCACAAATTATGTCTCATCCAAAGTGTAGTACCTGAAGAGTTACATGCTATAAGGAAGCTTAGAGTAAAACACATTAGACAGATGCAAGTAACAAAAGGCACCAAAGAACCAGCAGCTGGTTTCAAAGCTGTATATGCTACCAGTGACTAAACTAGGACTAAAAGCAATTCTACATGGTATGGCTATGCCACTATTAGTGGCAAGCACAGATCACAATAATTTAGGTTGGCGATAATCAAGTCCAAGCCCTCATCTCATCAGGTGGCCTGGGACTACACAGCTGGGTTTTAAATATCTCCAAGGATGGAGACTCCACAGCATCTCTGGGCAAGGTGTACCGGTCTTTGACTACCTCACAGTAAAAAATTTCTTCCCTGTGTTCAGATGAAACTTCATGTGTTTTAATTTGTGCCCGTTGCCTCTGGTGCTGTCACTGGGCACAACTGAGGAGAGCCTGGCTCCCTCTTTGTTAATCATTCCCACATCATAAATATGCTTGTAAGTGTATACACTTGTAAAGTCCCCCGAGCCTCCTCTTCTTCAGTGCTCTCAGCCTTTTCTCACATGAAAGATGCTCCAGTCCCTTAATTAGATTAAAAAGCCAGAAGAATTCCTTAGAAATGACAGATAACAAACCATAAGGGTAAAAGTGTACTCTAATATTTTATGGAAAATAGAATCACAGCCCATTAGACTTCCCTGAATATGCTTTTATTTTGAATTACACATCATCTTTTAGAAAACTATGGAGTCTTGATACTTAAAATTATCATCATAGTCACTGGTTAACGCAATAGGTATTTAAGAGCAGTAGCTAACAGAAACCAGGGAAATTTTCATACTCCCGAGTTACATTAGTGTTATTAAATTCAAACACAGCAAAATTTTCCTAGATTCTGACGGAGGTTTCACAACAACAAAAATGTATCCTGAGGGGGGGTGGTGGGAAAATGTTCATTATATATGAAAAGATTACTTCTGCTTAAAGCTATCATAGCACACAAACTACAGAATTGTAGAATCAAGTAGGTTGGAAAAGACCTTTAAAATCCTCGGTGGATAAAGAACTGGCTGGACGGCCGCACACAAAGAGTTGTGGTCAAAGGCTCGATGTCAGGCTGGAGACCGGTAACGAGTGGTGTCCCTCAGGGATCGGTGTTGGGACCGGTCTTGTTTAACATCTTCGTCGCTGACATGGACAGTGGGATTGAGTGCGCCCTCAGCAAGTTTGCCGATGACACCAAGCTGTGTGGTCCGGTTGATATGCTGGAGGGAAGGGATGCCATCCAGAGGGACCTTGACACGCTTGTGAGGTGGGCTGATGCCAACCTTATGAAGTTCAACCACGGCAGGTGCAGGGTCCTACACCTGGGTCAGAGCAATCCCAGGCACGGCTACAGATTGGGGAAAGAAGAGATTCAGAGCAGCCCTGCAGAGAAGGATTTGGGGGTGCTGGTCGATGAGAAAATGAACATGAGCCAGCAGTGTGCGCTCGCAGCCCAGAAAGCCAACCGTATCCTGGGCTGCATCAAAAGGAGTGTGACCAGCAGGTCGAAGGAGGTGATCCTGCCCCTCTACTCTGCTCTTGTAAGACCTCACCTGGAGTATTGTGTGCACTTCTGGTGTCCTCAACATAAAAAGGACATGGAACTGCTGGAACAAGTCCAGAGGAGGGCCACGAGGATGATCAGGGGACTGGAGCACCTCCCATATGAAGACAGGCTGAGGAAGTTGGGGCTGTTCAGCCTGGAGAAGAGAAGGCTGCGTGGAGACCTCATAGCAGCCTTCCAGTACCTGAAGGGGGCCTATAGGGATGCTGGGGAGGGACTCTTTGTCAGGGACTGTAGTGACAAGGGGTAATGGGTTAAAACTTAAACAGGGGAAGTTTAGATTGGATATAAGGAGGAAATTCTTTCCTGTTAGGGTGGTGAGACACTGGAATGGGTTGCCCAGGGAGGTTGTGAGTGCTCCATCCCTGGCGGTGTTCAAGGCCAGGTTGGATGAAGCCTTGTGTTGGATGGTTTAGTGTGAGGTGTCCCTGTCCATGGCAGGGGGGCTGGAACTAGATGATCTTGAGGTCTTTTCCAACCCTAACTATTCTATGATTCTATGATTCTATGATTATCTGAGGACTGCTAAATTCACCAGTTCACCACTAAACCACGTCACTAGAGGCTTCATCTACATATTTTTTTAACACTTTCAGAGATGGTGATTCGACCACTTCCCTGAGAAGACTGTTTCAATGCTTGATCACCCTTTTGGTGAAGAAATTTTTCTTAATATCCAATCTAATCCTTCCCTGGAGTAGCTTGAGGCTGTTTCGTCTTGTCCTACCACACATTAGTTGGAAGAAGAGACCAGCCACTTCATCCTCCTTTCAGGAAGTTGTAGAGAGTGACAAGGTCCCCCTCAGCCTTCTCTTCTCCAGGCTAAACAACCCCAGTTTCCTCAGCCATTCTTGTAAGACTTTTGCTCAAGATCTTTCACCAGCTTCGTTGCCCTTCTCTCAGCGTGCTCCGGCACCTCAGTATCCCTTGAGATGCGGCCTCACCAGTGCTGAGTACAGGGGGAAATTATGAAATAACACAGAAATAACTGAAATGAATGGTCTATTAAAAACCAAATTGTAGTGAAATCTAGTTGTAGAGAAATCCTCCTAACTACGGTAACATAGGCACTCCTTAAAACAAAACAAAACAAAAGTCGATTGGAAAAAATAAATTAATCAAAGAATAAAACACACCGTTTTTGTTTGGGTTTTTTTGTTTTGTTTTGGTTTTTTTAATAATCTGTCCTTCTATCTGGTCTCTTGAAGAAAGGAAAGAGATCAACTCAAAACCAGGAGGTTTTAGGGAAAATATTTAACTTCACATATGACAGCCAAGAGCAAACATGCCTGAAGTAATTTCAACAAAAAAACCTCCTAAGACTATAGACACATTGCCATCAACATTATCTAAACTATTCTCTTGACAAGCTACACTACACAAATGACTGCAGCAGTCATACCTTTGTTGCAGATTTCTGAATTATTCAGCCACTTACAGTTGTATAAAAATACAACATTGAGAAATATTCTTTGGTTCAGTGTATAAAATAAACCCAAAGACCTCTGCATCTAAAGACCCAAAAGCAGTTTGATAGAAATGACAGGACAGCATCATAGCTCCAAGGCTTTCACTGCTCTGAGTTAAAACACTGAAATAGCTTGGGGAATCTCCTCCCTCACAGGGAGAATTGTTGTGTTCCTCAGCCTAGTTAGAATATGACAAAAGATTATAGACAGAATGATTACACCCTATGGTGATTTGATTTGAGGAAATGGATAAAAAAGTGTTTTGAAAAGATTTTTCCATAAAAGCAACTATTTCTAAAGCACAAACGTACACAAATTTTGGCATCTAAATAGACACACAGGAGAGACTGTGATTACAGTGACACTATTTATTGTAAATTCAAAAGTATCTGATGTCAAGAGAAATATTGCAGACTATAGCAATGAAACGAGATCAGAACACAGCTTCCTCTTAGAGCTTTCTAATACCACTTTTGAATTACACGAAAAAAATATTTTGAAATAATGCAGCTCATAGAAAAATTGCAAAACTGCCAACAGTTGTGGCATTTCCTAATAATATTAGAAGTTAAAATTTTATGAAGACAGAAGGATAAGTTCAATTTGCTCACATTTCAACCATATCAACAGCATCTAATAGAGAGGGTTACTTTCCCTTACACTTTAAAAATAATGCTATACAGTGTGAAATATAGAAATCTCTACGAAGTTTAAAACATTTAAAATGTTGTTACCCTTAACAACAAGGTTCTTCCTGGGCCGCTATGTACTCACGCTTCCATTACCACCACCTCCCTGACTTTGTTTAGATGGAGCAATAAGAAAACTAATGCTTATTTGCTACAGACTATTTCACAGATTTTTCTTTCCCCTTTTTTATTTTTTTCCCCCCAATTCAGATAACACTCTCATAATTCCTTACAGTTGTATACAAGTAAAACAGACTCCTAGCTCTGTTGATGGCACATTGCTCCCTTAATTTATTCCCCTGGGAAAACAGTATGCCTCTTTAAGAGGAAAAAGGAATCATTGCTAGAGGCACATTGTCTCAAAAGAAACTGTCATCAAAGAGTTAATATAGAAAACCTTTTTCTGTTTTTTCAAGAATATAGACACTGAATGACAGACAGAGAAACTCAACAAATAAATCAGAAAGGTAACAAGGGCATAGTGAAAGGAATTACATAAATTCTGTCCATTGGTGAGGAAAAAAGTTACTCTATTACCATGCAGCTTAGAAAGTGAAGCCCTTTTATGCAACCAATCTAAAATGGTTTTAGCTATTTTTTTCCCAAATAACGAGATTATGTTATGATACAAAAGTACACATAAAACTACCTTGTGTAAGTTAAATTTTGGTAGGAATCACCATTTCTGAACTGGCAGAATTTTGTAACAACTGCATCTTATAAAAAAAAAAATAAAAAATTCTAAGCAGTAAGTTGCGTTGATAAGGGCATACATTCATCTCCCAAAAGGTGTGACTACTGCAACTAGCCTAGGCAGATAACTTATAAATCTAGTAGGGATGGAGAGTACTGACAGCAAATAGCATCTAATTTTTGCCAAAACCTGAAAAATAGTGACCAGGAGGAAGAGACAGACACCAGACAAAAAGAATCAAGGTCCAGACCCCCCCATACCATACAGACTTAAATGAATGATTAAGGTATGGGTTAGGATAAAGAGACAAAACTTTCCATAGGGCTGCACCTGGGCATTTCCATTCAGCAGTTCTCAGCATTTAGATTAATGGAAAATTAAGACACTGAAAACCACAGAATCACAAAAACTGAGAAGCTGATGAAGAAAACAGTTCTTACTTGCAACTAGCACTAGAGATTTAACACAGCTTTCACATGTACTTTGAAAGGATACATGCTGCAGGTTAGAACTGGACCAGACTTGTTTTGCTGCTATAGTAGCTACTGATGCACAAACCAGCTTTTTTTCTTGAAGTAGGATATTATTGATGCAAAATTTGAGAGAGGCATTTTTATTTACCTCAAAGATGGATTTGACAAGCAGCTAAAAAGTCTCCACCTAAGGAGTATGCACAGAAGGGAGACAATCTCTTGCTTAGAGGTCCAGAAGGACAAAGGTTTACAGGTGTCAAAAACAAATGGAGTAACAATCAGGAACACAGGAAATCAACTCCTACATAATCTCAGATGACTCAGAAAAATTTCTGAACCTTTTCAGATTCAGGAAACAAAAGCAGAGAAGGAGGAGTATGTGCACAGAAGTTTCCTTCATTGTATTATGTTCAATAACAAGCAATGCCCTATGAATGGCTAAGTAAAATCTCCTTCTTCTACATTTTGTTTCCAGCAAATAAGAAGTTCCTATTTCTCCTCTCCTGATTAATTTCCAACAAGAAGAAAGAAATGGCTTCTACTATTATCACTGCTATTACTTTATAGCAATATTTCCTATTTTTATCTCATAATAATAGGAATATATTACTTATTCATATGGAAAGAAATAATAACTCCACTCTTATTTGATGTGTTCAGTTCCAATATTCTAATAGAAAGATCAAGTGGTAGGATAATTCCAATCTTCCAATTAGAATTCAGAAAAAGTATTTTGTTAGACAAAGATACAAAACACACATCTCTTTCCTGCTTTAAAAGACTTACATTACTTGTTGCTGCCTGTTGTTCTGCAGACTCAACCAACTACTACTCCTAGAAAATTTTAAAACTTCCATTATATTAGCAGCTACTGTGTGAACTCCAGGTTAATGGAAACTGCAAGTCTGAGATGAATAGCATACCAGGTATAAAGTCAATCTTTTAGTCATGCAGCTCCTCTGTCCCAAAACCTTTTAAAAGCATCAAAAAGTATTTGGTGATTTCTAACTGAATCTCTTGATCAACAATCTCAGTCCCATTTCTATTACTGAAAGACCCAGGGCATTCTTATCCTAGATAAGAGTTTCATGTCTCAAGGAGAGTACTGAAACTTGTGTTAAGTCAAAACAAGCATTAAAATCAGACAAACTATAATTTGTCTAAAATATTTAGTGAGAGTTAATCTCCAAAATGTCACAGCGTATCAGAATTAGCATACACTTCCCTCATCTTTGAAAATTTTCACTTTGAGATTATATATCTTTAAAATGAAAAACAATTTTGGTCTTCAGTATAGTTTTATTTAGAATTTAAAATACTATCCTGTATTTCTCTTTAAATTGAAGATTGATTACTCCTAAGAATGAAAGCTTGCCTTCAGGTATGCTATCAAATTAAAACAGACTACTGCATTCTTCTTCCACACTCATACTATGATATTCCATTGAGAAATGGCTATCCCCTGAACAGGATGCAGCAGAAACACATTATTCACTCTCTAGTCTTAATTACAAACATGACTAAAACTATTTTGAGTTGCTTTCATTAAAAACTTTAGAGATCTCTGCCTGTGCTTTATACCACTCAATTTACAGTCAGTTAAAAATAACAGTTTGGAGCCTATATAATGTCTCCCTTCAAAAGCAAATTTAAACCTGTCTTCAAAAGCAGGGTAACAGCACTTCATACTATTCTATTCTTTGAAAGTATAGATATCTTTTGGTATTTTTCTTTTTTAAATAAACCCTAGTTACTTCAATACTATTTTATGCACACAAAGGCATTGGTTCCAAGTGTTCACGTAGAAATGAATATTTAAACTGTTAACATAGAAGTCATTTCAGCATAATATTTTCAAATTATTTACTTCAGATTGCCCTTAATAATTTCATAAACTATTTCTTTCTAATAATACCTAAGAAAACCCAGAAAAATTAACAGAGTGCTCTGAAGGGTAATTACTGTTGAAACGAGTAATAATTTTAACACATCAAGTAAAAATGAAAGAATAGCAAACAGAAGAATATTCCCAGAGGAATAACTATGGCTGTCATAATCTTTCTACAACGCAATTTTCTTCTCTATTTCAATTAATTGCATTATATGGCTAACTAAGAAGGCAGTATAGCTTTACATTATAGATGTTAAATTACTTTTTCCTGAAGTTTACAAGGGGAGACTACAAGCACAATCAGTCTTTTTTTTCCATAGGAACACAGCTATTTTGTTCTCCCAAAATCCCAACTGAATCAGCAGCATTCAAAGAAGTATTTCTACCTGATCTACAATAAGAAAATAGAAGTGACAGATTACAATCTTGTGTGGTAAGGTCACCAATGTGTGAGAATAATAAAAGTTCAAGTATCAAAAGACAAAAAGTACAATAGTTTTTAAAAGTATTTGGGATATTTTTCATTAACCTCTCTAATACATATATTTGTATGTGCATTACCACCCACAATGAGTCAAATACATGGCAGTGAAAAAAGAAACATCTCCATGAGATCCATCTCCAAACTAAGCCAAACAAAAACGGGAAACATGCTCTTCGGCAGGGTAATCTCTTCCATACCGACTGTGTCCTTCAGCAAGACACTATGCAGAGTGTAGCTGAGACTTTTGGCTGCCATATCTGGGTTTGTTTTTATTAAAACAAAACCATAAATTAGTCATGAGAATTAGAAGTATTCACAGAGTCCTATTGCTAGAAGTGGTGCTCTTTCGCACAAAAAGCACCTCAGATTTTTTTTCCTTCTCTTTAAGGATTCAGAATGAGTTTCATTGGTTAAATCTTTACACAAATTAAAATCCTGACAGGTAAAAGCAGGTACTTAGATTACTTCTAGCAACAGGCAGATGTGTCTATTCCCACAGTGGCTCAGCAGGTGCTTTTCAGCAGCTGGTGCCCTTTGCTGGTTTGCCTTGCAAGTGTTCCCATCCGATTTTCAACCATTTCAGTGGCAGCACTACACAATATGCACACACTTGGCAGCTGTGTAGAAAATGAAACAGGCTTAATGTTTTATTCAAATCAGAGGCAGCCAATTTTATCTCATGTTAACATTAAAAAGTGCATTTCCCTGTTCACATTTACTATCTGCATGAAAAAGAGCAATCAAAATCCCAAATAACTGTTAGAATATGCAACTCTCACATGACAGTATCTACTAAACATTTTCCAGCAATTTTTGCTTAGTATATCATACACAGCCATGCTAGTTTAAAGAACAGACTAAAAGAAATTAAGTTCTCTGTATCTGTCCTGTGTTCAGCAGTACAGATATTCTCCCTATTAGACTTTGACCCATATTGTCAATTAATTGTTCTTGTCTTCAAACTTAAATTTCCCAAGAAGAGATAACTCAGATTTTACAGGACTCTTTTCAATACATTTGCACATTACTAGTACTTAGAATAAACAGAGTATCTATAAATGAGAAGATCTGTTTAAGTTTCAATTACAACTTCACTAATGAAAGGACATTTGAAAATACGATTTTGTATTCACAGGGATTTTTTCTTGCAGTATCAAGCCTTTGAAAATAAAAACGTGTGCAGAAACACAACCTAGACTGACACAACAAAGAACATATTTATCAGTTTTTCATAGCATCCTTGACACCCTCAACATCTCCAGTGTCTGAAATGGGGCTTGTTCATGTAGCACAACTGCCAAGCTTCTAAGATGCTAAAAGGCTCTTATATGAGTATATAAACAGATAAGTCAACACAAAAAATAAACAAATATTGTATAATACATTACAGCTACTATCCTAAGTGTTTAGAAACTGATGTTTAAAGAATAAACACAAACCCCTTGATAATCTTCAAAGAATAAAAGCACAAGACTACAAAATGTCTTCAACTAAACTGAGTTTAACCCTAGGACAAAGGTAACTTAAAGAACAAATAATCAGATCATATTGTAAGCAGTCAATTTTTAAGATGCTATAAGACAGGGAAAGGCATTAGGCTACAGCTGAACAGCAAGAAGAAGCCTTTTGACCAAAAAGAAAAAGGTAATTTTTCACCTTTGCAGAAAGTCATATGAAAAATCTGAGTAGATGAGCTAAGACAGCACATACTGCAAAGGAAACCTTCATTCAGCCTGATTCTAAACAAACCAAACTTGCCCAATGTCAGGCCAAATTCAAATTCAATCCACAACATCATACCAAATATAAAAGCCAAATCCTGGGAACAGGCCAAGAGGAGGACACAGTTCGAGCAAATACAGGCTCACATCTGATCAGTTATACAATGCATAGCTCCAAAACTTATGAGTGGCATGATGTGTTTGCTTCCTTTATCTTCATTCCTCCGCATCCCAAGAGGTGAACTATGGCATTACTTCTCCAACAGTGCGCTGACACAGATTGTTACAGTACATATGGGCTTCTTCTCAGTGAAAGCTATTTTGTGCTCTTCATGAAATCTGACATAAGATCATACCTCAATTCTTGTCTCTCTCCAAGTATTCATCATCGAATCATAGAATGGTTTGAGTTGGAAGGGACCTTAAAGATCATCTGGTTCCAACCCTTTGTTACAAGTGTTAGATATTCAATTTGATGCAGAAATTGCAAGTATTGCAGATGCAATTCTAACGTAATAATAAAATACTCATTAACTCACATACTGAAGAAAAATAAGCCAGAACTCTTAGGCTTTAAGACTGATATCAGTGTAGAATCTTAAATCCAATATTCTTGTTAACCTGTTATTGCACATATTCTACCTTCTTTGGCCTCCACTCAGGAAATATGAAGACAAACTGCAATTTCTGTTATACATTGCCAGCTATTAAAAACATTTAACTTAAACTAAATGTGGGGTTTTTTCCCTTGTCTTAAACTGGGACTAATGATTACACTACTTGTAAACTTTCCTTAGAGCAATTTTCTAATATACTACATTGGATAAATTATATGATTCAAATAAAATTTAAAATATTTTTTAAATTATTCAATTTGGTCCAACTGTCTATTGCTGCTTGGAAAACATGCAACTGAAATATATGCTAAGATCAACTTTGGAATAAATGGTCCAACATTCTATGTGTGAAAAATGTAATTTATGCAAAAACATCCATACTCCTATTCAGTAGAATTACTCTGTACAATTCTAAAAAAAAAAAAAAAAAAAAAATTACAGGAAAAAAAGAGAATATTGATTGTGTAGTAATTCCTTTGCATAATGCAGACAGAAAAGAAAGCCATTTCTTATTTAGACCATAAAGTAGTGCTAGTAAAAGGAAATAGAAATAATGTGAAACAAGAGAAATAAATCCTACCCCGAACACCCACTTTAGGTAAAAAGCTTAAGTCATTTTTCACCAACAGCAATTTGTTAGATAAAACCTGTTTTCACAGTCTTGAAGAGGAACTTTCCCTGACCTGAGTTTATGATTTTAAAGGTACATTTATTTGGCAAAAAGTCTGGCACAAAAAACACCTTTATAGTAAGTACAAAAATATACATTTCACTAATGGTCAAGCTGTATGTCAAGCAGACAAAGCTCACAAATCTAATCTTGTGCTTACTCCATATTTTAAATTCTTGTTATTGAAACAATCTAGCTAGCATGCCACTTTGGCAAGTACTAGTACCATAATCCTTCAGACTAAACTGGTGGGACCAACCAGCTACTTATAAGCCACGTGCCTCTACTGTGGTGAAAGCACATACTGTGGTGAAAGCACACCTCTCCAAATAATAAGAAATGGCAAGAATCATCATTATCTACAAACGGAGCTGGAGGTGGTATTTGCTGCCTTATAGTAAGGTAAGAACCCTTCCCCTCTGCGACTTCTTCTGTGGGACTTAGTACACCCTTTTGCCATTGAACACCTGAGACATTCCTGAGCAGCAGCACAACGCTCTCTATGCAGAACACTAGCTCCTGCTCCCAGCTCAACAGGAGCAGGAAATAAAGAAAATGAGATCACACAGGAGGAGTAAGTGGCAGGAGGTGAAGCCACTGAAATAAAAGTGTAGAAAGGTAGGAACAACAAAGCAGAAAAAAAGAAGAACACGTACAGCAGGAAAGCGTTAATGACAGCAGTTTAAGACAGATGCTATTGTATGGTTTTATGCCTGCTAAACTGTGAAAGGCTGGCTACTCCTGATCACATATCTGCAGTGTGTAATGGGATTAGGTAGGAATGGTAGCTACAAAAATTTGGATCTTTGTCAGTTTATATAATGAGTTTCATCTTAGCATTTGTATTCTTCCAGGCACTGATTCTGTAACACTTTAGCAAAATCTGCCTGTGGAGTAATTTAACTAATCATGAAGTTCAAATCTTTAGAAGAGCTCTGACCCTTTGCAATGAAATGCTAACCAAACTAAATACTTTGAAAATACTAGCTGTAAGATTTCAGATAATATAATGTGAAACCTAGCTGAAACGTTACTCCATTCTAAAGTGCGGTAGAAGGTGCTTGCTGACTACACTGCCAATCCTATAAATAAGAACCTCTCATGTTAATCTCTATGCTAGTTTTAAGTCATTGCTGCTCCCTTTGGCATTGGTGCACAGAAGTTTTGTCATTTTGTCTTGTATTTTTACAAAAGAAAAAAAAATGAAAAAAGAGTCTATGTATGTATAAAATGCGGTTTGTTAGAATTCGTACTTAGAGGAATACATTTCTCTCATCTCTCATCTCATTCCAGATCCGCTCTTGTCAACATACCCAATACAAACCATCAGTGAAAAACTAATTTTATTTTGTTTTGCTACTATTCTTCTCACATTCTTTCTTATTGGTCACACTTCATAGTGTGGTTCGCTTCAGCCCTTTGAGGAAATAGATGCAATGCAGATTTTTAACCTTGAATGAGCAAAAGTACCACAGGAAATTTTCAAATCAAGATACAGGATTCTTTACATTATAACAGGCATATAAATTTCTTTCCCTTAAAAAGAAATCTAAACAAGCCATTAAAAAAATTTTCCATAAATGAAATCTAAGTAGAAGCACACATCCCTTTACAACACAAGAAACTAGAATGCCAGCTATATAGTACTTTTCCTGACTACCTACCCTCTTCACACTTGGCAAGGCAGGTACCAAGTGAAGAAGAACCCAGAATGCAGCCTAGGAAATTTTCTAATAGTATAAAAATTGGCGTACTCTGTAACTGAAGCAATGACTTGCATGTCCCACAAATGTCAATGAGGGCAGGTGTTTAGATGGAAACTTGTGCGAAGCGTTTGACACTGTCCCACACAACATCCTTGTCTCTAAATTGGAGAGGTATCAATTTGATGGATGGACCACTCAGTGGATAAAGAACTGGCTGGGTGGCTGCACACAAAGAGTTGTGGTCAATGGCTTGATGTCCAGCTGGAGACCAGTAACGAGTGGTATCCCTCAGGGATTGGTGTTGGGACCGGTCTTGTTTAACATCTTCGTCGCTGACATGGACAGTGGGATTGAGTGCGCCCTCAGCAAGTTTGCTGATGACACCAAGCTGTGTGGTCCGTTTGATATGCTGGAGGGAAGGGATGCCATCCAGAGGGACCTTGACACGCTTGTGAGGTGGGCTGATGCCAACCTCATGACGTTCAACCATGACAAGTGCAAGGTCCTACACCTGGGTCGGAGCAATCCCAGGCACAGCTACAGATTGGGCAAAGAGATTCAGAGCGGCCCTGCGGAGAAGGATTTGGGGGTGCTGGTCGATGAGAAAATGAACATGAGCCGGCAGTGTGCGCTCGCAGCCCAGAAAGCCAACCGTATCCTGGGCTGCATCAAAAGGAGTGTGACCAGCAGGTCGAAGGGGGTGATCCTGCCCCTCTACTCTGCTCTTGTGAGACCTCACCTGGAGTATTGTGTGCAGTTCTGGTGTCCTCAACATAAAAAGGACATGGAACTGCTGGAACAAGTCCAGAGGAGGGCCACGAGGATGATCAGGGGCTGGAGCACCTCCCGTATGAAGACAGGCTGAGAAAGTTGGGGCTGTTCAGCCTGGAGAAGAGAAGGCTGCGTGGAGAACTCATAGCAGCCTTCCAGTACCTGAAGGGGGCCTATAGGGATGCTGGGGAGGGACTCTTCATTAGGGACTGTAGTGACAGGACAAGGGGTAACGGGTTAAAACTTAAACAGGGGAAGTTTAGATTGGATATAAGGAGGCAATTCTTTCCTCTTAGGGTGGTGAGGCACTGGAATGGGTTGCCCAGGGAGGTTGTGAGTGCTCCATCTTTGGCAGTGTTCAAGGCCAGGTTGGATGAAGCCTTGGGTGGGATGGTTTAGTGTGAGGTGTCCCTGCCCATGTCAGGGGGGTTGGAACTAGATGATCTTGAGGTCCTTTCCAACCCTAAGTATTCTATGATTCTATGAAACTTCAAAATCTTCCATAGTGTAAGTCCATTTACTATTCTGTCACAGCTCACAGCAAGCAAAAGAAAACTAGACCTTAGAGCAGAGAGCCTATTGCCAAAAAAAGTATATTACAAACAAAGGGGATCACAGTCTTCAATCATTATTGTGTAGCAAAGTAGCTCTGGAGAGGTTACCAATCATCAGTAACAGTTGCTTCCGCCCAGCAAGCTGATACCCTACAACTTTAAGATCTGAAGGAGGACTCCTGTCTCCCACTGCACTGATTACCCGGGGCTCCCACATTCCCCACCTCCTTCTCCTCCTCCTCACAGTCGCTCTGTGGCAAATGAGAATTTAAGAACTTAAGCCTGAATCTAAGTCAGCAAAACTATTCTGGGAAAGTAGACAAGTGATCCATTTTCTGGATGTAAAAAAATAATTTTACAAGGAGAAGCACCCTGGAAAAAAAGATTTTGTTTCTTTGATTGCTGAGACTAATAAATGTTAGTACTTGAGGCAGGGAAACAGCCAGAGCCGGCCTTCAGCAAGGCAAGAAATTCATCTATGTGTAACACAGATGGGACTGGTGAAATGGAGGACAGATGAAAACTAACCAAACTCAAAGGAAGAAGAATATTTATAATTTTAAATTGGTATTTCTCCATAAAACAGCAAGCACTTGGAAAGCTGTGATAAATACCCTTGTAACAGCAACAATAGACAATTTGGGTTTTCTGTGCTTTTTTTCCCTGAGGTTCCTTGTTATTATGTGTTGCATTAAACCTTAATCTATATGTTTAGACCAACTCAATGTCTTACAGCAAAACCCCACCACTAATGGTATTGCATAAAAGTCAACATATCAAAACTTTCAACTGCGTTATGATGCCTTTAGATGCTGCTACGAACTATCTACCATTATATTTACAGTCACTTCTTGCCTAGCTGGCTAAATTTTAGGTATTCAGAGATGTAAGAGAATGATCTTAGAAGGAAAACAGCTAAAAAAAATACTATTTCGCTGCTTTTGCTTACACTAGTTCACCAGAAAGAATAAAACTTACTGACAGAAAAACTTCTTGTCCTCTAAATTGACTTAATTGTCAATAATTTTAAGCACCAACTAAAATAATCTAAATCAGCCATACAGAAAAGGCAAAATGAAATTCTGCCTTAACCAAGTTATCTAAAAGGAGATATTTTATTTGTAAGATTTGCATAACTGATGAATTTTGCAGCATTCATTTTAAAAATAATAGGCATAAAAATCTGCAAACCTTTTCTTTTAGGTATTTATTTTTCTGTCTGAATTATATTTTTTCTGAAACAAGTTACTGTCTGTTGAAATACTGGTACTTCTTAGTACAGCTTAGTAGCTGTACTAAACTTACAGATTAGTAAGTAGCATTTAGCTTAGGAGAAAGGCACTTCATTGCAAAAAAGCTGTCATGCTGAAAATTATCATATAAAATGTTACATTTTATAGCTGCAGTGGCTCAACTTTTCTATCTAGTTAAAACTGTCAGTCACTTCATTAAACACGACATTAGTTACTGTCACCCAAGCAGAAAAGAATAGACTCATATTCTAAAATTAAACTGTCTTCTGTTTCTTCTGTTTTAAAACAGTTAAATTTTTATGTAAGACGATCTTTACTCAGAACCCCAATAAAGTGGCTCTGGGTAACTGGTATTAGATTTATATTTTCGTTTCCTGTTTTCCTACAGAGAAAAAAGTGGGAAACTTTTTTCCATGTCGTATGCTGCTGAAGAACTAAGAAACATAAAACTTTCTTCATACATATATGCAGCTTGATTCTATACGTGCAGCTTGCTCTTTATGTCCCTGTTTAGATCAATAGAAAATCTTCCATTCAACAACAGATTTGACCCATACAATAAGGAGTGAGCAGGTACACATGATGGTGCACTGCAAGTTCTAAACTGTAAATACTAACAACAAACCTAGTTCTCCTACCTCAGCTTTTTCACCATTTAAATCAGTAAAAATGTTAGTTTTGGCCGCATTTTTCCTTCCTGCCCTCTACTTTTTATCAGCAAAGTTTTGCCAATAGTGATTTGCACTTTCTGCTTAAAGAAGCACTATTCAGAAGGTTTTGCAACCCACGTAGTCATGCTATAACTCAATACTCCTAACAACTGCATCATACTCTAAAACTAGTCTGATGGCCTGCAAAATAGTGCTGTGCAGTCACAAGCCAACCCATACAAGTCAGTATAAAGAAGCCCAGGCTCACTTATCCATGTGGTCTTCCAGAAAGAGAACAGAATAATCTTTTAGTGATTCAGATTACAGCTCAAAACCATAAGTAGTTGAACAGGTAATGCCAAAGGAATTGAGAATTGCAACGCATGAACAAGCAGTTTGGAACAGGAATTTCTTGAATCTGAGTCATCATGAACGGGATTATATCACTGAACTACATCCCCTGATAAATATTCTCAAAATCAGTACCAAAGAAACAAACTGGCTCAATTTACACATCATCTATCACAATAATTAATCTTTTTAATTTAAATTTTTGTAATAGAAAATAAAAACTAATTTAGCATCTTTGAAATGGTTTACTTACCTCATCTAAGTCTTTAATATAAACAATTTTCTCTTCAATACCAATAGGCATTGGTTCACTATGTGGGATCTTTACCTCTTCATACATTTTATTGTTTTCTCTCTGAACTGCCTCTGGTAAGAACACCTAAAAGAGTATTTCAGGAAAATTAATTGGAAGTATGAAAACAGAAAGTGTTATTATGTATAACTCACTTTGAACAACAGTTTCTCACTTTCCTTCAAAAAATGAACCCAAAATAAAGGCAATTCTCACTGATTCATTTTATAGATAGCACTGAACCCCCCAAATGGAAAATAATCATTTTACTACTCAGAAAATAGTCCCCAAAAGAAAAAAAAAATTCATAAAGCATTCCTTTTGTTAAACTTAATTCAATGGTTTGCAAAAACAGAAAAAGAAAAATAGTATTTTAATGATTTAAGTGACCCTAGAAGCAAAACCAAATACATTAGTTAAGAATGAGATTCTAGACTCTAGAGTCAGGACCAGAATATATGAAAGTGTTTAAAACCTTCTGCAAACAAGTAGCATTTCCATTCTTTGAACTGATAAGGAGGACAATATCTAAGGGAACAAAGGGAACCCTGCTGCACATAATTCACTGGGAAAGAGGTACTGTTCACAAAGGGTCATACACCAAGCACGTACTTACCTTTGCACCTCCAATGAATGCTGATGTTTTCATAGCTTCAGCTCGGGAATCATAAACATGTGGATAATGAATTTTTTCAAACTCCATCTCTCTCTGTCTACCTAGGACTGGCATACTTCGAGCATTCAAAAGTGCTAGCTCTCTGTGGGCAGAAAGATAACTGCAATAAATTGGCTTATTTTAGGCAGCCATTACAAAACCTGAATGTGGTATATTGAAGTTAGATCAAGAGTTGCAGAAAAAAACATTGCATAAAATAATTGACAAAGGGATTTTACAGTATTATTCTCTGGTATCAGTTAAACCAAGTCCTGATAACACACTGTTTAGATAAAAATCACAAGTGCAATTCAGTTAAGTGCAAGGCTTTCCTAAATATAGTTTTTCCTCTTTTTAAGCAATACAGCAATATGTATTTACTGTTAGATACCAATCCCACTATATTTTTCTCAAGGCAAAATACAACAGCCTTTTTGCTCCTTATCCTCTCGCTCCCCTACTCTTCCCATTACCTTTAGCTGACAACATGGAAAATAGTACACATTAATCTTGGGAGGAAAAAGAGAAAGATAGTTATGATAGATTTAGTACAGGCTTCATAAATCTTAAGCACATAGCATGTGTGCAGGAACTAAGAAAGATAGTCTGCCCCTCTAATCTGCATCTCCTACCCACACAGATGAGACAAAGCAGTGATGTGCTTAATAAGAATCTTTATGTTTTCCCTGTAAATTAGGTTTTCATACTTAAAAAATTTCTACACTTGTAATAAAACATGACTTGAAGTCAGAATCATGTAATCACCAAAGCAAACTAAAATAAAATAAATGATTATGATATGTTGAAGAAGCAATTACAACAGAAGTATTTCTCATCGGTTGGCATATATTATTACCTTTGCATCCGCAGCTCTTTGGGATCAAAGCACGTTAGCCCTTCTCCAAAAACTTCTGCATCTTCCCCAGTTTGTTTTTCTTTTCTGGCATTTCGCTTTTCCTCACGACGATATTGTTTCATTAACAGCCTTTCTTGTTCCGACTGAATTGTAACTTGACAACCATAATTGGGCTTAGCATTTTCTCCTATAAACTTCTTGCACTGTTCTGCAATATGATAACATGTATATATCTCCGTAAGTATTGGATCCCATTTTTGTTTTTCTCAGTTTTCTTCTGAAGGTGGTTTTTTGGTAGTTTTTTTTTTTTTTTAAGTTTTGGTGGGCTTTGGTGGGGGCTTTTGTGTTTTGCTTTTGGTTTGGTTGTTCTTTTGATGTTTTTTTGGGGGGAGTGGTGGGCTGATGGCACACATCTTTAAAATTGTTTTGCTTTCTATAGATGGTAGTGCAGCAGTTGGCCTCAAGAAAATAAAAGAAGTACCAGTTCTTGTCCCAGTGGTAGGATGTTTAACGTTACCATCATTAAGCAAACAAATCTTCATCCCAAAGTGAAAAGATGGGCTAGCGGCAAATGGCAGGGTTTTTTTTTTTCTCATTTCAGGATTTGTAATAAATTCACCAACAGTGGAAACACCACTTATCCCTCCTCTTACATGTAGTGTTGAGTAGAATGGTTTTAAAACAGATTAAATAGGTTCTTTTTATTGAACAGCCTCTTCACATAACAAGTAGTGTATATTTACTGGATAACATGATTGTATTGAAAGCATGCTCAGAATGCGATTTCCCTAAGCGTATGAGAAAAGAATCATAGAATGGTTAGCGTTGGAAGGAACCTTAAGATCATCTAGTTTCAACCCCCCTGCCATGGGCAGGGATGCCTCACAAGAGACCATGCTGCTCAAGGCTCTGTTCAACCTGGCCTTGAAAAAAAGAAATCCTATTCTATTGAACCACAAATACTACTTCCCTTCATGTGGATAAGCAGCAGGACTGAATTAAGAAGAATCAGAACCACAGAACAATTCCAGTAAACAAACCAAAAAAACCCCAAAAAACCAAACCCAAAAAAGCCCAGTCACATTCATCCTTGTGAAGCCATTACTGGTCAAACCCAGACACAGCCAAGTCTTTTATATGCAATGGGGTGGAGAGATTTGTTTTGGTTTAACTTGTATCAGTGTTTTTAAACTTCTACTTTCAAAATTCTGCAAACAGATTATTAGTTTATGTAGGTTTGACTGAATATTATATACTGAGTTCAGTGATGTTTCATATGTATTTTTGCAGTCAAACTCTGAAGTCAAAAACTTCTTTTCATCAAATAAACCCATTTGACTGATGTTTTGAACAATTTGTGCCACTTAGTTTTCACCTACAGTAACAGTGAAACACCTAAATCTTACAGCATGCATGCTAGAAAAGGTGACTATAACTTGTTAAATAGCACTGACAAAATTCTAACAAACTGTAAAATATCCACATTAATACCATCATACCTGTAGCTTTAACTCTCTCTTGTTTAAAAAGGGATAACAATGGATGCAATTTCCTCACTAATTTTAATTCAGACTGAACATACCATGGCAAAGAACTGTTACTTGATTTGTCTGATAAGCACAACAACCACCTTTACTGCCATGGAAGTAAATTACATAAGAAATGGTCAAATAATACAGTAAGCTACACAAATGCAGTACACATACAGTTCCTTGACTTGTGCTCATTTGCTGTAGACACAAGATACTCAAAGCTGACTAAGTTTCTGCAGACACAAATGACTCCCTTCCACAAATGCAATTCCGGAAAGATAAAACTTCAACCCCCATTAGAAGTAACTGTTTTGATCAACTTAAAATAAAAAAGCCTTATTAAAATTAATAAACAGAACTCAGGGCAGAGCACCTTCAATCTCAGAGAAAATACTCAAATATCACTGAAGACAACCACAGTGAAATAAGGGCTTCCTCATCAGTGAAAAAAGCATAAAATCAGTAATGCCTTCTTATTGTCTCAGAAGCACAATATTGAAAATATTCTTCCTCTGCGTTCTAGCAGAAACTACTGATGGCATAATGAAGAACAAATTCTTGAAAGCTTCCAAAATACTACTTCTGATAAGTGAGAAGAAAATATTTATGTAACTAAAATTCACACGTAGGATGCAAAACTATAATAGTTCAGATTCTACTAAATGCATTTTTTATTATTTGAGAGGTGGAAAAGTACCAAGACACAAAACCTTGTCACACTGATAGCAAGACATTCTGCTTTGAAATCATGAACACATAAAATGGTTGTTCTGATGAGCATATACTAACCATCAGTACAATGAGGTGAACTTCTAAACTCTTGTTTATATAACATTTCATTCAAGATAAATGTATTAAAAATGGGTTATTTGTATTTTAAAATTATTGTGAGGATACACAAGTCCACCATTACTAGTTTTACTCACATTTTTCTAACTGTGTGCTGTGAACATGCAATGGGCCACACGGTGCTATGTCCATGTAAGATTTATCCCAAATTAAGATTTGTTTTTGTCAGAGGAGAAAGTGAGAAGCCTTGTTTTTAAACAACAGTTTGTAAATCAGATTTTTAAAGAATTACTGTGCTTGGGCAACTTACAAAAGCAAAAATCACAGTATAAAAACCAAGCACCATTTTCCCTCTTACTTATCCATCCTTAAGCTTAACTTTATTTTTTCAGATGTGGTTTTTACTGTGCTTTTTCTCCCCAAGACCTACATCTGATGATAGTACAGAAGTAGAGAGTAAGCAGGAAAGCAGATGAAGAATAACTAAAGATCAACTTATTTCCAATATAAATACATGCAATACGTACTTTTCCCCCCTATATCATCAGTCCATGATTTCTTTGTTTAAGCCCATATAAATATTCCTCTCTCCACCCCTGCAGTTTTTTGGCTTGATCTTTAAATACACATTGACATTACTGTTGTTTGAAAAATAACTGAGTGATTAGAAAACTACTTTTTATCTGGTTTGGAATAAAAATTTTGTAGTTACTTACCTTGCAGAGCCTGGAACCTGTTATCATTTGGACAAGTCAAAGATCTTTCCAGAATCACAGATCTGTTCTGTAGGAGTTTCTCTATGAGTTCAAAACCTTCAGGGCCTAGCAGCTCAAATAACTACAAAGAAAACAAAGTCATAAGTCATTATCCAAATTAATGTAAATTTACAAATAGGACTGTAATAGTTCTATCCCTGGCAACAGCATAACCATCAACAATGAATTTAAACAAATTAATGAACTTTAAGTAATTCAACCCAAATGATACCATTGCTAGTATTCAGCCAGATTCTCTATTACAAAAAAGGAAAATTAGGGAAAGTTTTCAACTGGAAGTATTTTAAATCTATGATTTTTTTCTATTAAGAGAAACTCCACTTCTCTTAAGAGATTCATGTATAAAATTTAACTCTTCTCTAGACTAAACTTTATGTGTCTTCATTGTTATTTATATAAATTATGTCGCAAACGTATTCCTTCACAATCTAAGCAGATAAATCAAGAGAACCAATGCTTTCTCATAGAAGCCACATAAATAGGAAGTTATTCCCATTCCAGTGAACTAGAGATGCCTGCTGCATTTTCACAGTCACATCCTACAGAAAACCAAATCACAGATGTGGAGTAAAGCAGGAATTTGAAAAACAATTAAGACCACACTAGTACTGATTTTGATCTGTACTACTTGTATGTACACTCTGTGTGTGAGAGCATGCAATTCGAACACATGATGTAGGCGATGTACACTAGAAGAGAATTCCATATCAATAAGCACTATTTTGGCCCAATGATTCTGTTACTTCAAGTGATTCTTTTGAAGCAGGTTAGATAAACACAGTTCCCTACTTAAAGTTAACTTTTCCACATAATACTGTTTTTAATGGTAAAAAAACCCCACCATCATCCAAAACATTAAAAACACTTTTCTGTCTTATCTGTAATTATTTTGTCAAAAATCAAAGCATTACAATATAGCAGTAAGTTACTCAGAACCCATTCTTGATTTCTAATACTGCTTAAAACAATTTTTCTCCATTTTTTTTCCATTTCCAGAAAGAAAAACAGGGCAATTTCTCCTTAGTGCTCTTTAAGTTTGCTGCTAATATTTTTCATATAACTTCAGGAATCAGGTAAAAGTTATCATGTACTTTGATGTGACGTTCTGTGAAATAGTAAGACTGCAGCACTGTAGGCATCAGGTATTTCTGTTCTAACTATAAAAAGGAGAGAGAAGTCACTCACTGTCCTGCGTTTAATTTGCCAGCTCCTTAACAGAGAGGATTTTGTGGCTGTCTGCGACTAGTGTCCTCTGGGAACACCCTGAAATAACTTTATGCTGCCTCTTCATATATTCGCAAAAATTTGAACAGTGCCAAGGGCATTAGATCAATGATCCCTTTTCTTTCAGGCCAATCTGTACTTCATAATATAAGCTGACATTAAAAATGAGGGGAAAAAAAATGTGCTTCCTGGCCCACAGGGTTTCTATGAAAAACATAAGGTTTGTGCAAATTAGTACAGTGACAGCAGTTTGCATAGACCATAAAAAAACCCCTCCGAAAAGTATAAATTATTGTATTGCTTTCAATAGAGTGACCAATGATGGCAAATTGGAAAAGCAGCCTGCAAAACAGGGAACTGCTGGCTTGATGTCAATTTTGCTCTCAAGGATCTCAATCTATGATGGATTTCTTTTTTACCCAGCCTTCACTAACAATGATCATTAATTCTTGCCTTTTGCATAGCTGTTTACTGCTTCTTTAGTGCCACATTTTAGCTAATACTATCTAAAAATATTATGGGGCTTATATTTCAAAAGAAAGTGGCAAATTATTACTGGCAAATTTGAGAAGTAGGTATTTTTCAAGGGTAAGTGCTTAAGTCCAGGGGGTGTGTGTGTGAAATAATTCCAAAAGCAACAAGTATATTTGAAATGCCTTAATTGTATCAAGAACTGAACAGAAATTTATGTCAACTTTGCTAATGTTCCATTGACTGGGGAGTACCAGAAAGGACGGGGGAATTAAATGCTTTCAATTCAACCACATCTGAGCTTAAAACACTCGCTTCTCATCAAGGTAGCACACACAGTGTACGCATATTCAGACTTACCATGTTGCCCCCACAAACCATAACAAAACCATACCACCACCCCATCATCCCCTGAAGGCAAACAACACATTAGCCCTAACATATCCAGTGTTGACCTTCTGCTCTGCACTGGACTCCAAAGCATCTCTATCACTGGAAGCTGTTGAGAACAAGCCAGAAAAGCATCAATCAGAAATATGGGTTTTGCTGGTAAAATAGATGGCACTTGATTTTGGAATGGAAAGGTGTTTTTCCACTCCTGTTTTCCCATTATATTCTGAAACAAAAAAATGCCTGTATCAAAACTATTTCAACCAATTAGAACAGCATAGCTGTACAAAGAAGCAGTAACATTACACGATGCATTACACTTCATGGTCAGAGGTCATGAACTAAAACCAGTATCCCTTCCTCCATCCCCTGTGAGCTAGGTAAGACTGCCTATCTTACTCTCCAGACAGCAAACCAGTCAAAGAGAACTGAACCCATACAGTATTACACACAACAGACTACAACACCCTTGTTAAAGTCATTCCATGTTGTTGTCTTCCTCAGTGGACAGAATGTGGTATTAATTTGCTACCAGCAGTTTGAGAATTATCACATAAATAATCTTGCTGCTGTCTGAAAAGGAAGGAGTCTTTCAGAACATTTTAAACAGCTAAGACAGACTGAGACCATTGTTTTACATGGAGGGGAAAAAGCTGAAGAAAAGAGAAGACCAGAGGCAATGACCTGTTCTTACTGACAAGAGATCTCCCATGCCCACTAGAAGCCTGTCAGAGATCACAGGTGGAAAAGAACCATTGAGTGCAAGTATTAGAGAATAAGCAATAGGAAAATAAGTTAAACAGCAAGATCTGTCACTGCCTACTGCTGATAGTAAAAATGGGGACAGCAGTAGAAAAAGTCTGCAAAGAGCAGAAATAACTAAACTTGAGTACTTGCAAGATTAACATGCTATTAATCATCAGCTATTTTTATACTATAGGAGTAATTCACTGCTATCAAATTAAGATATTAAGAACCACCACAGACAGAATTATGCTGTTTTGAAGTGCAATTCTTTATGTTCTGATTTGTTTAAACTTCCAAAAACACCAGGGAGTATCCAGAAGCTGCTTACCATTTCAGAAAAACCTTGATATTCGTTGATTTTTTTAAGCCTAATTTTCAAAATAATCAACAAATTGAACAAAAAACTGAACACCATTGAAGATCTCAGCAGCAACTGCACTCTACAGTAACTCATGAAAATCAGTATGTGCCAGAGAAAACACACCACTTGTTGGGATCTAACTTCAATAAAGTGAATGCTGGAGTCTGACACCTTCAGAAACAGAACAAAATTTGCTTTCTTAAGAAAAACAAAGAACAACAAAACCTCAGAATTTCCACTGTAAGAATAACATTTTTAATACTAATAATGACACTACCGAAATAATGCTTATCAAAATTGATAAACATGAGTTAAAGCAAAACTCCATGCAGTTTATCTTATTCAAAAGAGCTGCCAAAGTTTGTACAAAGTAACCACCTCACTACTACTATGAATCTTACATTGAAAAGCACTTAACAGTTTATAGTGATGGGCTGACTATAAATTGAAGAGCAGGAAAGAGAAAAATCTGGAGCTGTGTTGTAACTGCTTTATGCCTACTAGAAGTGAAGTCCCACGGCACAAGAAAATATCTGACCAAGTAAAAGTGGTCTTCTTTCACCAGAATATATATTTGCTACAGTAGTTTTGGGTTTTGATGCTACAAATTTCATTTAGCAACATAAACTGGAGTGCCTGAACCAGCTTCAAAAGAACAAAATCCACAACACCCTTCCAGTACCTAACTAAATGCTGATGTAGTCCTGACCACTGCCGCAGCTCAGTCTCATGCCTGGATGTTCAGCTGAAGGCACAATGTTGAAGTAACTGCTTATGAAAGTTGTTTTGCATGCTGATTTACAAAAGACAATGTATTATTTGTCACAGAAGACCATGTCATTTTCTCATGCACAGAACAGGCTTCCTTATGATGATGTTTAAGGCATTGCCCTACTATTCTGCAGACTATGTCCATAAAGAATCAAACTCCACAAACAGTAGTGAAAGAAAAAAAAAGTAACGATTTATGTAAAATGGAAAGCTTAAGAAAGTTATGAGGCAAGCTGTCAATCCGATCTACTTTTAAGCCTCCGTAAGTGATGAAGCACTAACACCCAATGAGCTGTGTTGCTCCTTTGGACAAATATGTAGTGTAAGCTGCGCAGAAATTCCTAATATTCACTACAGAAAAGGTGAACTTCTTCAGAGGTTTTATGCTGAGGATTCTGTTTTCTCTTCTAGAGAAGACAAACTGAAAAACTGTGATGCATTTCTAGCAATTTATGTAGCTTAAGAGGCTAATCGTTATGTTTCATCCCAAATGAAATGCCTTCCATTAATCAAACCTCAGAGTTAGCAGAGTTGTATCCAATCCAACAGTCCATGGGATTATATCTGTAGAATTCAAATGCCAACTACAGCCAATGCAGCTTAGAAGGACAGTAAGGCTGGGGCCCATGTTGATGACAGCCTTTGATGGTAGCTTTTAATGAAGAAACTACCAGAGTAACAGAAGTTCATGGAAATACTGTCAACATTTTCCTGGCAACATACTTACTTCTAACATATTGAGCTTCCACCATGCCTGCTCAAGTGCTCATTTCAACAAGGGGACAAGACGGAAATTTTTGCTTGAAATAAATATAGTGGTGGTTTGAATGACAGACACATGTTCTTGGCACTTGATCCCGTAACTTGAACGCTGCTAATGACTTCACATGGCTGATGGAAAAACACTAAACAATATGTGACACAGCATGTAAAAAACAAAAAAAGACCAACCCCAAACAGGTTCTCAGGATAACAGGTACCCAGACTGCGACCCTTTCAGGACAGCCAGGTAGGAAAAAACATCGGTGCAATCTTGTTTGCAAAGATTTGTGAGGGTTCTGACACACAAAGTATCAGAGGGGGACAATTCTGTGCTCAGTATAGGTGTTAGCATTTCAGATTTGATACATTATTGTATATTCTGGCCTGAAAAGTCAACGGCCAAGACCGTAGATGCTCATAGCTGCCTTTTTATTGAGTTATAATGAGATAAACTAGACAGTGGGCAACAGCTGGAGAGGCTGTGTGTCAATCAGCTGTTTCTTGAATACCAGCCAAACTATTATATTCCTTGAAGTCAGATTGTGCCCAAAAGGCAACCCCTGACTGCCTTCAATAACAAAGGTCCCAGATTACTTCAGCTACTATTCAGTAATCGTAAAGACATAGATGAGTGTGATATATGGTCACTCATATTTGTTCGGATGATTTCTGCATTTCATTATATGTGCATAGCCTTAACATCTGAAAGAAAGTGTAATGAGTAATCAATCTAGGAACACAAGGACAAGATGAGTCATATTGTATTAGAAAGGTGAAGCAAGGTCCCCATGCTAATGATTTCTACTGAATATATGCTGGTTATATGGAAACAGCAAGAAGACACAGGCAGCGGTCTTGCAACCTATCTGCCAGAGCAGGTAACAAGAAAGAAGCTAAACACCAGTGAGTTGCATGACAAGTTTTTTCAAGTAAGGCTCAGCCATAAAAAGTACATCTTTATTGTTGAACTCATAGCTCAAGATTGAAACAAGATTTTACTCTGAATGTTAAATAGCTAATACGCACGTTTGCATTTCTATAAGGCACAATTTAAAAGGAGCCTTAGAGGTACTTAGTGTGACCTCAAACACGACACACAGAAGAGTGTGTCACAGAGCATCACTTTGACATCATAAGCTATCATCTCAAGGGCATTTTCTTGATTTCTGCATCTTCTATGAAGTGGGAAGAGATCCTATAAATCTCAGAAAATCTTTTTTGGTTTTCAAATGCAAACAAAAATAGACTAGGAACAGTCCTTGTAACTTGCATAAGACTTCAAACTAAGTAGTGCTCTGCAGCAGTACATGACACAGAAAATCAAATTCATCCAACCAGTGGCTGTCCTCTGCATCTCTTTACATTTATAGCCTAACAGCTGGTCTAGCTTACAGAGTACCACCTACACAACTAATTGATATGCCTGTACTTACTGGCTTGTTTGCAGATGACACTGCTTTACAAGGTAGTTTTCAATCAGCCCTGGAAGAATCATCTCTCTAGCACAATCTCAAGATCTCAAGTTTCTTCTGTTCTAGTAGCTCTTAATTAACTAAAATGATTAATTTCAAAAATTATAAGGAAAATATGACATTTTTCTTTGGCTACAGGCTTACTGCAAAAACTGTCTGGATAGAGTACCTGAAGAGTAACAGACAGAAAAATTCATATTAGCTGTTGCTTAAAAGATTCATACACAAAACCTGAAAAAGACATTGAAAACAGAGGAAGTTTTTGCATGAGAAATTTCAACACAAGCTTCATGCATATAATATACACGATTGTCAATTACTACTGTGCTGAAAAATAATGGACTATCACCACTTCTAACATCTACAGATTATAGTAGAACACTTGATTTAAAATAAATCTTAGATGTTCTGCATTTTCACATTTCTTACAGGTTAATTAAGACAAGCCAGACAAGCATGATTTCTTAACACTGTTATTAAAAAAAGATATTAGCACATGAGAAAGTCATTGAGCTCTCACATCTGCATTCCTTTTTTCAAGCCTGGCATTTTTGAATACACAGCCCATCACATAAAGTCCACTTACACAGAAACAATATTCCAATCCTAGGAACCATTTCCACCTAGAACACTTGTGCAGAGCCTTGGCGAGCTCAGCTTAACTGCATTTGCCTCACAACAGAACAGTGGCCAGGCACTATAAGTACTTTGAAGGTGAGTTGCTAATAAACTATGTGCATGCAGAATGCATTGTTGATCGTTATTCCTTGGTATAGGGGCTGGATGATTCTCATATTGCAACCTCATTGGTCACTGGGATCAGATACGGCAGAACAATGTGCCCACAGGCAAACATTCTAACGGGACAAGGAACAGGCAGCCTTCAGCAGAATCAAACGCCAGCTCCATGAGGATGAATGAGAATTACTACTTATAACCAGAGAGGTTTTAAAGGTCTGTCTGCGAAATCAGTAAGCTTTGAATTTTTGGATTTTACTTTCAGTCAGCAATCGGAAGAAAATAATAACCAAGTTAGAAACAGTCAGATTAAAGAAAAGCAGCAAAATTCTACAATTCCAACAAAAGTTCATAATTTTACCTAGAAGATAGGAAAAGGCTGAGTGAGAAAGTTGATGGAAAAGTTTTCATGTAACATTGTCTTTGGGAAAGATATCTGCATAAGGATAATGCATTCCTGACAAATTCTTACTCAACATTCAACTTTTGGTTGCTTTTCTCATTATTACATTTGTAGTGCAACAAGAAATGCTGGAAATCTGGTCTTCAGCATGGGACATATTTTTAGTTCAAGTACAAGGAGTACAAGTACAAGGCACAAGTAAAGACATTGCCAATTACTCTTTTTATCACCTTCTGTCCTGAAAACATTGGCATTACCTTCTATTTTTATGTATTTCTGTATCCACAGATCCCTATGCAATTTTACTTCAACTGCGCATTCGTAGAAATTTATGAATCACAGCAAGAAAAATTCTAAAAAAATCAAAACCTAATTTCTTAGAAGACTCAGCCTACAGGTACCAGGTAAGACTTCTTTGAAATCAAAATGAAATTTAAACTTAAAATATTGAAATTGATCAGCTACAGGTCTTATAACAAGACTCAAAAACCAGACCATTGGATTGAAAGTATACGTAAATATTGCTTATTGGCCCTAAATCAGTTGTCTTACCTATTTAATTTCCTACCAGTTTTGACTAAAAATATATTTTTGGTAGTCTTCCTTTATTAAGAAAAAAATAACATCACCTGTCACAGTATATACCTAAAATATTTGCTGGAAAGTTTTTTCCAGCTCCTTGAAAGAGCTGGAAAAGAGACAAGCACAAAACCACAAAATACCTCAGTAAATTTTCTTAATACATTTAAATGAAATTAAGTAGACTGAAGAGATCACCACCATCATCAATGTTTTAACACTGACTAATTAGAAACTTACACAGATACACTAATTTTGAAAACTTCCAACATACAGCTACAAGGCAAATTCTACCAGCTTATTTAGCCTAAGGACTTCAGCTATTGGAAATAATTCCAAACAGCAGACTGCTGACTTGCCTCATAAAAAGGAAGCCCTGAAGACTAATTTCAACATAGACAGACTTGCTGTTACATGATTTATTAAACTAATATTTGTCTTCAAAAAGTATTCTGGGATCAGCTGCTGATGAATTTTGAAGGAAAAAAAAATAAATCCTAGAATTAGCTAATTGCTGCACTTGCCACTTTTCTTACCTGTAGATACAAGGGTAAGAAATTCTGACTTTACCCAGCAGAAAACATCCATTTACAGAATTAGTTTCTGTATCAGAATAAAACAATTTTTCTTTTAGGGCTGAGGATTTAAGATACTTATAAAATAGTGGTGGTTGGTACAGAATTCTTTCCTGAAAAAGGAGAAACCTGCAGGTTTTCTTAAAGGACAGCAATTCCCAAACCTACCATTTCAGAAGGAGGGCTTGGCTAATCATGGAGCTATTCATCTCTAGTCCAACACTCCCACTATCACATTGTGTACTGACAGCATAAAAGAAAATGCCAGTGAGCCAAGGAGTTAGTTCATGCTGCTTAATAGAGGTGAATGATGAACAGCAGCAAGAGACTCTAAGACCGAAAGCAAGTTTTAACCCAATTAGGACATTAAAGCCAGAATTTTAATATCCTCAATGAAAGGCTGCCAGGATCAACCAGCTTCCCCAGAGAAACAGGTCAAAAGGCATCATGCTTCTGCTCATGCTGACAAGCCCCAGGCTGTGCCCTCCAAAACCCTGGGTTGCCATACGCTCAAGTGGGTGAGAAGACAACATGGAACGTTTTTGCCTGAAGAAAAAAAAATAGCCTTCTGTATTATTTTAGGGTGCATAGAAAAGAAAAAAGGCTTCCGCAGAGGGCAGATTAACTAGCTTTCCAAGGAAACAAGGCCAACCAAATCTCTTTGTGCATTTACCAGTGTGTTAACTAACAAACCATTTTTAACCCTCTTCAGCAACTTCCAGATTTGACAGAGACAGAAGTGTTCAGGGCCAGTAGAGGAGAGTGATCCAAATGACTGCTCTTTGTGCCTCCTGCCCTTAAACTCTCTGCATCTGAAGTACAAGCACAGCAGCATTAGCACCCACCAGAAGCCCATCAGTAAAGCACCAACACAAACTCTCCTTCAGCTGGAAAATGCATGCGGTCACAAAACCCACACAATGCCAAGGCCACAGGACTTGTATGGCTCAACCAGCTGTGGGTCTGGGATTTTTTTTTTTTTTTTTTTTTTGGCGGCGTTTTCCCCTTTCCCACCTTCCATAAAATGATTTGGAGGAAAGTGATTTTGTGTCTAATTAATGAGTGAGCCATAATCTTTCAAGGTGCCATCTGACTGCATTTCTCGCGGACCTTATAATTCCTTATGTCTCCATGTAGATGTGAAAAGAACTTAGCATCAAAGAAAGAATTCTCAACATCAAAGAAAATACAAAGGCAAAAGTTCTATCAGCTACAGACTGGCTTGCTCTAGGAAAAGATCTCATTAAGTTTAATGATATATTGAAGCTGATTCAAAAGTTATCATGAATAGATCAAGCCTCATACCACCTCAAAGATGCAACAAGCTTTCTCTCAGTACAAAACTGAAGTAAAGGAGTTGACAGGAAAAGTTGCTGACAGGAAGGAGAATAACCATCTCTTAGCACCAGGATGAAGCCTAGCATCTCTTGGCTCTCGCTGTGGGTCTTTCATAATTTCTTAAGTTTTGTCCTCAAAAAACAGGATTCAAATACCATTCAATTTGTTTTCTTATGAAGGGAGACAGCATGGCTCTGTTTTCACAAAAAGACAAAGTTTCCTATCATCTGTGGGGTTTCAACAGTCCTCGGACATCAACAAAGCTGTATACTTCTGATTTTAAAAATGGCCACAACTAAAAAAGAGAAAATTGTATCAAAAATAACTGGATTATTTTCTCTATACGAAAGGGTAGCAGATAAGCTTCACGGTCAAGAATAATGAGACCCAAACTTTGTATTGTCTGAATATAAAATTCTTAGTAATTTTAATAAAATTACAAAGAGAAGACTATGAGCTTGAAAAGCCAGCCTCATGCCAAGCTAGAAGCTTTGATGATAAGATAAAACACCACAGGGATGATCCACATATGACTGTACTTTCCCAAAATGTGTACTGCTTTTATGAGCTAGGTAATGGGGAATAAGCTTTGTGATATGTTAATTTCTAGGGCTAGAAAGTCCTGGTACTGAACAAAAGTAAGAGGCACTTTGACACTTAAAACCAAACACGTTTTATGAGACAAGCTGCTTTCACAGGAAAATATCTGTGGTGCAAGAGTACATACAGACACAAAACTAAAAGCTAACACTATAATTTCATGATACATTAATAAAAATGCAGATTAAGTTACATCAAAATAGTATCATATCCAAAGCTTTCATGTGCTGTTGCATATACATAGCATTAAACATTTAAATTAGTTGGTTTTAAGTAAAAATGGATGTTAAACAGTAGGTTTTTGAACTGTTCTCTTCTGGCAAGAAGAGCTACCCCACATCTTTGATTTTAACCAAGAAATAATTTCTAAACTCAAATTTTCTTTATTTTCTACTATGCAACCAACTTCCTAAAGTAAACTTGTGTGTGACTTTTTAAATGAGACAAGCCTAACAAATTAACTTTTAGTAAACAGTTACATGAAAGTAATAGAGTGGCAACAGAAATTCAGGAAAGTTTCCTGGCAAAAATCTTCTAAATTACCCACAGACAAAATAGGAGCCATACAGCATTCAGAAGGGTGTGGAGATCAAATTATGGAGTGACTTCAAGGGGTGCATAAGCAAATAACGAAGAAATGTAAATTAAGAGGAATGAGAACTTTAAAAAACTTACTCTGGCTATGAGCACTTCCTCTTCTTTATTTTGTCCCAGATACTTGGAAAAACTAGTAGATACTGCTCTTCCATGTTTTCTAATAAACCTCTTAACTATGGTACTGAAGCTTGGGTTTTATAACCATTTGCAAACATTCAGACAAGGATCGCAGATAAGTTACCTAAACCTACAGCTAACTTAATGATCACTGGCAGATTAGTAACAATCACTAGTAGGGCTGGTTGAAGAGTTTTCCAGGAGTAAAAATTTAACATTTCTGGCAGTCAGATCAGTACTTCCCTTTGTTTTGTAATCAAAACTATATATTTATATAATTACCTTATACATATATATATACGTATACCTTTTTTATATATATATATATATATTTTATAATTACCTTATACAATTTTTAGGTAACATTTTAACTACCACTTCAGAATGTGAAATAAAACCAAATGAACAGTGGTTCAGCAATAATGAAAAATTATTACCAGTAGTATAAAAAGTATGTAACAGGTACAGGGACATACTAATACAACCTGTGACAATACCTATTACTAAAGAGCACTGGCAGTCTAGCTATGCCTTATACAAAATGGATATATTATATTTATTGAAATAATAATCTACTCACAATTCTCAGTGTTTGCTTAAAGCCTTTACAGATAACTGAATTTCCATGTACTAATGGAGCAATTAGGCAACTTACAGCATCCTGAAGAATGTTTCACAAGAAGTAGACAATGCACATTTCTTTTAACAGCGAAAATTGCTCAGTTACTGCAACAGCTCCGCTAGCACTGGAAACAAACTTGCCTAGAATCTGAAAGTTAACCAAAACTTGTGAAATATTTCCTCACTAAGAAAAACAGCCAATATTTACAAAATGTTTGGTTTATGCTGCCAGTCTATTGCTATCCCCTCCCTCTCTCTGAGTGCCTTTTCCTGCAAGCCACAGTCCGCTGATGCATTACTCCCACACTAAATATGTTTGTACTACTGCTACTTCTTCACATCAAGCCAGAATGGCAATTATTTTTTTCATATTTCATTTCTTCAGTTTTCCATGCTTTATTTCACATGCTACCTTCTATACGATGGACCTGCTGTGAACCCTTTTCCAATTATTTTTTAGCACCTCCTATATATAGTAATGATGAAGTCATCTTCTGAAACTGCTTTTCCTATCAGTAGGCAGCCTATATTAACACCTTCTCCACTTCAGATAGACTATGAAATGCAGTTGTAACACTGAAAGTGTCTGGCAGGGCTTACAGTGAAGGTCTTAAAGGTCTTTACAATGGCACATACAGATGTTGATGTCTTTGAAATACGTTCAGTCAAAATAAAATTTTCTGGTTGTGGGTTTTTTTATGTTTGTTTTTTATTTGACTATCTGGTGTAAAAATCTTTTTTATTTAAACATACCTGGGTGAATACTTTCATGTTTTCAGCATCCGCATTTTTAAAAGAATGCCAACTAAAGTAGCACGTCAATATATTTAACGTTTCATTACTGTGAGTAAAAAGAGCCATTAAACACTTTACTCTAAAAGTCCACTTGCAAATTCCCGCACTCAGCTAACTTTCACAGTTTTGTTTTGCATTCAGTAAACAGTAGCGTCTTGGATTCAGTTGTAACAGTTATTTTTTCTCCTTCCTAGTAGCTGGTGCAGTGCTGTGTTCTGGTTTTAGTCTGCGAACAATGCTGACAGCAACAACTAAAACATCCATGTGCTAAGTAGTGCTTACCCTGATCAAGGAATTTTCAGTCTCTCATGCTCTTGTGCGCCCCCAGTGAGGATATAATGTATGAGGATATAATGCCCCTCATGTCCAGTATATAAACTGGGGGAAGTTACCTGGAAGGCCCAAATCGCTGCTCAGGTCAGGCTGGGTATAGGTCAGCGGGTGGTGAGCAGTTGCATTGTGCATCACTTGTGTTTATTGGCTTTTTTCCTTTCCCCTTTTAGTTTTATATCCTCTTCCCTTGCTATTTCCCTTATCATTATTATTATTAGTGGTAGTAGTAGTTTAATATTATACTTTAGTTATTGGACTGTTCTTATCTCAACCCATGGGGTTTACATTCTTTCGATTATCTTCCCCATCCCACCCAGAGCGGGGTGCATGAGTGAACAGCTGTGTGGTTCTGGATTACTGGCTGGGCTTAAACTACAAGTAGTTAACTAGTGAGTGTGTAACTAGATATCTAGCTCCTCTGCTGGGAAGTCTCATAAAAACGCAATGGCATCATAATACTGAAGCTCTTCTAACCGGCAAAAATTTCCCAAGCCACATATTAGAGAAATCCTATTTTGTAATAGTGCTATTTTGCTGGCTGTGCATGTAAAATATCAGCTATACACACACAGTTCAGAAATTGGCTCCATAAAATAAGTTAAATACATAAGCACAAACCCCTTCGAAAACATGGACAAATCTCCAACTGATTTTAGTGATGCTAGTATTTTATCCTAGAGGTTTTGTCTGTGTACTTATATATGTTGAATAATTGTTTCGAAATTGTCCTGGGTTGAGCAGCAGCAGTAATTTTTCTCCTTCTTAGGAGCTAGTACAGTGCTGTGTTTTGATCTTTTGGCCTTGGAACAGTGGTGATAACGCCGATGTTTTCAGTTGCTGCTCGAATGTTTGGTCTGGCCAAGGACTTTCTGAGCCTCATGCTCTGCCAGGGAGGAGGGGAAGCCGGGAGGAAGCAGAGACAGGACACCTGACCCAAGTTAGCCAAAGAGGTATTCCATACCACAGCACGTCATGCCCAGGATGTAACTTGGAGTGACCCCGGAAGGGCTGGGGGACTGCAGGGTTGGAGGAGGTATCGGTCGGTGCTTGGCTGGGGGGAGTGGGGTGAGTTATTGGTCGGCTGGTATTGAGGTGTTGTATTCTTTCCTCTTGTTATTTCCTTTAGCACCATTATTACTGGTGGTAGCAGTAGTGATTTGTGTTATACCTTAGTTACTGGGCTGTTCTTATCTCAAGCCGTGGGAGTTGTATTCTTTTTGATTCTCCTCTCCGTCCCTCCAGAAGTTGGGGGAGGGCAAGAAGGGGGGGAGTGAGCAAAAGAGGTTTGTGGTTGGGTTTAAACCACGACAGAAATATATTCAACTTTCCTATTTCTTTCACTTTGGACAATCACATCAGCCATTTCACCACTGACTTCAGTTTCTGGCCAATTTCATGTTCTCATGCACTAACAAGCTGTACAGTTCACTTATGTCTCAGTACATTATTTATTGTATTTCAATAAGTGTTTCCCCCTACATTTTCTAAAGATTGTATACTAAACCTACTTCTATTGGCCTCGGGTTCTGCCAGATTGCATTTTGACATCAATGTTGTCTTTTTCCACCTAATAAGAGTCTGATGAAAATCATGCAGGGAAAACAGGAGCCTTGTACTGGGGCTCTCAGAGCACCTTACATTCTGCTTCAGACAAGTCAGAAAAGCTGCAGCTGCGAGTCCTAGGCCTAAAAGAAGAGCAGCAGCTTATACAGGAAAGCCAACCTTTGGTTTTGACAGGCAACAGAGAACCTTCTGGGACCAACGAAGCACATGCAGTTAGACTGATGTGCCAAGCTAATGACAAGTAAAACCGAGTTTCCAAACAGCAGAAAATTCATGTTTGATATTTGAAAGAGCTAAGCATTTGCAAAGTCCAATATCCGGCATTCTACAAAGCAGCAAAAAGCCAATGCTTCTCATGGTATTTTGCTTAAGGAAAGTACACATCTGTGCTTTCACACCTGTGCACTGCACTTTTCTGATGGGGAGGAATAGCTTGTAACTAGGGGAATGGCTGCACAGCATATGCAAATAAGCTCCACTTGCCCTCTGAGCCAAGCAGAAGTATCACTCAAATACTCAGCCAGAGAGAATTGCACTGTGCACAGATAATGCAGCCTTTTTCTCTAAAGCATCTCTGCTGGAGCCTGCAGAGTATTTCAGCAGAATGAGCTCAAAACTAGCACCTGAGCACCATACAAGTCCACAAAAAATGAAGTGCTGAAGCACTCTTCACAGTCAGTATTATAATGTGAACTTGAATGAGTTCAGAGCTCTTAACGTAAATTACATATGCAGACTGCTCAGGCAACCATTCTCAGTACAGACCTGAGAACTGTTAAACTGAATTCAGGTTTAGAAATGTAAGATAAGTGTTTCTCAGGTCATCAAATTTTTGGATACTGTTAGAACATACAGTTTTATTTATGAAACACTGAATTTCTGACTACTCTTGAAAGCAACCAGCAAGAAATAAATACAGAGAAGAGTCTGTAGTGTGTATGACTGACAGCACAGTTAACTCACTAGTAGGAATCAAAATCTACATATGTTTTGTCTTATTCTAAATAATGTGATACTGTGCAATGCGGTATATGCTCTTCAATTCATTCACCTGAAGGAGTACATGCAGTCTTTAGGAATTCAAAAATCGTTTTATAGCATTATGAGCCCTGAAATACGTTCTTTCTTATTGAACTGAATTTCAATATCATTTCACAACGTTACATTTGTCTTAGCTTACACATAAAAAAAAAATAAATCAAATGTTCACATAAATAATGTTAAGGTTTTAAATTATATCAGAAATTTAGTCAGGTAAATTAAGACTATGTATTTTCTCCTAAAAGAATAACGATCATTACAGATTCCTGTTTAGTACATTTTTACATAAATGATTTAGAGAAATTAATCATTTCTCTAAACAACAAATGTCCATTATTTTTAGACACTTAATTACTTTTTGAGAGTGTCTCCTTCACAGATTTACCACCCGAGAAGGAGAAAAAAGATGTATATAATAGAAGTACTTAGCAATTACACCTCCCAAAGTATAAAGGTGATGACCACACTGGGAACATAAGCCAGATCAGTTTCGTCACCAATGATTCTATCGTATTACAAGTCATTACCATAAAGTGCAATGAGACAAGAACCTTAGCCCAAGCCCCTCACTTGATAAACACAAACGCAGCAAATACCGGCTGTAAGTAAGGTACGATATGCTGAAACTGTCAGATTATTTCTCTAAATAACTTTGAGAGCCAATAAATCAGCATTGTGACGAGTGATTATTAATCTAAAACAATGAATGCTTATCACAAATACCATTAGACGCACTCCGGTCAGATATGTCCTTAGTTCAACCCTTCGAGCCCCACGCTGGGCGTCAAAAAACCCTTTCTTCACACACAAACGCACTCCCCCCTGCTCCCAGAGGGACGGGGAGGAGAATTGAAAGAACGTAACTCCCACTGGTTGCAGTAACAGCCCAGTAACTAAGGTATAACACAAATCAGTACTGCTACCACCAGTAATAACAATGATAAGGGAAATAACAAGGGAAGAGAATACAATACCACCCGTCGAAACCCAGCCTGACCGAGCAGTGAGCCAGCCCTTCCGGGTAACTCCCAGTTACATCCTGGGCATGATGTGCTGTGGTATGGAATACCTCTTTGGCTAGTTTGGGTCAGATGTCCTGTCTCTGCTTCCTCCCAGCTTCCCCTCCTCCCTGGCAGAGCATGAGACTCACAAAGTCCTTGGTCAGACTAAACATTTGAGCAGGAACTAAAAACATTGGTGTTATCAGAGCTGTTCCCAGGCTGAAAGTCAAAAACACAACGCTGCACCAGCTACTAAGAAGGAGAAAAAAAAAAATGACTGCTACTGCTGAACCCAGAATAGAGACCAATTTAATACATCTGAAATCAAGATAACTTTAAAACCTAATTGAGATTACTCACAACATAAGGACTATTTATTTCCTGTATACCATAATTCATTAAGTTAAACAGAAGGGTAAAATACAACTACTTAGAAGGCACACTTCACTTACCTATTATGAGATTCTATTAATAAGGAACTTGCTATAAAACAAGAAGTTTTTTAACTTAGAAAGAAGGGTAAAGGTAAGGGACAGTTCACACTTGATTTTAATGCAAAAAATATATCCAAAAAAATGAAGACTTAATACAGAATTAGGAGTAAATAGAAGAATTTTCTCCCATTGTATTTATTCAGCTGAAATAACAGAATCACAGAACGGTTAAAGTTGGAAGGAAACTCTCAAAATGATCTAGTCTCCAAGTCTGGGAGACTCTATCACCTCTTGAACAAACTGTTCCTGTGTCCCGCCACCTTCACCGTGACAAACATTTTTATGCTTACATGGAACATCCTGTGGTTCAGTTTATGACCGTTGCGTCTAGTCCTGCCGTTGCATATCACCAAAAACAGTCTAGCTACACCTTCTTTACTCCCTCCCTTACTATCAGAACTGTTCAGATCAGAGCCCCCGAGCCTTTCCTTCTGCAGGTTGAACAACCTCAGCGCTCTCAGCCTCTTATTCTGTCAGATACTTCAGTCCTTTTATCATTCCTGGATCCCTCACTGGACTCACTCCAGTATGCCTGTACTGGACACCACTCTACACCTTTCAGATTATTTGTTCATCTGACTGCTCAAAGCAGAGCAATAAAAGAAAGCCTAACATTTCTGTAATAATCACAGATAGTTCGTACAGCTTTTGCTCTGTGCTACCTGCATTCCTTTCCATTTTATAAGCAAAATGAAACATTTTTTAATTACAACTTTTTCAGCTCTAGGGGTGTGTTTTAGGAAAGAAATCTTTGCTCAAGTAAAAGGAGACAGCATCAGATAAAGTAAGTGATGGTAATCAGGCTCACAACATACTGTTTTCTTGCAGCACTGTGAAAATGAATGGAATTTTCCCCTCAAAAAATCCTGCAAATACAACAGTGAATGTTATGCAGGAAAATTTAAAGTGTTTTACCTCCTTTTAAACTCAGTTTATAGAGTAACATACTACCCGATACTAATAAGCATATCAGGTATTTGGCAGACAACATGAGAAAAAAACAACACCAAAACCACAACAAAAAACCTCTAAAAACCAACAAAACCAGAGAGGCTAAATAACATGCATCTTTCTACAGTGTCCATGAGATACATGACAAAAAGCTTTTGGAAGCACGAAGAGGGTGGGAATCAACTGTAACTAAAGGGCTAGGGAAAAACTCGTATCTGTTGACTGCTGAGCTCTGTAATTTCTATTCTGATCAGAATTAACAACACTGACCAGTCCTGGTTTACTGTGAATGACATGCACTGTGACTTGCAAGATGCAGTGTGGGGCTGCTACTTCTATTGTCAAATCTGTTCATTGTGTTTCAATTAAGACAAGATGTCATGGTTTAAGCCCAGCCGGCAACCCAGAACCATGCAGCCGTTAGCTCACTCCCCCCTCTTCCTCCCCCAGCTCCTGGAGGGATGGGGAGGAGAATCGAAAGAATTCAACTGCCACGGGTTGAGATAAGAACAGTCCAGTAACTAAGGTATAACAGAAACAAGGGAAGAGAATACAACTGCTCACCACCCGCCTAACGATACCCAGCCCGACCTGAGCAGTGATCTACCCCTTCCGGGTAACTGCCCCCAGTTTATATAGTGGGCATGACATGCTGTGGTATGAAATACCTCTTTGGTTAGTTTGGTTCAGGGGTCCTGTCTCTGCTTCCTCCCAGCTTCCCCTCCTCCCTGGCAGAGCATGAGACTCACAAAGTCCTTGGTCAGAGTAAACGTTACTGAGCAGCAACTAAAACCATCGGTGTTATCAGTGTTGTTCCCAGGCTGAAAGTCAAAACCACAGCACTGCACCAGCTACGAAGAAGCAGAAAAACGACTGCTACTGCTGAACCCAGGACACCAGGGAAGTGGGGGATTCCCCAGCTCCGGACACTTTTAAGATTTGGCAGGAGATGGTGCTGGGCTATCTTGACCACTATGCTTTTGCCATGAGAGGTCAGACCAGATGATCCTTGAGGTTCTTGCCAGCCTGGTTTCTATGATTCTATTGGCTCATATCCCTACATCAGTGAATAATTTTAGTGCCTTTTGCTTTGAAAGTATGTAGGCCATGTTTTCCTTTCTGAGTTCCATGGACCAGCTCACTTCACTACATATGTCCCTTTACTGTAGCATAAACTTCCATTTTGAAAGGGAAACTCTCTTTGTTATTCAGTCTCAATCACTGACCTGTTGGCATGATCCATTTCTATTTCAAATTAATTTTTTTCTATGGTTAAAGGAAAAAAAATTGCATATAAGGGTAAGGTGGTTAAAGAGAAAAGAGTATGGATATAAAATATCACACAGAAGCTAGGGACAAAATTCAAAGTTCACCATTCTTGCAGCTTGAGTGCAAGACAGTATTTCATAAATCTTCAAAAACTGGCAGATGAAACTGTAGATTAGGGAGCACACATCTGCAAGTGCAATAACAGTGTGGATAAGAAAAATATAAAGATGATTGCCAAAGAGTTAAAAGGGCTTATTTTGGGAAAAAAAAAAAAAAAAAAAAAATCAAGAAAATATGCAGGTAACTGGAAAATGGCATAAACATAGCATGGGCTTACTAATGATACATCATGTGGTCTAATACTTCATTAACCTAGAACATGAATAAATAGCAACTGTCTCACATTTGGACTTCATTTAAAACACTGCAATTTTCCACAGGAGGACTTGTTAAATTTATGAAGATAACCACTAAGAGAAGAATTAAAAGATGGCAGGACTCCCTGAAGGGTAAATGAAAAGAACTGTGTTTAAAAGGCATAGCATTGCCTGGACAAAAATTACAAGCACAGTTCTTTGATGCTTATTTTTCAAATTGGTGAAAAAAGAGGCCAACTGCAGCACAGGGAAAGTGATCACAAAACGAGCCCTGAATAAAGCCAGAAAGCAGATAACAAAGGTTCATTTTAACCACCCATGCAACAAGACTCTGTAACAGTCTTCACGGGAGAAGCTGGGACAAACTTTCTCACATTCTTTTGTTAATGAGTCTTCTTTAGTTTAAGGTATTGTATCACTGACAGAAAAAGGTCCCTTCTAGATTCTGGGAAAGTTTAAATAGATTTTACTTTCTTTTACTCTTCTGTTACTCTTTTGCAGCGAGGCTGGTGGCAAACATAAAGGAGCTTCCTGACAGTTTGTTGAATTGACAAATTAGTTAAGTTCCCCTTGCTCCTGACACCAAGAGCATTTTCAGGTTCAACCAACAAAGCATACTGGCAGGCATTTGTGGTGGGATTAGGGTACAGCAATAGAAACAATGCAGATGAACTCTAGCAGGGAAAAAAAACCCCAAAAAACCACAAAACCAAACCACCACCACCACCACCAAAAAAACCCTCAACATTATATTGCCACCGGTGACAAAGGCAGCTGAAGAAAAGTCACAGGCAGAAGCCTGAGAGATAACAGAGCTCCACATAATAAAGCCTGGGAAGGGGGAAAGGCAGGGAGAAAGCCTGTCTAAAAGCCTGTTGCTACATCAAGCATTCCGAGACATATAAACACCATACTTTAAAAAAATCCTACTTAATGAAACAACAAAATAAGTTTACTAATTTTAATTCTGAAATAAGCATGAAGAAATCTGAATTTCATAAAGCGGTAAACTTCTGGTTCTAATGGTGAATATATTATTGCATGCATCTATTAAGGAATACATACAGGAAGATGTGCTGCCCAACTCCTGGCCTCTTTTGGTTTTTTGGGGTTTTTTTTTTTTTCATCATATAAAGCCTATATTCCACAATGTGTACTTTTATGATTTCAGCTCTGCTTTGATTTGAAAAGAATGTTTCTGGTCCTTGAAGGAAGGACTCAGCATCTTCAAACTCCACATTACTACCTTTTGGTCTCCTCCTGTAGTTTTCATTACCTGAATATTTTCAGGTGCTTATGACAACAAGGAAGAAGCTATATTTTACTGTTTTGGTAGGAATGATGAATAATTAATTATTCTTAGAAATGAAGTGAAAAGGAATGTTTGTTTCCCACCATGACAGCTTGCAATACAGCTGGAATGTATTTAACTGATGGAAGCCTTGGATGCTATAGTTCAGGTATGTTTCGTTTTCGTGCAGAGAGCTGGAGATGTAACAACTATAAAGCAGATGAAAGAAGCCTAAGCAGTAAACTTCTTTTGCATTATCTTACATATGATACATTTATTTGCCTATAGAATAAGTAAACATATGTACTACTCACATAATATGCAAGTTACTACTTACAATGTTAATTTTTTTGAAACACTTCTGCTGTTTCACAGCATAGCCTAGTGTTCTACTCAGCATTTACTGTGATTCTGTCTGGGAAACACTATTTAATCTAATACCCTGAATTACATTAATGTTTCTTAATTTTATTTGGGTAAAGTTCTTTCCTTAGTCTGAGATTTATAAATTGCACAATTTTTTCAGAATTTTTATATATGCAGGATAAATAAGATCTTAACACAATTCTGATTGCATTTCCTTTTTTTGTTTTAAGTTATTTTATCTCTACAGAAAATTTCTGCCTGTTTTGTTATGATAAAGGGTTAATGTACCTCTGCATTAGTGTAAAAATAGAGATAGGTATCTCAAAAATAAAATTAAAAAAATTTTTGCAGATAAACTAGACACACCCCCTCTGAGAACAGCGTGGTGTAACCAAAGAGGAACTAAACTTCTCCAACTTTTTCCTACTTCTTCTGGGAGGGGTTAGAGGGCAAAGTTGCTAAAACAGACTCAAGATGCCTCTAGTCTTCATCTGAAAGTCTCACTTACAAACTGAGTACTTGGACTGAGGAAGGCACTACATGCTAAGTTTTAATGAAAATAATAATAAAACCCCACGATGGTTATTGGGCAAAACTCTGTAGTTTGTCATCACCTTTTTCCTCCTGTTTTTATGTAATGGTTTTGTTATTGCATCATTACCATTTCATACTCATCAACAAAATCTGACATACAGTGAAAAGCATGCTCCAGCAGCTGTCATTTAGCTTTACTAGATATTATGTCCCCAATGAAAAGCACATGTCCTAAACACTTAGCAAATAAATTATAATTCCCATATCATTCCAAGCATGAGAATCCATATTCCTCTAATTAAGAGTCACCAGTGATGTGCAAGATAAACAAACTCTCCCAAAGGAAGAGTGGAATATTCTTAAATATTGAAAACAAAGAGCAAAGTATTTCTTCTACCTTGCCAACCACTTTAAACATAACCTACACAGTACTGGAGAAAGAAACTCATTTTGATTCATTATACAGTTCATTAAGTAGATAAAAATCTGAACAGCATACACATGTATACCTATACATACACTACAACTCCCCCCCCCAGATGGTGTCACCTCTCAAATTATCCAAAAAAGCTTAAATTCTTAACGTGATCTGGAACCTCAATAGACTTCTCTTGTGAATCAAATCATATTATCTTGGAGAAGTCCACTCACCAACATCCTCACCACCAGCATATTCTGTTCTTGTTTAAACAGGTCGTGGTATTTTCCTAAACAGAAGTGGCCACTGTTTTAAAATATGAAAATGTATTTTACAGACCTTGACATTTATTTACAAAGGATTATCCTTTAGTATCAATAGGGTTTTCTTCTTGGGTTCTAAAGCAAAAAAGAATTTCATAGAGCATAGAAACTTATATGCATCATCACAGTTAATGTAAGATTTTCAGTATGCGTGATCAATCACATACTTGTTATACCATCTCATACTGCAAACCTATGACCTAGTTCTAGAAATGGGTTATCTTCAGGTTTGAAAGCACCATCTGTTCTTAAGGATGCCACTAGCAAAATTGCTGTAATAAAAAAAAAATAATAAACCCTAAGTGATGGTAAAATCCAAAGCCCAGAAGACATTTTCAAGTCATGACTACTCCTACAGAGAGCACAATACAAATGCCAGCTAGCTTTTAACAAATTAGTTAGGTTCAAATTAGTCCTACCCTGTCCTTGGCCCCCACATTGTAAAATGAACAATGAATTAATAAGACTGTTCCAAGAAAAGGCAACATGGGAGCCAAAATAAGGAGAACAGGGAGAAAATTTATTTTTATTACTCAGATTTCCTAAAAAATCCAAAACAAGATACAGGTTTCAGACACTCAAGTGAAAGAATCCTTTTTCTCTCTAGTTAAAAGCAAAGGAAAGGATTTACTCTTCCTTAATAATCTTCAGATAACTGGCAGAGTAAACAAGTTTTTGATATTATCAAATTAAAACTCCTGTATAGCCATGAAAATAGAAATTTTGCCAGAAAGTCCATGTTCCAAAAGAAACAAAGGAAAAGCAGTTTTTATTGGTGATCTAAATAAAAACTGACTGCTTGAGTTTCCTGCCAACTGATACAGCAATCCATTATGAGCATAAATTTGCGAAATAAAACTAAAGATTTTTCTTCTTGCTTCAAGTGAAAAGTTTCAAGCATTTCTTTAGCATTTCACAAATTAAACTTAGGCATTCAGTAGGCATTATAAGCATTATGCGGAAGTATGTAATTATTTCTGCATATGCTGTAACTATATTTCAAAATTCTTTCGTTGCTCTAGGAAAAAAGAAATCATCTTTATCTCTGTACAATAAATAAACTTCAGGTCCCTATGGGAAATTAGGGTACTTTTAAAAAAATGTATACTTTTATCTAATCTCCTTCTCCAAGACCTCTTCGGTCTTCTATTTTCATGTGTCTTAATACAATCACCCCAAAATGTGAAACTGCAGACATGCATGCAAGTGTTGTTTTTTAACATACACTTTAATGCAGTAGAAATTAGATCAGCATCCCTTTATATTGTGTACCTATATTGTGTACCTAGAGAGCAGACTGGCCCTTTCAGGAACCTGCTTAGTAAGGTTCCATGGGGTATACCTCTAGAGGGCAGGGGGGCCCAAGACTGTTGGTTGATATTCAGAGATCACCTGCCACAAGCTCAGGAGTGTTGCGCCCTGACTAGAAGGAAGTGCAGCAGGAGGGCCAGGAAACCTCCTTCGATGGATAAGGAGCTGCTGAGGAAACTTTGAGGGGAACAAAGAGGCTTATAAAAGGTGGAAGCAAGGACAGGCAGCCTGGGAAGAATACAGGGATGTTGTCTGGGAAGCTAGGGACCAGGTTAGGAAAGCTAAGGCCCAGTTAGAATTAAACTTCGCTAGGGATGTGAAAGATAACAGGAAGAGATTCTATAATTACATTGCAAATAAAAGAGACGAGGAACAACATGGGCCCTCTCCGGAAGCTCTCAGGAGAACTGGCTACCCTGGATTTGGAGAAGGCTGAGGTTCTTAATGAATTCTTTGCCTCGGTCTTCACTGGCAAATGCTCTGACCACACCACCCAAGTCTTGGAAGGCAGACACAGGGACTGTGAGAATGAAGACCTTGGGCCCACTGTAGGAGAGGATCTGGTTCGAGACCATCTTAAGAACCTGAACGTGCACAAGTCCATGGGACCTGATGAAATCCATCCACGGGTCCTGAAGGAGCTGGTGAATGAAGTTGCTAAGCCACTGGCCACCATATTTGAAAAATCGTGGCAGATAATAGCTCAAAAGGACAGCCAAAATGTAGTCTAAAGACTACCAAATGAAACAAGGGTATGGCAGTAGCAACAGGTAACAATACTTAGTTATCTAAACCTAAAACCTTCTGCTCCATCATTTACTGTTTTTATTAAGAAGAGCAAAATCTGCAACTACAACATAAAAACTTCTAGTAAATTTTCATTACACTGTTTTTCACAGGATTGTCTATTCCTACTATAAGTTGCATTCTTATAGCAAATTTTCAACATTTAGTCTGAAAAGTCAGTTTGAAAATCCGAGTTCTGGATGTTTTCAGGGGAAGAAAGCAGGGCAAGGTAGAAAAAAAAAACTGTAAACATAAAAACACACAGGAAGAAGCAATTAGGAAACTGGAGGCATGCTTTCCCAACCCCACTCAAAACCAATCCTCTCTCGCCTACATTAACCCTACCATCCCTCCTGCACATGCTTTGAAAGCCTCTTCACCAGCCGTCAATCATGCTCCTTCTCCTTTCTGCCACTGTGCTTTTCCTTCAACTCATCTCTTTCCCTCAAGCTTTCTCTGCCCTTCTTGTAATAAACCTATTCCCTTTCTTTACTGAAAGAAATAGAATTTATACAACAAAGTTTTAAAGTAGCATCACCTGCACAATCCCCCAACTTTCATTTCAGCAACAAGAAGGCTCCGAGACTGGAGATGGAACCTACCTAGGAAAGTTAACTTACGTTTGGCTTTGCAAGTTCTCACACTTTTATATGGTAGCTCAAATTGGCTACTGTTTAAAAAGAAAGAATGGAGAAGCTGAGCAAATAGTAATAGCCTGTCTGTTGCAAGGGAAAAGGAGACTATTCACTTAAAATTCTTGCTGCATCCATCTTCTGCCTGGCAAATTAAGATGCTGCTATGTAGTTTTTCTCAAGACAAAAAAAAAAAAAAGAAAAAAGCACAGATGACACATGGATAATGTACACTGGCATAATCCAACATGAAATAATTGTATATTTGTGCAACAATGAAATACACACAATATGATTAATATGGTACTGTACCTCATTTTGAAGTTCATCACCACTTTTGGTAGAAGCAAGCATCTCATACAAAGTACAGCAGAGGTCTTCTGTTGTTGGCCCTCCAGGGGTACCCCCTTGAGATTCATTCAGATACTTTCCGACTTCACTCCATAAGAAAGAATCATCTACTTTTTCCGAAGACTTGAGATCAGATTTCTCACCACAGTAACTCTGTAAGTGATTCAGCTGGTTATTCAGAAATTTGTTATAATCTAAGCTTATAGTATTTCTTGCGTCGGCCTCACCATTCACAGGCAGCTCCTCAGAGTGATCCAAATCATGCATGTCAAATGAAAACACTATATTTTTACCAAAGACCACTCTGTTTTCATCACTTTGTTCTTCAGCCATCTGTATGAGGGCTGTAAGCTGTTCTTCAGTGAAGTGAGAAGCAATCCGACATGTGGCATTACAAGCTGCAGTAGCAGATGATGATGGAAATGGCCCAAACATCTGTTTGATCGCCTTTGTCTCATCTTGGCCAACACATTCTTTCTTGTGAAATGTCTTAAATAGAAAAACAGCTCCACTTTCAATCGCTTCTTGTCCATTTTCAGCTCCAACTGTTAACAAAACCAAAACCAAATGTAACTTCATACAATTCAAATTAATTTTTTCATTGCCCATAAAATAACTATATCAGATTTCTTGCTGCAAGTCTCATCAACAGAGATATGAAAGGAAGACCATACAAGTAACAACTGTTGCAAGGTACTGAACTATAAAAGATATATAATAACAAAGCATCTCTCTTCATTATCCTTCCACTTACTAGAAATTCATGTTAAGGATTACCAATGCTTTCTTATTTGTCCGAGTTAAAGGAAAAACTTGCTTGAGGTCTTAAAACTCACAATAGTATATTTATTTGCTTTCTAAAGGTAACAAATTTTCACTTTGCCCAACTCTTTATTCATTGCCTAATCTGAATATTCATAACAGACTAAACATGCAGAACTCAGCTAGGAATTACTACATTCTTGTAGTAATTCCCAATATAATTACCACAGATTGTGTATTAGTTACAAAAATTGCCCAAAGAAATTAAAGTGGATAATTGCATTAATTTAGATTTATATCTACAAAGTATCATATTATGTTAAAAAAAAAAAAAGGACTGAGTAATTAGAAACATAACATATAAATGGAGTTGACTAAAAATTCAGTATTTCTCTTGAATTTCCCTATGGTGCACATTGAAAAGCTGAAAAGTTCATGGAGAGGATCAGAGGTGGTATTTACAGGATAATTAGATACCTACATATGGAAGATAAGTGACATAAAGATACACACATATACAAAACATATGTAAATATGTCTCAAAGGAAGAAGGTAGTTCAGCCTCCTTCTCAGTATTAGCTAAATAAGAATCACAGGCAGAAAAAAAAGCCCAACATCTAAAAATGCATAGACCTAAGTTTGGCTGCATGAACCTCACGCTTATATTCCTGACATACAAATATGCATCATTATTTAAAGTCACTTATGTCAGAACATGCCACTAAAAGAGCAATTCTACTGAAGGATTTGAGAAAAGGCTCTTAAATCAGAATTAGTACATAATAAACCTATCGTCGTTGACTACGGTTCATGGAAGCAGCTCTTGAGAAAATACTTACCCCACCCCCTACCCCCCCCGAAATATAATAAGCCACCCAACTTGGCAAGAGATGCACTACTTCAAGCTACTCCTTCCTTTTTTGTTTTAAGCCAATCAGAGCATTTCTGTAAGTGACATTTCCCCTGTAAAATAAATCAGTACTACAGTATCTGCTGCCTAGGCTGAGACTTCATTTCCTTGAAACTCAAGTAAAAAGGCATAGAAGCTAATTCCCTTTCCCTACTATACATTTCTGTTGATGATGGCTGGAACATTACTGTCAGTTCAATTTGGGCCTTGGTCACTGTAATCTGTACGGGTTTGTGTCTCTGTAATATCACACGCCTTTATTCGGATGTGTCAAAGCTGATAGTTTCTTTCTAACTTGTTCTAACTAAATAATTGCACATTTGCTTCCATTTCTTTTGTCCTCTCCACTCCATGAAACAAAAATTTACCACTATTACTTTAAAGTCTTGCAATTTGCTCTACCCAACCACCATACTGGGCATGCTATTAAAGCAAGTCTGGGGGGGGGCGAAGAGGGAGGGAAGGACGCAGAGACAAGGGGAGGTGAAGAGCAGAATGAAAAAAGAAAACAGAAGCTTTTTGCAACCATCTTAGGCAAAAAGTGAAAATTAAAAGAAAAAATAAAAAATACACAGCTGATACTTGTGTCTGTCGTTAATACAGAAAATTAATCTGCCAAATTATTTTCAAAGATAGCATTTGCAGCTAAGAATGGCAAATACTTATTTTGCTTATAAATGTTAAATTCTGCAACAGCGCAAGCTGAATTAGTTTTAGTCTGACGATGAAAAACCAAGTTTCCAATCAAAACTAAGTTTTCACACTTTCCTTACCATAATGTATTTCAGTTTTAAAAGCTGAATTCCAGATGAGTGAAATTTATTATTTATTTCTCTCCTTAACACCTAACATTTCTAGCAGAAAGTATTTATTACATTTTTATCTGCCTATGTGGCCGTTCAATTTTTCATTATACCAATCATGTGGAATTAAAACAGGCCACACCAACTGTTCTTTTCTCAAGAGTACTGCCACTGTTGCTTTCGCTTACTAAAGGCTGATCTCAAACCATACCACACACCAGAAAAAAATGCTATCAAAAAGCAAGAATATCCATGTAACAACACAGTCATACTTTAAAATAAAACAGAAGACCAAATTGTGCATATAAGTATCAGATTTACTGGAGTTTGAAAGGTATTTCAGGGCAAGCCTGGAGGCAAGGTAGAACTAAAATTGTACCAGTCTGCAAAGTATGCAAGCAGAAAGCAGCTTGAACCATCCCCCACCCAACCCTGCAAAAAAACAAACTCAACAGTATATTCTTATACAACAAGAGAATGAAAACATACCTATTTGTTTTGCAGCTTGTAATATAGTTTTTAAATCACCATTTACAGTTTGGTGCTCTTTCTTGTCCAAATTGTCATCAACAAACTTTATTATCTTCTTCCAAGTAAGATCAGACTTCAGCAACTGTGCATGTAGCTTTGATCTTTTAGTCTGAAAATGAAAAATACTTCTGTTTATTTATTTCAAGTTACTACACAGGGGCTCCTTTAAACACCAGACAGAAACACCTCTCTCCAATTGCATTTAGCCAGAACGCAGTAACAATTACAAGCAGTTTCCTTGTTACCTGTTCTCTATACTCTTTCCTGAGTGTAAGGAACAAGAAGATACACACACATCCTTCTCACTACCCTATTCTTTCCAAGGAAGAATTCTCTGTAAAGCCAAACACTTGCAACTTGAAGAGATTTATAGCTCCCAAGATTCCAAATCCATTTTATATTTCAGGTTCCCACAATGCATCTGTTGTTATATTGCCCTTTTTTTTTTTTGGGGGGGGGGGGTGGGGGTAGGGGGGGCTGGGGAGTGTGGAAGGAAGAAGTACCTTAATTCAGTATCACTAAATTTATTCTAAGTATCCCCAACAAGAGTCCAAGGTGAACTTCATATTGAAAGGGAAGCATTTGGCTCCTCAGCTCTGCATAAGCTCAGAACTAAAAAAATACCAGCCCAGCCAGCAAACACAGCCAAGCAACTATATCCATAAAGCACATCATGATTGTAAGGACCTAGCATAAATCACAAAGCTACAGACAATTTGACTTTGGGTGAGGACACTATGAAGTAATGCACAGGAAACTATATACACATTGCCCAGTTTTGCTTGCCTGCTCTTACAAAATAGCAGTGCAAATGAAGAAACCAAACAGTTTTTGCTATTTACACACTAATGCTTTACAATTACACTTTGGAAAATAAAAAAATCTTTACCGTTAAGTCAGCTAATTCTTCACTGTAATCCTCATGTTTAGTGACATTTGAAAAGGAGCGTAAAGCGCCTGTAAGGCGAGGCAAGGCCATCTGTCATTCATTCAGTGATCCATAGGATGAGAAATCAAATCCCAGTTCAAGCACCTAGATGAGAATAAAACAAATAACATAGCTTTGTTAATGCTACAAATACAACCTTGCATCACAAATTTGAAAGACCATTTTAAGAAAGCAGAACTTGGCTGGCACTGCAATTAAAGAAGTTGAAAAAAATCTCTCTCAAAATGCTGATAATCAAGATTCAATAGGAGGGAGGTGAAAGCACAGAGCACAGGCAATACATGGTAACATGCAGAGGTCACTCAGCAGGTTCTTCTTCTCTCTCTTCCCTAAAGAAAAGTCACCAGCAATGAGGCGAAGTGGCAATTACTCCTTTAGTACCACTAACACAAGAGTATTATAGTGAAATCTATGCAACTGAACTTTAGCCCCCCATAGCAGTAAGTGATTACAACCTACGGGAAGATCTCCTCTGCGTCAGCCCACGCTGGGAGCTTTCAGGTCATTAACAGCCTCCGGCACTGATGCAGGAGCATCCTTCTTGACAACCGCTTAGCCAATTCTAACCAGCAAAACAGGCAATGAAAATTACAACACACACACAAAAAAATGAATAAAAAGACTTTAATACACACAGCGCTATTATAAGAGATAAAGGGAGTAAGAGGGCTACCAGAAAACTGGAAAACAGTATGCCTCAGGATGTTTCATCTCACAACTGGGAGCACACACACACACACACTGCAGGGCTCTCTCCAGGACTACAGCCTGTTTCTGCATGGTCTTATTTCCTCTGTGAAACAGGCTCATATCTATACAGTAACCCACAGCTGTTCTCCATCTGAACTTGTACTCTCATTCCAAGCCTTTCACTGAAACTATTCTCAAAGTTATTTATTTCAAAAGGTGCCCACAGCTGAATTAATGAACTCTGATGCACATCTACAGCTTCTGATGGTAGCAGATAAATACAGATTTAGATTATTTTTGAAACAATTAATGACATCATTATGCAAACCTAACGATCTGCATCACTCTTAGCATGCCTGAAGACATCGGCCATCCAGAATTTAAGTTATTTAAAATAGACTTAATAAAATTACTTCCCCCTTGCCACACACAGTCAGATCGTGTACAGAAATCCCTGCTTTAATCCAATTATCCTTAACATTTTTCTTCATTTAATGACTGCATTTGTATTTTAGCTATCAACCTTGCAATACAGCACAAAAGCAAATCCAGATGCAGCGTTCCAGACACAGACAGAGAAATGTCACTGATTTGTCAGGTCTGCTTGTTTTCCCACCTTGCATTAAGATGCTTTTTGAGAAAAGCTATCACAACAGCTGATATTTTGGAGACAAATGTTATAATGATGAAGCTATAAAATATGGAAATATAAGATCTTTAACTGTGAAGGAGGCAGAGAGGACATGTTTAAATTCAAGCCTAGAAGCAGAACAAGGCAAGCAACACTGCAGCATTTGAGATGTCTAGTGTATTTATGACACACAATTCATAGCAGCATAGCTCCTACTGAAAAAGTCTGTGTAGCTGCCATTATGGAAAGGCAATAGCATATCTAAAAGTTGAGGGAATCTAGCCCAACGTTTTTGCTTGAACCCAACAAAAAAGGTAAATCAATGTCCTACTGATGACAGCACTGCCATTAACTATTAAAGATCATTTGGCTACTTATTTTTACACTCAAATACATTTTTCTATAGAATTATGGTCCTTTAAAATAACATATAACAAAATAATTTTAACATTATCTAACTGTCCTTTCTGAAATAACATGCACAGCAAAGTCTGAACCCATTTTAAAAAAGTTCACTTTTCACACACACAATTAGGAGATTGTAAAGCATCTCCAGCAGGTTCATTTGTTAGGAAATTGACTTTTAAAGGAGTGTTTCTTCTGCCTTTATTCATCATTAATACTATCTGAAATAAGAAACCTAGAACCCCAGAGGACAAGTAAGAGCACACCTTCCTGATCACAGGCTTGGCCAAAGAGCCAAATGCAGCTCCTAAGCTCTATAGTTGAGTTCATATTAATAAATGCTGCTGCACGCGTGCCAGTGTGCTTGCAGAACTTGCAGTCCATGAGGGGGGGCTGGTTTGGCAGAGCAGCTGCCCATGGCTTTTCATTTATAGGCAAACCCCACACATGCCCTTCACTTCTGGTTCACAGCACCCACCCTCATCTAGGCAACACAAGAAAACAAAAATAGTCATCAGTTAGAAAGTGGGGGACAGGTGCTACTGTTAATGTGAAAAACAAGTCCATGAACTTACACTATTAGTCCACATGTTAGAGCCAGCTCTAAAAACAGCGTCAAAAATGCAGCAGGCCTATGAGTAAACCCTGCTGATGAAGATACCTGCCTGCACCATGCTGCCCTTGGAGTGGATCAGCTACTGCTGTCTTCCTGCAGCCACTATAAGGGTAACTAATTCCTTCTGATTTTACAGAAATACATCTGTTTGCCAGCAGCTTGATCTGAAACATCTGTAATACCAAATGATTTTTGATGCTGCTAAGACCTGCTGGTTTTGGAACAAGGACCTAAAAGGCAGCAGTGACTAAATCATACTTACCAGGGCCCACATTATAGAGATGCAAGATGAAATTTGCCACTCCTCTGTAAATTCTCCCTTGAGAAAAAAGTTTGAGAATAGGTACCCTCTTATTTCATGTTTGTAGAGGAACACATTGAATGGTAATTCAGATTTAAGTTTACTGCAACTTTACATGGTAAAAATATCCCCCTTTCCCATTCTCCCCTGCAGTCAAGTAAGGATAGTTTGGGCCCACTTTCCTAGGAAAAGGAAGTTAGACGGTTCCTAGAACTATCTCAGATTTCCTGCCTCTTAAAAAACCTTTATCTTTCCACCAAGCTTCTGTTTGTAAAATAGAAAGAGCAGTATCCACCTTTCTAAGGCTTTAGGAAGATGAGAGGCAATAATTTTAAAGCCCATTTTACTTTTAAAAGCAAGTACATTTTTAATGTTGAAACTTTTTATGAGAGAAAATAAAACATAAAAGCAGATTATACTCAGAATTCAGGTGTGAAACCATTCAAACTTTATTGTTCGAAAGCAAACATAGAACATAACATCAGCAAGTTTTCAGTCATTAAATTGAAACATTTAAAAAAAATCTAGCAATATCACAAAGGTAATGGACATTACTAGTTTTCCACTTCATATTTTCAACAATTAATTATGTTTTCCTCCCACTCCTGGCCTTCCTATATTTTTTTATGTAAGCAACTAATTGATCTACCTCTTTCTTTTCTCCACTGAAATGTTACAACTATTATTGTCAAATAAATGCCCTTTTTAAATTTACTTAATTCCTACAATCACTAACAAAACAAGCTGGCTGCCCAGTAGGGACATGGTCTAGTGTGAGATGACCCTCCCTGCCCATGGCAGGGGGGTTGGAAGTAGATGATCCTAAGGTCCTTTCCAACCCTAACCGTTCTACGATTTTTACACTGGCAATTAATAGCAGGTTGCTATTTTTCACTTTCACTTGTGGAAATTGAAGCATTTTAAATTAAAAGGAAGCTAAAAAGGCGAAAGATATCCCAGCCATAAGGCAATACAAAAAGCAAAGAGACCGTGCAGTACCTTCTTGTGCTTTAAATTAATTAAACTAAATGTTAGCACAGGATTATCTAAATCAAATGTAAAAGCAGCAAGAACATGAGGACACATGAAGACATTTTAAATATATCTACACAGACAATATTTTACTTCTTTACACACACACACCCAAATTTTACTGACAAGAACACATTTTAGAATTGCTAAATTAAGCTCAGCAATTCCATCCACACAAAGGTAAACTTTGTATTTCATTCATTTACAAATAAATCTCAATATCTAAAAAAACAAAAAACAAAAAACCCCACATTCTATTTGGTGTGTATTGCACATTGCAATTTTAAAGAAACAAAAATATTAGATGAAAAAGCTATTTTACAACAACATGGACATTTGTATTAGATTCACTTAAACTTCCTATCCAAACATGCTTGTTGCAAACAGTACAAATACAGCACCTAGCATCTAAGTTGACAGCCAGAGGGATGATGGCGGTTTAATAACATCTGGGAAATTAATCATACGCAACATGCCAAAGGAAGATACTACAATATTAATATTTTCCAGCGGCATACTTTGTACCTTTATGAGCCATGCTATACAGTGTAGTATCAATTGTACACTTGCAGACATCCAATTTTCAGCAAAAGGCTCAGACATCACACTGGAATTCTCCCAAGTTGTCTGGGTCAAATATTGCTGATCTCCAGTTAAGGCAGGGTTACTCTTTGAAAGGGAGATGTCAAGACTAAGGAATATGTACTCAGGAAGAAACAGTGACTGCCTGTCTTTGAAAGGAGGATGTCAAGATTAAGGAATATGTACTCAGGATGAAACAGTGACTGCCTCATGCACGGTATTCATCTCAGTGTATACCAGACTTCAAACAAATGCTTCAGCATAATGAGGAGGCATAACAGTGGCTGTGTGCACCATCCTTCATATAAGAGACAGTTTCAGGATCTTAATTATTTCAGTCACTAAACCAAAAAAAAAAAAACACCCCATCCTAAAAAACAAATAATGGAACTGCAAGCCATGCATTCAATAGAGTATTTTTCCAGATTCTCCCTCTCACAATCTTAGCCATCCACATGGGATGAAGCACCAGCTGCCTAACACTTCCTGCTAGCATCAGCTAGAGAGGCGTTTCCTGTGATTATGCCCAATACAGTTTTGATATGATGTCAAACACGTGGCTTGGCCCAATAATGTGATCATTTCAGATGTGCTTTTATATCATTGCTAAGGATAACTGTTGTTCTAGAAGAGAAAAAAAAAAAGAAAAAAAAAGCAAAAGCAATCCTTTTTCCAGAATAACTCATCTTTCTTTTCTGAGAACGCAAGACATAGTTCATTTGTTAGCCTGAGAAATGTCTGGTTTTATACCCCATCACCATTTTATTCACTGCAGGAAGAGACAAGCTGCATTCCAAATAATAGAGACTTAAAGAGTTGCCTTATATGTGCAGATCCACTATACATGAATCTTCAACATATATAACATGTGTGCTCATTTAAACACTAGGCATGAACAGCAAATCCAAGATACGTGGCTGTATGTTTTTGCTTTAGCTTAACAGGGGGCTTCTATGCCTCTCTTTCAAACCTTGCCATCATGAGAGATTGAAAATAACCTCAGAGGGTTCAACTTACTCTATTCCAGCAAACTTTGTCACTGAAGGAAAAGCAGGAAGTGTACGGAAGTTTAATACAGAGGTACACAGCCAAAGGAAGTAAAGAGAGGATGAGAAACAGTGAGAAAGAAAAAACCTCTGAGCTAATAACAGTTAAGTAGTGCATGTCGCATCACATCAAAGATGGCTGAAAGGATGTGTACTTCAGAACTATAACTGCTGTAACAATACATACATAATTGCATAACTGCTGTGATACGACCATGCTAAAGCACCTGTTCAGATGGTAGTAAGAAAGTCTTCATAACACATTGCTGTGCTGAACACACAAGGATAAAGCCTCCAACACTAACTACTGGCCCCAGAGATGACATTGCCAGGTTCTTTACAACTCAGCTTCAGGAGGTGAAAGAATTCCTCATAAGAGTAGCTAAGGTTTCACAAAAGAAAAAATAATTAATGAAATAAACAACTTGAGGTCACTGCACACAGGTACAACTGTGTGACTACCTGAGTATGAAAAGTTATACAAGCAATAATCAGCAAGCATAATAGGCTCACTGTAACAGAAAACCACTAATAAACACTTTGACCTTTCTTCTGAGCCTTAATGGGAAGGCAAGAAAAGGAAAAATATGTATTCCTCTGCTGTGCATAGGCTGCTTTAAAGACAACATTCTGCGCAGATCAAGTCAAACCTTTAAACATTACAGAACCTCTGATAACAAGTAATCTTCACAGCACACCAGGTTGGAAGGGACCTCAAGAATCATCTGGTCCAACCTCTCATGACAAAAGGACAGTCTAGAAAAGATGGACCAGCACCCTGTCCTGCTGAATCCTAGAAGTGTCCAATGCTGGGGAATCCACCACTTCCCTGGGGAGACTATTCCACTAGCCGACTGTTAATTAAAAATACCTTTAAACAGTGCTCAACTATTGAAGACATAGTCCCATAAAGTAATATTATTAGAGACAGAGTCCCTTGTCTCATCTTCAGAGATCATAAGCCACACAGGCACTTCAAACAGCACATCACCTATTTGATGCTCAGCAGATGATAGCTGCCTTACTGATAATTTATTATTAGAGTTTAGAATTAGAACTTTAAAAAAATGTAGCGCGGCATTACTGGAACATTACAATGTGTGCAAACTGAAATCAAAACTAACAGCTGCTGCCCACCCCTCTTAGGCTGACTACCTACAGTGCTGGCAACACAAGCAAGAGGATACTTTCAGAAAGACACCTGTAGGGATTTCCACAGTGAGAAAACCCTTAACAATCTTTTCACAAAGCCTGTAAATATCAGAAGTACATCTTATTCTATCTCTAGTCTCTAGTAATCTGAAGAGGATAGAGCAGGATTTTTTCAAGTTGTGGATTTTTGGAAATGGTTGCATTTCTAGAGATGTAGTCACATTCTGTTAGAATGTACGTAAAATTTCTTAAAATGCGTTTTAGAAAAATAGTACTGTAAGTTAAGAAATACGCACAAGTCTAGATTCTCCTATTTAATAACTAAAAACCTTTGAGCAAGCATCATGAATATTTCGCACAGCAGATATACAAACTTCAGATTTATGGAATCAACTTTTAAGTTGGAAAAAACTTAAGTCCTTTTAAGGACTCCCCAAAAACAAAAATGCCACACTAACAGGAAAATTATATAACCAAGCATTTTATTTATATTGATGCTTCAGAGGCCACATAGCTCACAGGAGGTCATGCTCAGCAATAAAAACGCAGGGGAAGGAGAAGCAAGGCAATGGCAACATCCATGCTTACAGCAACTGCTACACGTCACCTATTTTCTCCCTGTCTCTCAGCAGAAGGGAAGGAATGAGAGGCTGGGTGGGCATTTGGCTGATGTTTGGGGTCAACTCACCACAAATAATAAATTTCTTGAAATAAATGAAGAAAGGACTTTCAGAGATCTTCTTTACTCTTCCCCAGTCTTTCACGGGGAAGACAAATTTTTCCCCCTTAGAGCAGCAAACTAAGAATTCACATTTCTTCCGCAAATAAATCAGAATCCAGTTCTGAAATACAGAGTGCACTAAGCAACCCAGCTCAGCAGTCTTCACCAGTTTTAAAGAAAGGAATGGTTGATACATATAAATGGTTTTATATTAGATATCTATTAGATAGATATTAATGGTTTTAAGAAATATTTGAACACATAAAAGTCACTACTGTACAAACTCACCTTCTTATTCTCAACTTCTTCAAAATCTGGTTTACAATTGGAAACCTGAAACTGACTCTACAAATCACCCAATAAATGATTCAATCACCAACTTTTAATCCCGTGATAATTTATTCTTACTCTATAACCAGTTTATGATTAAGAGTCAGACCTGTAATATTAGATTCCATTTATTTTTCAGGCCAAATTTCCAATATGCCCTTGGACAAGCAGGAGTAACAGATGGTTCAGAGTAAATACATGCCACTGAACAAATGATGGGAAAGTCTAGGGAGGTGTTAAATCCATATGCCTAAACTATGATCCTAAACTCAGCATACAAAGAAAGGGGAGAGCTAGCAACTTTTCCCTTCCTAAATTGGCATTCTCCACCTTTCTGTTAAAAGATAGTCTTCTCTAGCATCAACAAGATTTAATAAGCCAGAAAAAGAACGTGAGTTTTAATTTGCATCTCACAGATATGCACTCGGCTAGAGGCTGGCCGCCAAACTTTAGTTCACATGTTAGTGAACTGAATAAAAAACTGAGAACACCAACTGCCCTTTCAGCAAGGACAAATGGTAAATGCCCAAGCAGTCCAGCATAGCCACAGCAGCCTAATTAAATATTTCTTGGTTTCTCCCTAGCCTAATGGATTTTCAACAAATTATACATTGTTGTGTATAACTTCAAGAGAATATATAGAATATAGAATATTCTATACCAAGGGACTAAAAGAACCTCTGTGAGCATAGGGCATAGATATCTTCCACACCACTGGTTAATTCAGTGACCGCCATTACCATAGAACCAGAGTGCGCTGCTACATCTTCCATCAATCATATTTTTAGGTGTCTGTGCAAAGTGTTGGGGTGGGCTGACCTTGGCCATCAGCCAAGCAGTGACAAAACCAGCAGTTCCCCACCACCACAGTGGGATAAGGGAGAAAACAGGAACAACAGTAAGAAAACTTAAGGGCTGAGATACAGAAAGCTTAACAGAGGAAGGAAGGAAAAAAAACCCAAACAACCCACCCAACACCAAAACCAACCAAACACACACAAGTGAAGGTAAAGAAATTGCTCACCGCACAGGTGACCAATCTCCAAACAATGGGCACCTTGGGAGCAAAACAAACCAAAAACCAACTAAGCAAACAAAACACCCATTTTTATTTCTGACCAAGAAAACACACAGCATGGAGTATGTATTTGGTCAGTTGGGGTCTGATGTCCCAGTTGTGTCACCACCCAGCCTCTTGCCCACCCCCAGCCGACTCACTAGGCAGGCAGGGTGGGAAATTGAAAGCCTTGATGCTGTGTAAGCATCACTCAGCAACAACAAAAACACTGTTCTAATATCAACACTGTTTTAGCTACAAATCTAAAGCACAATGACTAGGATGAAAGTTAGCTCCTAAACCCACTATAAGAACATACTCACATTGCTTTGTGCAGAGACAATCAATTCCCAAAGAGCAATAAGCATAAAGAATACCCTGACTGTAGATCCCCATAGGAATTTTGCTTGCAATAAACAGGAAATTGCTCATTTCTGTGATGTGATCAGATGTTTAAAAAGCAAGAATGGGTGAATACAGAATGACTGACTATTGCTCATAATTTAAGGATAAGGAGGCACATGATAAAACTGAACATTAGGGTGAAAACAATAGCAAGTGAAAAGCCTTTCCTATGTAGAACATAATTAACTGTGGGAATTCATTGCCACAAGATGCCCAAAAGACAGAAAGTTCAAGTACACTCAGAAAATAATTAGATGAATTAATGGAAGTCAGGTACTTTGGTAGTTACTGAACTCAAGAGCTTAGAGACAGATCATCAGCTATTTAAATCACTGAAAGGCAATATGAAAACTAAGGCACCACTGTATTTCCCCCCACCCCCTCTTTTCTTTTTTTTTCAGTACATCAACTAAGCACCTGCTACTGGCACTACAAGAGAGAGACACTAGACAAAACATTTTAGTTGAAGACACAGCTACAGAGTGAGATGACAACAGAAATTCTGAGGATTACACTTTGTGATTTAGGAGCCTAATGTCTGTCTCTAAACCTGTTTATCGGTTCAACCCTTGTCTCCTTCTCTTCTTAGGTCAGACTTCAGCTATCATATTTCTAACAGACTTCCAACTACACATTATAGATAATTTTTTTAACTGCTTCAATTAGATATTTTTTTCCAAATTACAGATTAGATTTCTGGGGTTTTTTTTTCTCTTTTCTCCAAAATTTAAAGAATAATTTGGTTTAAAAAAAAGTGCGTAGGCTGGAAAGTGCTCAACACCAACTTCAACAATTGTTACTGAAAACAATTTACTAGGAAAACATAAAGCTGTTATTTGGAGTAATAAGAACCTCCAGCAGATTTTGTAGTGGGGAAAAATATACCTGTTCAGTACTCAAAACGCTAATGTAAGTCTTAAGTAATCACACATTTAACAGCTTCCAAATAAACTTTACACTGTAACTATCCAGCCACAGACAGCATGTGCCTTTCTTCCCCCAGCACCTCCCCACCCCAACAGCAGCTTCTATAACTAAGAGCAATGAAATGCACAGGAAGAACAGGGACCAGCCAGAGCTTAGCTCAGTATTTATAAAGGATAAACTACAACTCTCTGAAAAAAGTTAACAAGAACTGCAGAAATACACAGTGGTGCTTTACAAAGGAAGAATTTTCTATTAGTACTCTATAGAAAGATTTTTCAACTTTGTAATTTTTAGTGGGGCCTCTAAAACAGTTGCAGTCCCTTACATCTCAGTATCATTTACACATTTAGGAAGTGTAGTCTTAATGCTATTGTCAGGAAGAACAATTATCCTGAAAGAACTACATCCAAGATGGACAGAAAACATTTTACATTAAAGCAAGAGTAAGAACCGCAAAAACAGGATGCCAAGAAATAAACGCATTAGTTTCAGTTTTGCAGAAATGCATTTACAGACTACAGCAAGTGACAATGATCATGTCATTTGTCATGCTGAAAATATGGAAAGACATGGAAGGACAGGAAACATTAATATTTAAAGACAAGAGTGAGGCCTTAAAATACATTAAGTTGTCCTTCCACTAATCAGTACTAAAAGACTCCATTAGAGTACTGTTGACTTGGTTGTGCACACTGTCTCTAGAAGGATGCAGTGGAGGATAAGAAAAATGACCAGCAATTTCGAAGAGATTACTGACTAGGAAAGATATACTCAGGTTAGATAGGTCAATGGGAGGAGAAACACACTGACGTATTTCAATGACATACGTGTCAGCTGCAGAAAGGAAGGAACAAGAAAGCAAAGGCACCAAAAAGAGCAATGTGCGCTCCTCATAATTTTAAAACTGGAAAGCCTACCTCAGAGTTAGCTTCCAAGAAAGCTCCATAAACACAGAACTGCCAGAACAAAATTCTGCCATTTGACAATTTCTTATCTTCTCTCCGATTCAATGAAACTAGCGATCTCACCTCTTCCAAAGGTCAAGGTAGCTTTTAGAGAAGACTGAGCAGGTCTAATATTTGAACCAACTTATACAATGTTTAAAGTTTAATAAATGTTTAAATGACTAACTCCCCTACTTGGGAGTTAGTCAGTGTTCCCATATAAATGGGAAGAGAGTTCCTCCAAATACCTACACACCTAATTCCAGGATGATGCACGTTTACTCTGTCATGACCAGAAGCATGTCAGATCCAAAGGAAATTATTACAGCACCTGTTGAAAAGCAGTGTGTGTTTAGTTTGACTCAGCAGCTCACAGATATAATTAACACTGTCTTCAGATGAAAGCTAGCTTGCAACTGACCTGATGGTTGGTTTTGTTTTCTTCCTCCTAAAAATTTATCTCTGCAACCTACCATGTGGACATAAGCCTTGCTGTATCTTCTCTGGAATTGCTAGTATTTTCTCCTACTCACTGACTAGACTCAAGTCGAGTCCACTCTCAAGAAGATAACTAAGCTTGATGACTAGATCCCTTCTCTGCAAAAGTGAAAATTACCAGCCCCATTTCAACAGTACTGTTTCAGAGTAAATTCTTTAAAAAGCCTGAAAACTGGAAACAATCTATACAAATGTTAGCATATTAAAACCAACAACAAATTGTAAGTCCAGAACTCATAAAACCTTTTAAATAAAGGCATTGTTTGAATACAAACATGGCACACCCTCCTGAAGCACCTTAACGGTAAGCCTTGGGACACTAGAAATTGTCATGCACTTTATCAACTCTACAAAACTCTCAGTCCTCCATCACCAACCAAAATGAAGCAAGTAGTACTTGAAAGGGGAAAACACTCCTCGCGACCACGTGCCTGTTTTGCACTCTTCATTTCTAGTTTTCTACATTTATTAGTACAAGTAGTAAAAACTGAAAGTACTCAGGCTCGTTCAACACCTGTGCTCGTTCCCAACTTGACAACAGCCCTGCTACCCCCGCTTCAATAAGCACTCCGAGGGCAAGACCTGAAGCAGAACGAGAGGAGAACGGGACCCAGCCTTTATTAGTGAACTCGTATCACTCGCCCGGCAGACGGCAGACCTCGGCCAGGGCCCTGCTGCCGGACCAGGTAGGGCACGCCGCCCGCCGTCGCCGGGCCATCGCCGGGAGGTGTCACGCTCTGGGTCCGGCCAGTGGCCGCGCCGGCACGGAACAGCCGAACTCCGCCGGCAGCGCAACCCTCCTCCTCCCGCCCACCCTTTCTCCCTCGGGGGAGGCGGGCAAAGACCCGCGCACTGACGCCGGGGCACCGCCGGGCCGGGTGGTCTCACTCCTCACCGCGCGGACCAGACCGGGGCTCCGCGCCAACCGCGGCGCACAGCAACGTTCGTCCCGTCTGCAGAAGCGCGGTGAGCTCCATCCACCCCCGGGCCAGGGCCAGGGCCAGGGCCAGGGCCAGGGCCAGGGCCAGGGCCACCGCCACCACCACCGCCACCGCCACCGCCACCGCGCCACCCGCACCCGCCGAGCCGCGACCCCTGCCCGCTAAGCCCGCCGCGCACCTGCCTTCCGGCCCGCCGGTTCCGTTGCCGCGAAGAGCCGGCGCGGAGCGACACTGCCGTAAAGCGAGCAGGCGGGGCGAAGGAAGGCGAGGCCGTACCGCTGCCTGCTGTCCTACCTCCGGCTTGTCCGCAGCGCGGAAAAGCGGCGCCGTGTGCAGGCCTTCCTCAGACACAGACCAGTCCCAATCTTCCTCCTGGCCCGCGGCCTTTTCTGTGTAGGCAGACACCGTATTGCGGGTGCGGTGCCTCCTGACACGGGTGGTTGCTATGTGATAAAATACACCCTCAGGGCTGCCGCGTTAGGCCCTCGGGCTTTCGCGGGAAGGGGTTTCCGCGGTTCTCGGTCCTCTGCGCTTCACCGGCTCGGGCATCCCGGCACACCCACTGCTTCCCAGGTCATGTCTGCACACCGATGCCTTATGTGGTTTTCCACAGTCTTGGGTGTTCCTGATCAGTGCGGTTTCTAATCGAAAAGCACCATGGTAAAATGATGCTAAAGACGGCTATGCATCCCTGGCAGTGTTCAAGGCCAGGTTGGACAGAGCCTTGGGTGACATGGTTTAGTGTGAGGTGTCCCTGCCCATAGCAGCCGGGTTGCAACTAGATGATATTGAGGTCCTTTCCAACCCAAACCATTCTATTATTCTATGAAAGAATGGGCAATGTCAGATAATTTTAAGACAAAAACAGATTTTAAGGTAAAAATTCTCACTCAAGTGCTTGGATGTCTGTATACAAATACATCTGGACTCTTTTAAGAGGCCTCCAACTAGGTAACTTAGTATTCCGATGATTTATTCCTGACTTACGGTTTCTCAAGTGTCTTATCTTGTGCTCTGCCTTGCGAAGCATGTAACAGCACTATTTTCTCAGATCACTGCTTTCACCTATGCAATTCTACCAAGTATTCTGCCCATATGAAAAAAAAGGCAAGCTCTCAGGTATACATGCCTGTTTTTGTATTTGTACAGTTTTCCAACTGTGCAAAAAAGATGCCTCCAGGAAAACGGTAACATATTCCATCCCTCACTTAAAAGAAAGAAACATACGTAGGTTAGGGGTTTGGTAGACAGTCATGTGGAACTGGTTATGTTTCTAGAACACTTAAAGTGTTTGACTAGTCTAAAATCATGAAATCATCTAATCTGAAATCATGAATTTTTGCCATCTCTGTGTAGTCATCGTGTTATTAAAAATCTTCATAGTGGACTAATAAAGAGTATGTAATTAAGCTCCCATAACTTGATGTTAGATACCTCAGGATTTCAGTTTTTTGTAGCATAATTTTGCAACCATATTCTCAAATCAAATGAGCATGTTTTATAAATACAGTATTTTGTGTTTCTAATGTACAGATGTGTCAGGCAAAGTTAAACACAATTAAAAAAGAAAGCAGATCCTCACAAATTCTTCCAATACTCTTCAGTTTTTAAGGAAAGTCTTTCTGAGGACAAATGTTAATGCAGATTAAGGGCTAGTGTCCTGGGTTCAGCAGTAGTAGTTATCTTTCTCCTTCTTAGTAGCTAGTGCAGTGCTGTGTTTTGCTTTTTTGGCCTGGGAACAGTGCTGATAACACCGATGTTTTTAGTTGCTGCTCAGATGTTTGGTCTGGCCAAGGACTTTCTGAGGCTCATGCTCTGCCAGGGAGGAGGGGAGGCCGGGAGAAAGCAGAGACAGGACACCTGACCCAAACTGACCAAAGAGGTATTCCATACCACAGCACGTCATGCCCAGGATGTAACTGGGAGTTACCCCGGAAGGGCTAGGGACTGCAGGGTTGGATGAGGTATCGGTCGGTGCTTGGCTGGGGGGAGTGGGGCGAGTTACTGGTCAGCTGGTGTTGAGGTGTTGTATTCTTTCCTCTTGTTATTTCCTTTAGCATTATTATTATTGGTGGTAGCAGCAGTGATTTGTGTTATACTTTAGTTACTAAACTGTTCTTATCTCAACCCATGGGAGTTGCATTCTTTTCTATTCTCCTCTCTGTTCCTCTGGGTGTAGGGGGAGGGCAAGAAGGGTGGGGGGGGAGTGAGAGAACGAGCTTTGTGGTTGGGTTTAAACCACGACAGCTAGTCATTGGCATATTGCTTTCCTTAAGGTAGGGGGGAATTCCATTACAGACTTGTCAGTCAGAACTGTCACCTAACAAATACTACAGTTCTACCTTTCCTTCCTAGCTTCTTGAAACATGCAGTTCACATAAAAGCAAGTTTCCAGCCTGACCAAATGAAGACTGTTTCTTATCATAGAAGAGAGACAGAGGCAATACTGAGGCAATATGTATATTTCTGTCTATAGACAAAAAAATAGTATAATATGAATGTTTTCTAACAGATGAACAGCAATAGAGGGATACTTAATAACTGGGGTTTTCTTAATAGATGTTCAGGATGAATTTTACAAAACTAACATTGGCAAGGAATAACTTGGCTTTGCAAGGTCATATTACCCATGGATCTCATAAGATCACAGGCTTTGTAGCTTTGTCTGTGTTGTGCTCAACATCTTGTTTATCAGCAAAAGAGAACTCACCATATATACGATAAGAATTGACTTTCAGCCCAGTTAATGTTTTAACAGTTTAACAGTCCAAGTTGTCTCCTTGAGAAAAGTCTCTCTTTTATAACACAGAGAAAACCTTCCTAGTATCTGTTCTTTTCTTTTGTGTTATGGTCACTTTTAAAATGTTCCTCTGGGTCCTAAGGGACCTATTTGTCCCTGTCAAGGAGAATGCAGGAGGGGCTTACAAGATGTCAGCAACATGAGGGCTTCCCTCAGGATAATGTTCCCGCTGGGAGGGTTCTTTTTGCCAGGAGGAGCATAATTTTCCTGCTTTCTTCCTCCCATCTTGTAACCTGAATGTGTTTAATTTTATAAGTTTTCTTAACACAATCTGCCTTCTCAGTGGCTCACACTTTAAGTCTGGGAGTTGCCCAACAGCTTCCCCAGCCTCAGTTGATAGAAATTACTATCATTTTGTACAAACTGACTACCTCAATTTGTCAGACTGCTACCAGATGTGGTATACAACCAGCTTAAGATAAAACGCATCATGCCATAGTCACTTGACCACTAGACAATTGTTAAAGCAAGCTAAAGCCAATTCAGGCTGACACAAGCCTAGACAAGTTCTGAGGTTGCTCTCTCAGGTCAGTACAAAGCCTGAGGTCTTCTACTAGTTAGAAAAAGCAAAACAAAACAAAATTCCACGTTTACTGGGTTATGTTTGTTTCCTCAGATTGGAAAATGTTGAAAATGTACATTTTTGTAGCTCTTTGATTTTTCTTTACATTCTTGTCTTGTTCTTTGTTTGACTGTTACACCTCTTGCAGATGCAATAAAAAAGTGTAAAATAGCCTCTCTGTCTTTTGCATAAAATCCTTCCAGCATAGTCATGTGAGTTCTAACTTGAATTTTAGACAATAGTTTCAGTGAAATAGGCCCAAAATTGCAGGCTCTAGGAAGCAAGAAATGTATCTGACTTTAAGTTAGTGAAATATCATGCAAATTTACATGAGGGAACTCACTACTGTATTTCTTACTTGATGTGTTTCTTAACCAAGCAATATTGTGTTCAGAGTTAAGAGTTTTTCACACAGAGAACAGCGGGTACTCTAAGACCTAATCCTAGTTTATGGTAACTGTGAGTATTATTACTTGAATTATTATCTGCAAATGCATTGCAATTTATGGGCTACTGAATTGATTCTTTTGTTTCCTTTTAACAAATAAAAACTGATGTTAATATGTGAGCCATGAATTTTATAGTTACTTGAAGAGTACTTCAGATTCAGAAAAGAAATGGACTAGTAATTAGAATGACCTTGTTTTTACTTTGACAATAGAAAACTTATTAAATTAACTTCTTCCAAATAATTCAATGAATTCAGCCTGTGTTGAAGTTGTAAGACAACTTGACAGACATCCTTGACTCATTGTTGATCTCTGCTGTGATAAGAGTATCAAGCATTCAAAAATAAACTGCTCTCTGCAGATGCCACTGTTAGCAATGCTGGGAAAAGAATTTTAAATCAATGTTATTATGTGAGAATAATGCAACTTTTGCAGAAAACATCCAGAACCTCTATTGCCCATGATTACAAAGCAATCATACTGTGCATGGCTGCAACTTCAGTGCTAGCAGAAGTTGATATATTGGAAATGCTGTCACTGAAATGAACTATAATTCTTTACTGTCGTCTTGTTCCCATGGCTTTTAATACTTTATTAGAAGGTCATTGTGATATTTTGACCATGGCTGGACACCAGGTGCTCACTAAACCTGCTCTATCACTCGCCTCCTCAGAGAGACAGAGAAGAGATAATGTTGCCCAAAGAAAATATGAATGCTCCATTCTTGGGAGTGTTTGAGGCTAGGTTGAACAAAGCCTTGGGCAACATGGTCTAGTGTGAGGCGCCCCTGCCCATGGCAGGGGGGGTTGGAGCTTGATGATCTTAAATTCCTTTCGAAGCCTGACCATTCTATGATTGTAAATAGCAAGAAGAACAACAGTATTCTCACCAGATTCTGGAATGGGGACATAGTCAGAATTTGCTCAGTCAGCTACAGTTGCAAATTAATCCCAACACCATTTTCCACTTGCGTCTTCCAAGTTCCATGGCTTCTTCCATCCTCACAGCAGGATGCTGGGTATCCCTTTGAGCTCTGCTGAAAATGGGACATCTTTTTCAATGCCGGGTGCGAGGTTGTTGTTAGTGATGCTGCTGGATATTTGCCTTTCTAGCTCATGTCACTCAGTGTAGCACCATAAAAAAAAAAAAAAATAGGCTAGCTTTTGTTCATGGGGTTTGTTTCAGAAATGAATGTGTGAAAGGGGCTGGTAGCTGTGAGAAACTGGCAATGGTCTGCTGTAGCTTAACCTTTCACTGTTTACACAAACTGCTGGCGTATGTGTGTGTATGTAAATCTGAACAAAGGGAGAAAAAGAAACTCCTGGATTTTATATTTTATTTAAAAACTAATTTGGGATTATATCCAGATTATTGTTGTGTAATTTTTCATATTAAGAGGTTTCTCAGAGGCCTGTGAAGCTTGTAGAGAAACACAAAATGACACAAGATGGGATAGTGCTATAGGGATTTGTGTCACAAATACTGCAGGGGCAGAGAAGGCTGTTCCTACCAGCAGCAAAGCAGAAACCTCAGAGACATGATAAAGTCTTTTCTAGCTAGGAATTTGTAAGTCCTGCTTAGTCACTAACTTGGAGAATGACTTCAGGCAAAGCATTTTGAAAATTATTAATTAAAAGAATATTCCAACATATCTGATCAGACACAGACATCAACATTTGTCCTGTTTGGAAGTGGAATTGTCAATTAGAAGGAAAAACGGAGTGAAGATGGGAGACACTTAGAAGAGTGCTGCCTGATGACATTGAAAGACACAGCTGTCCCAGTATGCAGTGAGTAATATCTTGTGCTTTGTAAATTGCTGAAGTTGGTGTGCTCACTTATGACTTAGAATGGTTGGCACAAAGTTATCAGTAACTTGTTTTGAATAGTATGTCTTTTGTTATTGATACCACTGATTTCCACCTATTTTTCAGGGGAATCTTATTAGCCAATAGTCTTTTTTAGGTACTTCTATTGAAAAAGATGTTGAGATGCTCCTGCTAAGATTATTTCTTTGTACCTTATAAAGGATTCATAAGAATTTTCCAGGTGTCCTTTAACACACATAAAAGTATGATTATCCTTTTGATGTGATCATCATGCCTCTTTGAAGACTATTCAGGGAACCAATTACGTATATTGGAGACATTTGTGTGCACTGAACAGAAAGACCCTTTGACAGAGTGATCTTATTTAAAGTGTTAATAGTTCGACTCAAGGGATATGATGCTCTTTTGTCAAAAGGTATACATGTTTCTGTTAGGTTATGTGGTAAAAAGCATGTCTGCACATACAGAAGGGAGCACAGGGAGACAGTGGCTGACAGGGCTACCTGAACTAACAACTTGAGGACACCCTGACCAGACCTGTGTCAGGACATCCCAGGAGAGCCTCAGCCATGGTCCAGAGTGACACCCACCAAAATAAGTCTCTGGAGTGCCTTTCAGGTGGAGGGAGTCACTGCGTAGGGCTATGTGATACGTTACGGGGTGCAAGGGAAAGAGTCTTTTGGGATTGTGTGAGACTTATAATGAGGTGTTTAATTGGGGAGGGAAGGAGATGAATGTAGGTGATTTGAGGAGGGGCAGTCATGAGAAGACAGAAGGATAAGGGGATCAAAAGGGCCAGCTGCAGGTGAACAAGGTTGGTACACTTGCCAAGCTGTACCCTGTACTTGATCAGCCATAAATGATCAGCCGTTAATGTTCATCAGCCAAAGACCAGCTAGGTGGTATTTAAGATGCTAGAAGAGGTATGTTTTTTTATGCCTCCAGCAGATAAACTTCTGATGCCTTGAACTCCCTAACACTACAGTGCAATTCCTTAACTATAATGTTATATTTCTCCACAAATAAACTACTTCACATTTTTATAAGAATGCATATATCAGTGATGCATAACATTTTTGAAATCATGATTATTGAATATTGATATTATATGTTAATGTTGTACATAGCATGATTCCTTATTTTGAAGGGCATTCCTCTGTGAGTGTCAGATCATCAGATGATCAGCAACTTGTCCTTTTTTTCTGGAAGAATATAATGAAAGCCTGTTAATATTTTGACTCATATTGTTTTCGTATGAAGCAAGCAGCTGCAGAAGAGTTTAGATGCCTCAGAAAGGCAGACAGTTATCACTGGTGCTAGTGTGTTGTAAAGAGAGGACAGAGAATCCACCAGATATTTATGAGATAAAAGTAAGGGATGATGCACATTGAAAATAGTTACATGACGTTCACGTGGAACTACACAGTTTAGGAAGCTTCAGTTATCTTGAAGGAAGCCAGAAGACAAAAGCCCACATAATCTTCTTAGAGTCATTCTAATAGCACTGAAAAGGTGAAGATACCAGAGGGCAACAGTGCTTGCATGGCTGGTGTGAAAGGGAAGGTTTCAGTTTGTTGAACATTTATCCTAAGAGATGGTTGGATTTATAAATACCACAGCTTACTTCTCACATGAAAAAAAAAAGAGCGGTGATAATCTTCTCAACTGGAGATTAGCTGGAGCAACTATGAGGCTATTAACACAAAAATAGAATAGGAAACTTAATAAGAATGCAAATGTGGTATAAACACAAACTCAGGATGTTGTGATCAAGGTCAACAGATGTGGATTTCAGTTGTTGGGAATCAGTTGCTATATGCTACTGCTTGAAGGCAGTAAGCAAGAGGAATTGGGAATTCTCAATTAGAAGAAATTTGATATAACTGATATTCCTAAAAGCTGATGTGTTGATTTTCATGATTAGAACATTAAAATCAGTGGTTATTACCCACTTTAGGATAACAAACTAGGGAAAAGAGGTAATAGGGTATACTGAAGAAACATTACTGTGCTAACTAGCATAGTACAGAAGACTGAAGAAGACGATAAGTAAAAAGAAAAATAGGTTATTATAATTAATGTTGTAACCTTTACAGACATTTTAAAGGTCTTATAAACAGCATCTTTTATTTCTTTTAAACATTATAGATGACTGTTTTCTATACTGCCGCCAGTATTCTTTTCTCTATTTTAGTCATCATTACAGAATAAAAATGAATTAATCACCTGGGCTGAATCAAGATTAGTCATTATGATTATATACAATCTGGCAAACAAGTGAGTGTTTTCCATTAATCAGAAATAACTGATGAAAATTTACCAAAGGACCAAAATCATTTGATGCCGCAGTCTAGGCAAGCTCCCTCTGCCTCACTGGTAGACTGAAAGTTAGGAATAAAATACAATATGAACACATGAAATAATAAATAGATACTAAAACCTTCCTGCTGGAAGTTTTGTAAAGAAGAAGCTGAAGGAACCTAACAATATTGGGAAAAAAGCCATGATGGCTGTGCTAACAATAATAGCGTAATTTTTTAAGGATATGAAAAAATATTCAAGCAATATGAATGCACCACATTGCTCATTGGTAATTGTCACTGAACATTTCTTGCCTGCGTTTTAAAAGTACAGTAATGGGCTTATTTCACAGAAAGGTGGTAAAGTACTTTCAATTTTAACCAAGAAGTTTAAAAACATCTGCTCTGACAGACAATTCTGAATTTACTAGGTCTGGATAGAATTCCAGAAGACATAATTGAAGGAATATCTGACCAGCGGATGTGCATTCTTAAGAAATCTTGGAATAGTGGATGAATTCCAGAAGACTAAACAAATATTTTGTGACATGTCTTAATGGGAGACTTTATCTTTGAAAGAAAAATCAATGAACTGCTTTAATAGTGAATTATTGTAAAATTAAGTAATGTTTATCACTATGTATTTACAGAAAATAGGTTGTCAGGCCAACTTGATTTCATTCCCTAAGATTATAGATTTGATTGCTGAAAGGAACTGTTTGGATGTAACATACTTTCATTTTTATAAGCCATTTGGCTATGCTTTGTATCATACCTTTATGACACAGCACTACACAATATTGATGAACTAATGAATAACTGATGAATAAATAGTTATCAAGAGAAAATCATCCCCATGAGGGGTTGTGCAAGGGTTGCGAGTGGGTCTGTCACTATGGGACATTTTCATCATTCCTCTGAAACTGAAAATCTGTCAGTGTTAACTAATGAGAGCTTAGAATTATACTGTATAGCATGAATTTGTTGGTAAGATACATTCCATCAAAAAAAAAAAAAAGTAAAAATTAAATGCAATTGAGAGTGAAAGCTCTAAATGCATAAGACACAGTTCAAATTCCATACATTTAAAACAATACATACAGAAACTTTCGAGTGTCTACCCCTTTCCATGATGTTATTCTCAAGCTTCTACTGTCCCTCAAGGTTCTTACAGCAAATCATCAGCTTCACAAGTCTCTCACTTTGAAAAGCATGGTGAGGGTAAAATCTTCTGCCTCACTCTGGAGTCCATTTGGCATCATTTTTATGTTTTTGCTAAAACAGTCTGCACCTGGCTGTTTCTGCATTGGTCTTCAAGTCAGTGTTACATCCAAATTTATAGTATCTGATGTAATAGACATCTCTTATTCTTCTTATCCTTTATTTAGTTATTTTTTATTATTATGTAATTTCCATGTCTGATTCTTAGCTCTGTCACCCCTAAAACTGGTTTTGCCCAGCTCTGAAGGCTTCATTACTTTGAGAACCAGTAATTGATGATTATCACTACTTACTGCCAAGTAGCCTGTTGTCTCCTGTGCCTGTACTTTCAAGGCTTCCACTATCATCTCATTCCCGTGCTCCCCTACTCAGAATTTCACACTGAGTCATATGTAAGTCGCTGCATATAGCATAACTACATGTTCTGGCTTTTTATTAGTTACAAAATATATAGAACACAATAGCAGTTATTTGTACTGTATGAAGCCCAGCAAAAGCTCAAATAAACTAGTAGTAGTACCCTGGTCTTTGGGTAATTTGTTACATATTAAAACGAATCTCCATGTAGGCCAAAACTAGTCCAGGCAAAGCCTGACCCATCCTGTGTTATTAACTAACACTGAGCCTGTGGTCTGTTATAAGGAATGGCAACTCTGTATCTGCTAGGCTACGAGGCTAAAATATTGTGCTAGAAAGGACAAGGGGAAATCACTTACAATTCAATATTAGGGTTTATATTCACTATGATTTCCATATTTCACATTAGGTTCTGTTTGAGTTTAATAATGTTTGTTTTTAAAGTAAATTATGTAGTTTGTTTCTTCAATAGGAAGAGCAAATTTAATGGAGAAGGTTTGCTTCTTGATAGATTGAGATATTGTTGCCTTTTGTCTTGGAATGCTTTCTTCTGCAAAAAGCAAGCAAGCAAACAAACAAAAATGCCGAAAGGTTTTTGAAACACATTGTCTGACATTGCCATGGCAACATTAAAAAATCCCTGTTACATTTACTTGTGTGGAAACTGAAAAAAGCAATACTGTTACCTAATGACTTGTCTCAAGTCAGTGTACCATGATTTTGAATCATCTAAAGAGAAAATTACCATGAAATGTCTCAAAGTCAGTTGTCTGTGATTGCATGGGTGTTCCTGAAACAGAGAAGTTCCAAACATCAACTTTTTTTGACAGTGAGGTAGCATATCATAACAGTATGTTCTCTGGTTTGTGTCAGTGTGCAGTCAAGGTGTTGGGTTTGACCATTCTCTGTTTTTTTGTGGTGCAGTAGCCTTAGCTGTCACAGCTTTTATCCCACAGTATCTTGGTAGATGAGCAATAATTAAGTACTCCCAGGTTTGAGTGGGGAAAGAACAATGTTCATTAATATTGGATGTCATTCTCCCTTCTGGTCGGTCAGTTGGCTGAATTTGATTTATTTCAAGCATTGCTGTGTGGAAAGCCAGTCAATTGTTTTTAAACTGTATACCTGATACATTCACTTCTAAAGCTGATTTAGTAACAGCATGTTTTGGAGGATCAGGGACAGCTGCTTATCTCTGCGTAGTAACAAACCAAGTTTTCAGCAGCAGTCCTAGGAATTAAATGGCCATATTTAATACGATCCAACAATGTAAAACAAGTAATAAAATTAGCCAAATTAGAAAACAAAACAAAACAAAACCAAAACAAGCAAACAAACAAAAAAAAAAAAAAAAAACCACGCAAAAAAATCAAAACCAAAACCCCATCAAGATTTTATTAAAGTATGTATTGAGAAATGAAAGAAAACAAAACAAATCAACATAGAATTGGCATTCCTTTTCTGTTCATCTCTCTGTCTTGAAAGGAGAAAAATCCATCGGGTTTTGTTATACATTTCAATTTTCTGCACCTAATTTTTTAACAGCTTGCTTCATTCACCACAGTGCAGGGAAAAACATGTAAGAATTCTGTTTTAATGAAGTTTTTACTGAAGAATAAGGTTATTAAGCTGAGGTGCCATCCCTATCATTATTTAAATGTCTCTGAATATTCTGTTGAGGTTTTAAGTGGTCTATTTATTCTAAACTACTGTCGTATGATAATAACTACGTTGTTTTGTCATTCAGAAATCTTTTTTTTTTTTTTTTGATGTATGTATAAAATGTTCATCAGTTGTTACTTCTAATTTTTTATTTTTTTTTATTTTTAATTTTTTTTTGTGTCAGTAAATCTTTGGAGTTTTCTTCTGCAGCTCATATTTTTTTCATTGGAGATATCAGATATATTCATCAGAGATACTCTCTACCTGTTGCAGTAGTCATGGCGATTAAATGGCTCTATATATTTTCATGTTCTATAGCAGCAATGTCATTGTTAGAGTCCCAGATCTTCATCATGAGACTTTTCAGTATAACTGATACAGATCTTCATTATTCTTGCTTTGTTTCTGCCATAGCCTGCCACTTCATTTTCCTGCACAACAACTGAGTTGCCAGCATAAACGTTTAAACATGACAGAATTCAGTATAGCAATATGCTTTAAAATGGTTGTTGACATCTAAGTAGCAAAACTCCTTACTATAGACTGGTGCTTGTCAGTCAGAAGCAGTGGAAGTATTCCATCATCGTCTTCATTTCACATATTCTTGCTGCTGACTCCACACAGTGATTTGTGAAATGCAGCATAACTTCAGAAATCAACATGTTCTGACTTTTGCTGTCACTGGTGCAGTAGATCAGTTTAACAATGTAATTTGCTTTAAGCAAACTGCCACTTAGGAACAGAGGTGCAAAGTTAACACTATTGATCTTTGCTAGGTCAAATCAGTGACTGTTTGGCTCAGCTTTTACAGCTTCCCAAATATAAACTGCACTATTTGATTTGCTTTATTATAAATGTAACAAGCTGATCCTGAGCTGATCAGCTAATCAGTGCTGGTACCTATGCTCATCAGGTTATAAAACTAATTAATGGATACATTTAGCTTCCTACTGCTATTGGCAGCATTGGCTGTTTCCTTTTGGTGCCTCATTTAGCTAAGCACTGAAAAGTTTTCTGCAGATCAGATACAGAAGTTAAAATAAGTATGTTGCTTCATGTTTAAGAATAGGGCTATAAATAATTAATTTACTCTTAAATTCTGTAAAATCTGATTTCTGTAGTAAAAAATCTTGTGTTTTCATTACTTTAAAGAGCCTTTTTACTTCTAGAAAATAAGTGGGGTCACACTGTAATGTTTTTTATAGAGTTTCTAGTAGAAGCTGGAGTTATTGTTCACTGCATTGCAGTTTGTCCTTCTGACACTCATTTGCTGAAGAGCCTACTCATTTGCTGTTTCTCAGCCTTAAGAACTTGTGAAGACCTTGCAGTATTACTGGAGAGAGTGGCAAAATGAGTAAGACTGGTGGCAGTTAAAAGGCAGTACCCTGAGTTGAGTATACCTGGTGCCTTCTTGCAAATCTTTTTCCCTCTTAGTCTTATCCTGGGAGCAGAAGCAGCCCATTTGCAGTCATCCGATTTCAAATTTGTACTGAGGTAAATTAATTGCATTCTAGTGTGAGTGGATCTTTACTACCACTTGAAAAAAGTGAGGGCATTGAACTCACTTTTTGTGTAGGAATATTAAAAGCATAAGGCGTAAGTATGCTTCTAAGTTTTCAAACCCTCCCAGGCTGGATATTTTAGGCAACTGGATAGTACCAGGTGCAATAGGAAAGCCAGTTTTCTTTTCTGATTTAGCACAAGTTTCTTGGAACAATGGAAGCACTTTTCTTTTTTAGAACAAGAAATACAGTGGTGTTAATTACCTTCTCTATGTCTAAACAAACCAGGAAAAATGTTTCAGTTACCAATGCTCCAGTACAGTTCTTGCTTACAGAGTATAATATTTTTTTGTGGCGGTGTTATTTTCACAGAAATAGAGGTCAGCCTATTAATTGCATGCAAAGGTGTAACTGCTGTGCAATTAATATTGGCTGTATGGGAACTATTCTTCATTGAAATAATGTTTTCTGGCAAGCTGCTTTACCTGCATCACTCCTGCCTACTTTGACCTCTTTGACTTCCCCATCCTGGCACTGCCTTAAGAGGTGGCATTAGATTGTGGCTTTTGGGTTGTACCCCTGCAAGTTTGTACTTCAGAGCATGCTCTTACAGACAGCAATGAAGATTCTCAGTACCTGATGTAGCTCTGGATTCTTTTGTGGTCATAGTTTTGCATGGGGCTTATATGCTTTTCTGCTATTCAACTGGACTCACCAAGAACACAGGCGATCAGAAATTTGTTCAGCATAGAAAGAAAGCCCTTACAAAATTTTTATAAGACTTATGGGTTTTTTTCTTCCTGCATTGTGATTTCTTCTTTGTTTGCATACAGGACAAAATACCCTCCACATTTTAGTACTGCAACCTAAATGGGTTAGGATTTTAAAGACCATCTGGGCAGATTGTGGCCTTAAAAGCAAACTGAATTATGGCATTTTAGTTTTCTTTATTGGATCACTTATGTCAGGCTTTATGGACCATCAATGTTACAAATTCCCAATGAATTTTGTGTACATTCCTCACTCAAAGTTTTACTGATTTATCTTCTTCCATTTTTTTGGAAGATATGGACATAGACAAAATCTCCGGGAACCACAATAAGCTAGACAGACATTCTGCAGCAAAAATCTGTTATTCTTTGGCTCTTCAGATATCATTCTGCTGATTTTGAAGCAACTTCAAAACAATAAATTAAATATACATATTCATTTAGCTACTATGTAAATAATAGCTTATATTGAGTGTTATGCAAATTACTAATAAATTTAAATACTTTTCAGTCTTTCTCGAGCACGTAATTTTCAAATTCTTTGTTTTTTTTATTAAGGCATTTTTGAACATGTTCTTTTAATTTTAGAGAATTCCTTTGTAAGGAAAATGTTAAAATAATTTCAGGCTTCTGTGTAAGAGGCTCTGGGACAATGTGATCACAGCCTTGCAGATTTAAATTAGGATTTAAGGGTAAAACCAAAAATTCCTTTACTTTAAAAAAAATTAAAGCACATTGTTGTTCCCATTCTTCCTTTAATGTCTGTTGTTTTTATCTCCCTCAAGAAGTTTCCTTTTCTTCAAGTGCATGGAAAGCAAAATCAGAAAGCTGAGCACCTGCATTCCAGCTGAGGGAGCAGAAGCCTCTCTCGGAGAAAGAAGGGAAATGAGAAGAATAACCCCATTTATCCTTTTTTTTTTTTTTCATCCCCCAAATTTATTACTAGTTTCACTTACAGGGCTAACATAAAAATATTAGTTTAAACTTTGGTCCTTCTGGGCAGATTATTTTATTTGTTAATATCATATTGCCTTTCCTCTCATGATCCCAGCTCTCCCAGTTCTTAAGTTATATAACTCTGAAGAGTTATAGTCAACACAATTTAAATAACAAAAAGTTACTTTTAGAAATTATTTGAACTAATTTTTTCTCCGTAGTAATATCTCAAGTTCAAGCACAATAGAGGTGACTAGAGGCAAGACTGGAGGGAAGCAAATGGCTATGTGTGTTCACTAGAATGTGAAGATTTTGCTTTTCCAGTGGTATAAAATTGATGATGTAAGATATGAGACACTGAAAACAAAGTATTTAAAAATTAAAGTTTCTTGCAAACGTAAAACTAAACTGGGTCATGGGACTGTTTACTAAGGAAGCAAAATTTTTATACTTGGGAAAAGAAGTTTGGCCATAGATGAATTAATGAGTGAGTGAAAATGACAAAGTGATACAGTTTTATACATACCTTTTTTGTGATCATCATAAACACACACACAAAAGATAACAGTGCCGAAAATATTTTCAGTATTCACTTTTTCTGGGGGAAGAGTGAACAATGAAACCAAATATTAAATGAATGATTCACCCAGTTATTTTTAGGAATTTCTATGTATTCCTGCATCTTCCTGGAGTAGCAATGAACTTGCTCAAAAATTAGTGATACTGAATGGTGCAGAATAATTATGAATGATTACTTGTGTTTCTGACTTGGAGGAGATGAGCTATCAAAGCAAGGAATGATGCTTCTGTGGTGTTTCGGGCCTGCAGCATGCCTGATGTCTGTCCAGAATATTGACAGGTGACAAGAGACACTGATTGCTTGTTTCTTGATTAGCTTACTTGTAGAAGATTAGGTGCTGGCAGTAGCTGATGAAGTTGATAGTGTCTGCTAAAGATTTATTTAGTCCTAGACAGACTCCTGCATGTTTTAGGATGAGTAATGACTTTTCTGTCAAAGGTGGTGCTGGTCATCTGCATAGTGAGAGGCTCAGCTTTGCATTCTCATATTGCTCGGGAAGATGACTACTGTCCCAGGGACTACTGCGAGCAATTGCTGTGATTGCCAATGAATGAGCTGAATATTTGGAAAGAAGGTACAATTTCTTATCCCACACTCGGATTGACTTTATTGGACACTCATAAAGCTGTACTGTTAATTTGTTAATCTAGGGATGAGATTTAATAGTGATATGAATATAATTAAAAAACACTGATAGTATTTCACCGAAATATTCAGTGTTTCGGTCCTACATCCTCATTGTGATGCAGAATTGATCATTATTGCCAGATGGTAATGTGTTCTGCGTATATCAATGTTAATAGGGATAACAGTTTAATGAAGATACTGAAGATACAGACTATTTTCCAGGAGTATAAACTCTCTGTCATTTAGCTTTTATCAGCCTCTTCAGCAGCATTATGTGACAATATATTGGTTGAAAAGTGGTATAGTATTAACTTGAAATTATAAATATTGCTAGTAACTTATGTAGTGTTTTTTGCACAGAGTGGATTTGTGTAAACCTCCGGTTTAAAGACACCAAGTTAGCTCTATATATGACGACCATACATTAAAAAACATGTTAGCTCAGTATGAGACTGGTCAGGTCTGGAGTAGTTTATGTATGTGCTCAGGACACTGTACCTGCTCTCTTTTCAGAAATTAGCTAGGCTAATGATAATTCGTGCATTGCAGTGTGTCCTAAATATGATTGCACATTTTGATAGAAGCAGCAGCTGAGGACCACCATGTGACTGGTTCTCCACTATATAGGCCAATGTGTCCACATGATGCGTTTGACAGTAAAGCAATGAGGTTAGATTTACGGAATGGCTTAGGTATGTTCTTGACTGGAGAGTTAGCCAAAGCAGCGATACTGAGTCATTTCATCATTTTATAATTTCATCATGTGGATTTTCATGTTTTCGTTATTAGAAAGAACAGTCAGAGTGCTAGCTCTGTAATTTAGATGGAACTCATTGAATGTGTCTTTCATTGCTGATGAACTCCACACAGTTTCTGTACTCTCTTTTCTTCAAGATAATGGGAAAGAAATCCTCTTTTCCTCGGTATCTAACTTTGATGGATTGTATATGTCATTATAATTACAGAACTTTTGAGCTGCTGGTTTAGATCTAGTGGGTGACGAAGCAGCAGATCTGACAAAACACACATTAGGTTGTATCACACTGGTCACACTGTGGCAGAGTTTTCTGTCTGAATAGAGGAGAACCTCTTGTGGATGTTATTCTGTCTGTCATTGAGACCATGGAGGATGCGTGATGGCATCAAGAAATCTGAGCTCATGGAGGACCAAAGAATTACTATCTAAAATTGTAGAATCACCAAATTCCTAAATGTCCTGATTTCCATCGCTGTTGTTCTTACATATAAATTTATATAAACATTCCTATTTTTCCTTTTCCCTTCAAAGAAGCAGCTATCTATAGTTGTGTGGTGAAATTGAACCTGTACAGCATGGAATAAATGTCTGGATAAAGGCTATCACTGGAGTGGGATTCAGTTGGTGTTTAAAATGTAGATGTCTACTGGTGGCCATATTCCAGTGAGTCAGTGAAGATATATTCTGGAAAACATTTTGTCCTTTTAGAGGGCAGTCACGTAGTGGCTTATCACCTGAATTACACTCTACAATCTGTATTTTCTCAATATCTATTAATTGTAACAGGGGCTTATGCAGCCTCTGTGCCTTCAGAAAATTCAGTGGAGTTTTTAAATTATGAACTGAATATTATCCTGTATGTTGAGGACCTATTATCCTGTGGTGAATTTTGGTCTGGGGTCTCCTGGTCTATCACTGAGTTCTTTCCAGGTGGGCTGTAAAGTCCTTCTTATCTTTCTGGTTGTTGCTCCTTGATAAGGATGCATCTCGTTTATCTTCCAATTTGCATTAGCCTTGAGGCTTTCATTTACATAACTAAGCACAGGTTGTTAGGCCTAAGGCTTCAGCAGTTTCAGGTTCACATGCTAAGCAACTATTCATGCTAAGCAAGACCACCCAGTCAAAAGAGCTCAAAGGATTCAGCTAACTAAACGTAATTCACAACACTACTTTATTCCATGTTACTAGAAGACATTCTGCTACTATGTGGGTTATTAGCTGTGGCTTGCAGATGTTATTTTTCCTCCTCCCACCTTGACCAACATGAACTATATCTACCTACTTTTCATTTACAGCTTTGCTAGAATAATAACTGGGAGGTGCTACAGGATCACTTTGGAGGAATTTAAAATTTTCCAGGTGTTTGAGCCACTTTTGCTAACACTCTGCAGCTAAATCTCTAATGCCTACAGGTATCTATTTATTTTGCACAGTGATGGAATCAGCTATGTCACTTTCTCCTCCTTTTCTGTCTGCACTGCAGATATGCAGTGAGCTGACACACAGTACACTGCTATTATTTGCAGAGGTGCCTTAATAGGAAGTTCAGATTCAACTGTAGACTTGTGCTCCAGTGTGGCACGTGCCTGCAGCAGCCATAGGGCCCAGAGGCAGTTCAAATGCAAGCTAAATGTGGAGGCCAGAGATGCTCACAACTCTGTATTTAAATCCACAGATACATTGCAAATGCAAAATTAGGTCTCTGAACAGATGATCACTGGAGATTTCTCTGAGTTTGTTCTGATGTTCAAGAGCAAGTAGCTGGTGTAACAAGTATAAAAGCCACTCCCCAAGTCACTTTTGGAATTAATCAGTGCTGTTTCAGTTCACATAACATTTACACATTCAAAATTTATATTGCGCCTGTCACTTTTATTGGGAATTTCATTTTAGATCAGAGGATCTTATGTTCACATGATTTATGACTGCTTAATTTTTTTCCAAAGAACTCACTTCAACAAAAAATATTAATGTAGAGAAGCTGACACTATTCCTCTGAAAATGATGAAATTATCTGTTCAGCATGTGAAACAAATGCTCTGCCCACCTTTTTGATTTATTTATAGTCTATTTAAGCCTTGCTTATTTCAATCCTGTGACGGAAGCCATCTATCTATAAAAAAGTGTTCTCACTGTAAAGACATTCTCCATCAGGTCTTTCAATGGAACTTCTTTAATTCTTCTCTCTATAGGCTTCTATTCCTATTTAGTTCATGACTCTAATGTTGAAGTTCACTGTGTGTGTTTTTCCCACTTTCTTTGTCCAGGTAATACATAAGTCTAATTCACTTTGATCATGGCTTCATTATATCTGTCTATGCAAAGAGCGGATGTCATAGCTGCTCCTGTTAGTATTTCCTTCTTGCAGGTGATGAGTCAGTGCCCCTGAAATGCCAAGACTTTGGATTTGAGAGTCACTGACCAATTGGATAATCATGTAAATAATCGGTGTTCTTTGCTCTATAGCTGAGCCCCCTCCTCCTTCCAAAAGACAGTCCAGGATTTCCAGAAGTAGGTTTCAAGTTTATCCCTTTCTTTTTAAATCTTGGTAATTTCAATTTAGTTTTGTCTTTATCTCACAGTGAAATAGATCTGTTCAGATGATGAGCAGCTAAAATAAAAACGTTTTGATGTGACCAATTTCTGTGTATGCTGTACACTTAACAGCTATACTTCAGCAGTTCAGGAACAAGTTTCTCATAGGTAGAATGGTTGCTTTGTCCAGTACACTAGAACTTTTTCAATAAAGAGAATTTTTTTTCCATTTAGTGAAATTAGTATATTGGAAATACAATGCAAGATTATGGAAAACTCCCATATTGCTTTTAGAGTAACTAATTTTGTATTATGTGTTTTGTGCTTACACATGAAATAATTCCCCACATTTCAGACCTCTAAAGCACTAGGATAGAAACGAATGTAGATTTGGATATATGATCTTCCAGTCAGTTTAGTCATATTCACATTAAAGGGCTTTGTAATTTCCTTATTGTCTACAAAATTTTATCTCCTGCGAAGAAATTTTGTTGGCCTTGTCTATATAATTAACTTCTTGTGGAAAAAGCAGTGGACAAAATAGCAGATAAAAACATATGGTTTCTTTAGGAACACAGTGCATGTTTAGAGAAAATTCTAAAGGAAAATTAATTGCATGGATAAATTATTAACAGCCAAGACATGTGTGCACTGAGTGAAATGCATCTTTACTGGCTTTAACACTGCTTCTTTCACTACATACTGTCAGTGTATGGTTCAGGTATTAAACCTGTAGGAAGAAAACATGTTTTCATAGAATCATAGAATAGTTAGGGTTGGAAAGAACCTTAAGATCATCTAGTTCCAACCCCCCTGCCATTGGCAGGGACACCTCACACTAAACCATGTCACCCAAGGCTCTGTCCAACCTGGCCTTGAACACTGCCAGGGATGGAGCATTCACAACCTCCATGGGCAACCCATTCCAGTGCCTCACCACCCTTACAGTAAAGAATTTCTTCTTTATATCCAATCTAAACTTCCCCTGTTTAAGTTTTAACCCGTTACCCCTTGTCCTGTCACTGCAGTCCCTAATGAATAGTCTATCCCCAGCATCCTTGTAGGCCACTTTTAGATACTGGAAGGCTGCTATGAGGTCTCCATGAAGCCTTCTCTTCTTCAGGCTGAGAGGTTACATCTGAATGCAAATGTCCCACAGGGAAAAATATGGCTTATCTTTAGCCTTTCTGACTCCAGTAATTAATTTTGTAATTTGGAAGTTTAACGTAACTTATGTTTACTTTAGGTTGTTTCCCTGTAATTTACTCTAAAATATAGATGCAATAAGGACAAAAAAAAAAAAAAAAAAAAAATCTTGCAAGAAATTTTCACAAAACTACAGAATGCTTGAGATAGGAAGGAACCTGTGGAGGCTTCTGGTCCAACAGCCCTCATCAAGCAGGGTCACCTAGAACATGTTGCCAGCACCATGTCCAGATGACTTCTGAACGACCAGATGACCCCACCACCTCTCTGAGTAGCCTGTGCCAGGCTTGATGAAATTTCTTCCTGATTTTCAGAGGAACCTCGTGTGTTTATATTTGTGCTCATTTTCCTCTGGTTTGGAAACTGGGCACCACTGAAAAAACCCTCTGTCTGTCTTCTTTGCACGTTCCCTTCAGGTATATATAAGATTCTACCTGAGCCTTCTCTAAGCTGAACAGTCCCAGCTCTCTCAGCCTTTCCTCACATGAAAGATGCTCCACTCCATTCATCATCTTCTTGCCCCTTCCATGGACGTTCTCCAGTAGCTCTATTGCTCTCAAATATCCATCCATTTCTATCTAGCACTGTATCTATCAAATTTGTCATTTTAGTCAGGGTATGGTACTTTGGTGTTGCAGAAGGTTACAATGAGCTTTTGTATGGAATTTTTGGGGTTTTTTTGGTGGTTTTTTTTCACATTTACATACAGAAAGAAGCATGCTGTAACTAGAAAATAATTTTCTGGTGCTCCTTTCTTGACAGTTTTACCATGTTTTTTCTCTTCTCTGTCATCTTACATACCAGCTTGGTCTGTGTACTGTTATGCATGAGTACAGGGTTTGTCAGCAGATGGGAAGCTGAAACTAATCTTGCATTCTTCTCTCAAATATACCAGTGCAAATCCTGAACTAATATGGACTCTTTGGGGCTACAGCAGTTCTCTACTGTTTCTACTTTACATAGTCATTGGTATAAATTCACATGGACTGTACATTTTACCTTTTACATGATTCCATAATGTTTTAACTGTAATTGCTCTTATTAAAAAACAAAACAAACAAAAACCAAGAAAAAACAACAGACTCCACACATAATGTTTAACAATATATAATATTTATATATGGGAATATTGAGAATTCAAAATCAATCCAGTAGTCTATTTCACTCATTTGCTCTGCAAATGCTAATAAATGCAATAAATGCTAAAAAATGCAAGTACAGAGATTTCTGGGAATGAGTGACTAAGAAGAATCTTATGGGAAGGTAAGTTATTTTTGAGGGATAAAGACAACATTAGTAAACACATATCTAAAATAAAATATAAAAGTTGAGATTGTTATAGGGTCTGGCAAGCAAATACACTTATGGTTTTGGTTAGCAGACTGTTCTCTGCTGCTTCTATCATTTCCAAAAGTTTTTGCTGCTAGCAAAAGAATTATGAGACTGTTGTTCATTTCTTGCCCAAAATTATGATAATTTATGTGGTGAATGGACATGTGTCACATGAAGAAATTTGTCCTTCCTAGATATCTCTATCAGCACATGCACATGGCTTTCCCCTCCCTTCCCTCTGTTGAAACCAGCTACAGTTTTGACAGGAAAATGGTACACTGTGTTAAATGAATGCATTCCACACCCTGGGCATTATCTGAAACAGCTCCGGCAGGACTGCAGTTTGTCATTTTTGCATGGCATGAAGCTGGTAGAATACTAGCTGCAGACTCTCCCTTTCTTTTCTTTCCCCTCTTTCCCAACAGCATATTCTCTGCATGGCTAGCTATCTCTTGATCTTGCACTACACTTAAGGTGTAGGATACATCCAAGGCCCACATTTATGACCATGGTTCTGGAATTCTACCCATGGGCAGTCCACTTGCCAAGCAGAGTCTATGTGGGTTAGGGCTGGAAGAAGAGCTGTTAGTACACTAAGGTGTGGCTGGTGTACCTGGCTATCCTTCAGAAAACAACAGGACATGATTCTTTCTGTGTGGAAGGTCCTGGGTCAGGAAAGAGCAGGACAATTTGTGTGGTCAGAAGAATCTTTTATAAAAGTTCCCTAGGACTTTGGACCAAGCAGTGCCTTACATGGCTGTTGCCTGCAGATCCAGGCACACAGAACTGTCCGCAGTTGACAGCCATGGCAGGATTCACTTCTGTAAAACTAGGCTTCTAGCATCGTTCAGCATGCCTTCAAATATTCTGCAGCTGCCAGTACAAAAGATACAGGTCTTCTCCAAGTCATAGAATCATAGTATGGTTAGGGTTGGAAAGGACCATAAGATCATCTAGTTCCAATCCACTTCGCACTAGACCATGTCACCCTCACACTAGATCATGTCACCCAAGACTTCATCCAACCTGGCCTTGAACACTGCCAGGGATGGAGCATTTGCAGCTTCCGTGGGCAGCCCATTCCAGTGTCTCACCACCCTAACAGGAAAGAACTTCTTCCTTATATCTAACCTGAACTTCCCCTGTTTAACTTCTAACCCGTTACCCCTTGTTCTATCGCTACAGTCCCTGACGAAGAATACCTCTCCAGCATCCGTGCAGGCCCCCTTCAGATACTGGAAGGCTGCCATGAGGTCTCCACACAACACCCCCCATTTCCTTAGCCTGTGTTTGTATGGGAGGTGCTCCAGTCCCCTGATCATCCTCGTGGCCCTCCTCTGGACTTGTTCCAACAGTTCCATGTCCTTTTTATGTTGAGGACACCAGAACTGCACACAATACTCCAGGTGAGGTCTCCTGAGAGCAGAATAGAGGGGCAGGATCACCTCCTTCGACCTGCTGGTCACGCTCCTTTTGATGCAGACTAGGATATGGTTGGCTTCCTGGGCTGCGAGTGCCCACTGAAACTGGCTCATGTTCAGTTTCTCACCAACACCCCCAAGCCCTCCGCAGGGCTGCTCTGAATCTCTTCTCTGCCCAGCCTGTAGCTATTACTGGGATTGCCCCGACTCAGGTGCAGGACTTTGCACTTGGCTTCGTTGAACTTCATGAGGCTGGCGTTGGCCCACCTCTTGAGAGTGTTAAGGTCCCACTTGATGGCATCCTGTAGCTGAACAGAAGTTGAATAATTACAGTAATGTTTCCCTCATTTAAATGTTTAAAATATATACTGTACCAATAAAATTAATACTGTATCAATAATGTGAAAAATCTTGAAATTCCTAAAACGCTTCAAAATTAGAAATTCCTAATTATAATACAGTATCTTTAGACTACTAAGTGTGATTGTCTTATTTCATATAGTGATCTAACCTTGAGAAATCATTTATTAGGATATTGCAATAAGAACAGCAACAACTGGATTTTGATCAGTTTTTCTACATCTCAGTAATGCTTTACTTTTTTTTTTTTTCCCTGAAAACATCATCGTTAACAATAAAAGCTTAGCTTACAAAAATAAATACAGCAAGAATTTTTGTCTTGACCATGTCTACATTGTTCACCAAGACTTCCTCCATAATCTTACAGTAGGGAACCTCTAATGTTCCCTGATTTCATCTCCCATTTCCTGTCTAGATCTGTGTTTCTGAGAGATCAGAAGACATTATTTTATAGTAATGACTCCCATCCAGGGCATGGTCTCCTCCATTTCACCTTAAAGGTATTCTTCCTGGGGCATCTTTCAGTGGAATTACCACAGCTTTGAAGTGTAAAATAGACAAAATATTAAGTCCAGCACAGAATGGGTAAAGTGAACTGGCTTCTAACCAGTACCTTAAAATAAAACAAAAGGGTAACTATTTGCTCCCTCTTTTGAGAGCAATATTTCAGTAATACAACATTTTCTTATATCCTGATTACTGCTGGGCATCCTTTCCAATAGGAGACGAATTTAGATAAAAGAAGTTGGACAGCTCTAGTTTTTATACGTAGAGTGCTGGGCAAAAGGGAAAAAAAGCCCACAAACGTCTGCAAAGTGCATCTGTGGTTATCGTGTCCTCTTCCCAATGCCCAAATGTCCTTTCTGGGGCATCTCCTACTAATGACCAAAAAAATATCATCAGGTTCTAAGTTGCCTTTTTCAGAGGATTCCAGGAGTGGTTTTCAGACTTAATTAGGATTTTTATCTGATCAATTTGGGTTTTTTTACCCTGTGAACATATTTCACAGTCCACACTTGTATTAACATCAGTTATATACTGCATGAGCCACTAGCGTAACCACCAGATCTGTCATTTTTCATTCTCTGCTTGAATTGCTTTGAAATTTGTAGCCTTTACTGCACCTTTTTTAATGTTTAGCTTTTGAGTTTATGTTGAATATCTGTCTGATCACTATCATTTTATAAAAACTAGACATAAAAGAGCAATTTCAATAAAGAAAAATACAGCTTCAGGGTTAGGTAGCTGTTTTTCACAAATGAACTTGTATGTAATACAATTACCTTTAGACAGTTTTTCCTAAATATTATGAAATGATCTGAAATAATTGCAAAATCAGTGATGGAAAATTGGTGGCATTTTAAAGTCACAGAATTGCTTTTTAAATGAATGTTCAATGTAGTACCTTTGTTCCTACAGGCTACAAGCACTGAGCTGAAACTAAAGACAGTGAGTTACCAATGGCTTTACTTGACAAGTGAAGATTTACTTAATAGTGTAATAGAATTGGAACTAGCAATATATATCATTTTATCTGTTCCTTTGCAATCAGCACTGGGTTTTTTTCAGTCCAGAAGGCAGTACGTTCAAAGAGGGAAGATAACTGACTTACTTCCAGCTTTGCCAACGACTTCTGCTTGGTAAGTCACTTAACCTCTGCGTCTGAGTCTCACTAGCTGTTGAACAAGGATAATGACTTTTTTTCTTCTATTGTAAATGACACTTCTGGTCATATGACAGAGCAAAGCACCACTCCCATAAACATGGGTACAAGGTATAAAAATTACAGAAAACAGTGGCTGTCAAATGAAAAGCAGCTCTGGGAAAAAATCCAAATGCATGACATAGGCATGAATGCACATAAGCACATAGAAAATGCAACTAACCATTTCTAGTAGAAGAATGAGTGTGATATCAGCTTATTAGAACTGGTTTGAACATGTTGTGAAGTTATAGGAAGGGAAAATTCAGAGCTCACTAGGGACTTCAGGAAATTTGGCTGCTGACTAGGGTAGCAATAAGGAGAGGGTAACGGACTGCCTGTCCTTCAGGCAACATTCCAGTCCCCTTGGGTGGGGGGGGAGGGATTGGAAGAGCTGGTCCATGATCTACTACTTTTAAAGGCTACAGCCCCTGCTGAGGCAGGGATGAAAAGTATTGGAAAGGGCTTCTCCTCGCTCAGCAATAACTTGTTTTTACCTATTTCATAAGGGTAAAGTCATGCCTTCCAGTGTATTCTACATCCTTTGGTCTGGCTCTGCAGGACATCTGGGAGGCTTAGCACAGTGATATAAGGGGTTGATGTAAATTGGTCAGGGGGAGCAGTTGCATGGGGAAGGGAACAGCCAGGGAGGTGGAGTTGGCAGAGTGGGGAAGAAAGAGGAATCCTGTGGGTTGGCCTAGGCTGCCTCTTACTGGCTTTACTTTCTTTCTTCTGTTTACCCCTGTGAGACTTAATCTGTTAATGTAAGATTTTGCTGGCTGGCTGAAAAGCCTTGAGACACCTCGGAGATACTTAATGTGGTGATTAGAAAGTAGTATGTAGAAATTCAATAAATAAATTTTAAAGAAGTATGTATTAGGTGATGGAATAGACAGATCAGGGATTATACTGTCTCTTAGGAAGAGAATATATGCTGTAGCTGTCTCAGTATAAACTTCTTTACAAATATTAGTCAGACTTTGGAGCAATTCGCTTTACTGATTGTAGTTGTCTGATGAATAATGAACAGTAATTCACAGAGTTTTATGTGTTGCACATTGGTGAGATTCAACAGGAATTTTATTATTTAAGTTAGACTGAGAGCATCTGAACAGTTCCCATCTGTGCTCTGAATTAATGACTTACCAGCTGGGTTAGGTACATTTATGGAGAAAGATGAAACCTGTCCTTAAGGACTATCTGAATTTCACAAGATGAATACTAGCACATATGTAAAAGAAACAGAATATATATTCACCACTGCTGAATATCCCCTTTTCTCCAGCCTGTCAGAGTTTGGCAGCTGAAATGAATTACCTTAATGGATTTTAAGGACAATGATAATTCATGATTACCTGGTCTTCCCTCCTGAATAACATAGCCTATAGAATCTGCCCCCAGTGATTTCTGCATCAGGCTCTTCTGTTTGTGCTATATACTACAGTGTAAAGAAAAATGAGAAGACACCTCCTAAATGCTCTCCCCAGTTCAAAGATAGAGGCGGGGGATTTCCCATAAATTCAACGAGAAGCTAGAGAGTATGGTAATAGTGACTCACTAGGTGGCACTCTTACTTCTGAATCTATACTACATTAAATCCCAGGCATCTATTTAAGGGTTTTGTATTAAGTAAACAACTGCTTTTTGGGGAGGATATTATTCATAGTCCTCAACCTCCTTACTGCTTATGATTTCAGAGTATTATTTAGAAGAACCTGGTAATCTGAAAACCCATCATCCTTTAACTCTCATGCGCCTTTTGCCACAATCTCTGGATTTTCCAAGCCTTAACAAGGAGTTAAAATTGTAGGACTCAGCTAGGTAAAATTTGCTGCATTTGGGCTGGGTAGTAGCCTTAAAAGAAATCTGATTACCAAAGGGTGTGTTAACCTGTCTTTGAATGGCAGCATTTTGCATGTGGGAAGTTCTAGTCTCCTTGCCAAGATGAATTAGATATGAGCTACATAATTGCTTTCTGTACTCTTCAAAAGTGGGGGACCTGTGGGCTGTAGAAATTGGCTTCTATGCTAGTGAGTGGGTTAGGATCTCTGCTGGGCCAAAGTCTTAATCAAGGAATTCAGTTTTGACCAAGTGTACACTGTCCCTCTGGGACAAGACTCTACTACTTAAAGTGGAAGGAAAATTCTTATCTCTGGTGAAACCTGCAAGGAAACTGAGGTAGGATAATAGCATTGCAGGATGATAATATCCTCCAGGAGTACATGCATTGAAATGGCATTTGTATGCAAGAGTCTTTACCAGGTTTTCTTTGTATGGAAGCAATCCAATTTCTTCTTCTCAGTTTGTAACTTAGTCTGTAAAATACTTTAGAATGCTTAAGGTATGGAAAATACTGCAACTCCAACCTTGTAAAGATTTGCAAAAGTGAGCACAATAGGAAGTAGGCTTTCTATCCTATCACATTATTAATGTTCTTCTTTTTTTTCTAATTTGCAGTGTACTGGCATTCCTTACGGAACTCTTTAAATGTACATGTCAGGGGTTGCACTTCTGATTTATTGTTATATATTTTATTGCAACATTATTTTAGGGCCATGCAAGGATATAAGAAAATAAATAGGTAAGTCTGTGTTCCTCCATTTTGGCTAACAGAGAGTAATAGTACAACTGGAACAGATTGGAGAGCAAAACAGATGATGATTAGGACCCAATGTTCACATCATATTCATCTGCAGGGCGTTCTGTTACTTCAGATTAGCTCTGCTCTGCACTGAATGTCAGTTTTTGGTTTGAATGCATTAGGTATATGTTACTCTGGGGCACAACTTCTGTTTTAGTTTCATCTGAAAGTAATCCAATTTGTGTGCTCCAAGACTGCTCCACAATATGAATGTAAGTAGGGATGATCAGAAATCCGCAACAAAAGGCACTCATGTTCTGAAATAAAATGCTAATGGAACAGCACCCTGAGTATCTTCAATGAATCTGATGAAGAGCCTTGAGAACAAGTCTCATGAGGAATGGCTGAGGGAACTAAGATTGTTTAGTTTGGAGAAGAGAAGGCTCAGCTCAGGGGGGACCTTAATGCTCTCCGCAACAATCTGAAAGGAAGACGGAATGAGAAGGTGGCTGGTCTTTTCTAGGTAACAAGTGATAGGACAAGAGGCAATGACCTCAAGCTGCACCACAGGAAGTTTAGATTTGATATTAGGAAAAATTTCTTCACCAAAAGGTTGATCAGGTATTGGAACAGGTTTCCCTGGGAAGTGGTGGAGTCATGATCCCTGGAAGTGTTCAAAAACCATGAAGATTAGGCTCTTAGTGACATGGTTTAGTGGTGGACTTGGCAGTCCTGGGGTAATGGCTGGACTTGACTTAATCGTGAAGGTCTTTTCCAACCTAGTTGATACTATGATTCTATGATTTTTAGTCCAGCAGTAACATCCACAGGACAGTACTATGTTCTAATGGAAGAGTGGATAGCCAACTGCTTTAGGCCGACCTGTTTGTTGGGGTTTTGTTTGTTTTCACTCTTTAAAAGTATTGTTTCCTATTAGAGGGGAATGTTTCATTATTTTCCTTAAGCTGTAGTAGGTAATGAGATCCTAGATCACACTGTGGTTTCTATTTTGACAAATATGTCTTTTTAAATATAAATACTTGCATATTCCCAATGACTGGCATCAGCTTCATGCATTTTTGCTGCCAGTTTTTGTCTTACTAAATTTCAGTAGGTGACAACTGTGTTTTGTAGATGCTGTTGTGTATTACAATGATTTATTTGTTCAGATATGTCTGAGCCCACAACATGGTAGGAGAGGAGCTTTGCTTTAGCATTCCTGATGCTGCAGGGATTCAAGGTGACACATAGAACTCAATACCACATAACCTGGGGTTTCCTAGAAACCTCTAGTACTTCTACCTGCTCAGTTATAGCCCACAAATCACTGCTGACACATTGGATATAAATTTTTCTTATTGCAAACAAATAGATTTGATATATTATACTTGAGCAGAATTGCAGTATCTTCTAGCAAAACTAAGAGAAGCAAACCCACTAATATAGGAGAAATAATATGTTTTTCCAATTAGAGAAACTGAATATGTACAACAACTCCTTTATAGATAGGCTGTTGTCATCGGCATGGGACTTATTTTCTCCTGTCCTTAAAGGTAACTGGCAGAACCCACTGATACACTTAAGAGGATCTTATCTTTTTGGCAAAGTTTTGTGGTTGGCAATACAGTGGCTTTACTTTTCTCTTTTCCTTTATAGAAAGGGTGTAACAGGGCATCCTTGGGTGCTATATTCCCTGGTAAAATTTATGCACTTTTGATATTTATAACTTTAACAATTGTGATGTTTTGTTAATGAAACAGTGAAAAGCTTGCAGGAGACTGAACTGCTTTACACAAATGCTGTGCTTGTTTCAGTCATTGTCACGTTCAGTTCATAGATTCTAGTGGATGATTTTGCCCCAAGGTTGGAGCATCACAGTCTTTCCTCTTCTATTTTCTTTTCATCAAGCTTTTTTTTGGAACAAAATTCTGCTTAAAAGAATTAAAACAAAACCACAAACAAACAAACAAAACACCCCCACAAAAACAAACAAAAAACAAAAAAAAAAAAACCCCAGCAGCTGGAAACATTTCAGTCGTTTCATTGGAATACTAAAACCGAATGAAACCTTTTTTCTTTGTTCTGTGCCTGCCTTCAAAACAATACTAGAGATTATTTTTGATGAAAATCTCCCGGGCAGCCATTGCTTTATTCTATTGCAGAGTTCCTTGCATAAATAGGCCATAGGGATTTCTCTAGTAAGTGTTACTAGGATAGTAGGTCTTGAACTCAAGGAAACTCCACGAATTGTAAATCAGGTTTCACACATATGAGACACCAACATAAGAACCTGTTCAGAGCCCTGAACAGGATTTTATCTTGTGCATTTTGACTCCTTAGGCTCACCAGCGAGTTTTAAATGAAGCATGGGCTCAGAGTGGTTTTCTGCTTGCAGTGGTGTTCCATGAATGATTCTGTGCTATTGGCTTGCCCTGGGTTTCTTAATTGTTTTGGCTTTTTTTTTTTTTCCCTCAGTAACCAATTAGGGAGTGTGCTGAAGTGAAATCCCCACAGAAAATTATTCTGACCTTCATATTATCTCCCTCATCCTCTTATAGTGCTTTGATCAGTGGCCAAATAAGTAATGTTGACAAGTTGATCTTTTAGTTATTATCAATGCACATCTGAGTTAACAACCCATTAAGCAATTCATACATCCCAGAGCCCTGAGTGCTAACTCATGCAGATGTTACAACTGTCCATGTTCTGACCTTGTTTTATCTTCAAGGATTAGAGAGGCATGATTGTTCTAATAAAAGTTTATAATATTGATGGGCATAACTCAGGAGGCAAAAGAAACAGACCTTACTTAATAAAAGCATTTGTTATTAGTAACTATATCCTTCTTTAACTGGATCTCAAACTGTCCCTTGAGCCATCCTACTGTGAAAAAAAGATTTTACTTCTTTATGAGGAGAGCTTTAAACCATGTTTTGAACTTAGCTGGGGGAAAAGAGAAAAATTATCTAAGAGTTGTAATGAAATGCGGTAATGGAGATGTCATTTGTGCTAGGATTTATTAGGAAAAAAGAACTAAGCAGAGAGCATTATTATATTATGTCAATGCGTAAGGCTGCAATTTGCTTGTAAATGTTGTGTGCATGTCTGCTAAAAATAGTAATCACTTTGTGCCAGACTAAAGGTCAGTTGGGCTCACCTGTCCTGTTTGCAGCAGTGGTCAACAGTGGCTGTCCACAGCAGGGGAGAAGAGGGGAAGCATGTGATCCTTCTCTGGAGTTCTCTCCCATCCTCCAGCAATTTCTGCCGCTATGAAATAGTTGGTAGATATTTAGAAGCCTCTGATGGCTTCCTCCTGAACTTGTCAAGCCAAGGTGTGGCTCCCATGACACTAGTATTTCCAGCATACTGTCGCATAGATCCTGCGTACTATACCATACTGGTTTTGGCTGGCATAGACTTAATTTTCTTTATAGCAGCTCATATAGAGTTCTGTTTTACATTTGTGACCAAAACAATGTCAATCAACACCAAAGCCTTTTCTGCTTTCCACATGGCCCCACCAACAACTAAGCTGGGGGTGGGCAAGAAATTGGGAAGGGACACAGCTGGGACAGGAATACCAAAGGAATACCCCAGACCAAATGGTGTCATGCTTAGCAATGAAACCTAGAGGGGGAAGAAGAAGGAAGGGGGGATGTTTGGAGTTATGGCATTTGTCTTCCCAGGTAACCATCAGGATGCCTGATTTCCTGGAGGAACACCTACCTGCCTGCTGATGAGAAGCAGTCAATGAATTCTGAAGTTTTCTTTGCTTCCACACACAGCTTTTGCTCTCTTTATTAAACTGTCTTTATTTCAACCTACGAGTTTTCTCACTTTTACCCTTACGATTCTCTTTCCTATCCTGCTGCAGGGGAGTAAATGAGCAGCTGTGGGGGGCTGAGCTGCCTGCTCGGGTTTAACCATGACAAATACTATATAACCATACATTGAGTGACAAAACACTGCTTTTTGATTGTTTACAGACTACTGTCTCATAGATTCATTTGTTTCCCCTTAGTTCTTAAATAGGAGGAAATAGTGATAATTAATTAAAGTCCTTGTTTTTCGAGGGTGACTAATTACATCATAAACCTTTATAGGAGCCCTTTTATGCCTTACATTTAGCTCCCTTGAAACTTTTGCAGATCTACTAAATCCTTTTGGCCATGAGGGATTTCAACAGAACATTCCAGATATGGCTTGCCTGTGAAGCTTGTAATGGCACGTTACTCTCTCTCTTCTCAACCCCCTTAATCCTTGCTGCACTTCTCTCTCCATCAAAACTTGGTCAACAGACAAAATGGTGTCTGAAGTCTTAATGCAGACCCTGTTGAGAATAGTAGAACAGAAGACTGGAAGGGATATCTGCTTGAGTGGTTGAGTCTAGGATGTTGTTGGAGTGAGTAATTATACAATTTCATAGCATTCTACAGATCATCTGTTTTACATGGTGCCAACCTGCTAAGGCCATGTAATCCTCCCCAGCAATACTTAACAAATACAGGACAGATAATTCAAACAAAAATCTATAGCCATGTTGTGCCACGGAAAAAAAAAAAGAACAAAATTGCTTATTACTGCATGTTTTGATAGAGGTTATGGGTGACCCTAGTTAGGCTAAGCCAATGCATAAATGTAATTGCTTGACTAATTAGCTTAGTCTTCTGTTTCTTGTAATTCTAATTTTGTCATGCAATCCTTCCTATTTACCACCCAAGCATAATTCTAAAGCATTTTAGCTCCTTTTCTCATGTTATCTACCTTGGAAACTGCACTGGAAATTAATTTATTGGTGGCCAGAAGCTTTATTCCAATTTCCTGTCTTAGATGTATTTTCTGCCAGCTATTATTAGTCCTTAAACTTAATTTAATCTGGGAGACATTTAATTATTTTTCCAATTTACTGGGCTGAGCCAATGGTGAAAATTTACCTACAGACTTTTAAAAATATTAAAAATACTCTATATGTTTTCTTAATTTCACATTGCTTTACTGGTTGGATAAGTATTTCAATAATTGGTTAGTGGTGAAGTTTCTGGTTTAAGTACTGTAATAGGAAGATACTAAGGAAAAATACTGTGTACACCTTTCTGTGGTATGCACATACACACAATAGGAAATGTGTTTATAGAAAAATTTCCAAACCCAAATCAATTTAATCAAAAGCTAAAACTAAGCACATGGAAAATTCCACTCCTAAAAGATATACAGAAAAATGAGTAATAGAATTCTGCACTTGCTATAGCTATGATTTCTTAAAGAAAAAAAAGGTGTTTGAATCAACAGGATGCTTAAAAAGTCTGAAATTTGAACACTGCTCACAGACTATTTTAGTGAATGCACTGCAGAAAAAAGATTAGTTTGAGTATTTTACAAGCTTAGATTGTGAAATTCTTTGATCAAAGACTCTCAACTGTATCATAGCATTAAGTCAAACTTTCTGAAGTGCGACGTGAATCTCAGGAATTTCCATTGTCTTCAAAGGATAATTTTTGCAGGCTGGCTTTGAAGTGAGGAAAACACAATGATGTCTATAAGTAGGTAATCTGTAGAAAACACAGAAGTCGTAAAATCACATAAAGACACTTTTGTTCAGTGATAGCCATGTGAATATAGGGGTTTACACTGAAAAAGAGTATCTGTGTATTAAAAAAAATGTAGTTTCACAGCCATAATCAGGAAGTAAATAACTGAAAATACAGTGTTTCAGTGTTGCCTTTTCAACTGCCGGTAACGGCTGCTCCAGCATCATATGACCTGATAGAGCATCAAATTCGACTGATGTAACTTCTGTTGTTTCAGTAAATAATCAAATTTAAAAACATGCTCACAGATTTTCAGGTTTGGTTTGAATATGTTCCAAAAGACTTCTGGCTGACCAAAATATGCCGTATTCCAGATCTCACTCTTAAATATATAATGCAGAAGATACTGTACAAAGGATTCTTTCAATAGATAGGTAATGGCAATAGATAACGCAGCTAGGTATGAACTACATTAGTACCTGTACACAAATTAGTAAAGGCTAATACAGATTTATTCTAGGATGAATATAATGAATAATGGAATTATTAAAATTTCTATACTACAACTTTTTCTGTTACTTACTGGAAGTTAGCTATTGCTTGGACTTCACCTAAATTTCAAACAGTTTATTCTATGATACTGTCTGATTAAGGCAGAAAAATAGTTTGGTTAATGGAAGTTAATTTAACTTTATGTACACTAAACCACAGAATTTAATGTTTTACATGTTAATCTGTTAAAGTAATCTTATTTCAGGGGTTAGCAAGAAAGAAAACAGAGGTTACTTCTGTTAAGTTTAAATGTTTGGTCTTCTTTTCAGAAGTTCTTTTCTTCTTCTTGAAGTAACAAAAAATCTCCCCAGAACTACATGTTCCTAATTTACTGAGAAATGTTATAAAAAAGGAGGTGTGATAGATCCATTTCAGGAATTGGATTCTAGCTTCTGAAAAGAAGCATTTGCAATATGTGTCCCATTCCACCAGATAATGGTAAACCGATGCTTTGATATAAAATAATTCTGAGTAAGACAATGTTAAAAGTGCTCCCTTATTTCTGCTGAAATAAATCCCTTACTGTTTAATAGGTTTAACATGAAAGAATAAAAATGTTCACATTTTGCCTCTGCGATACTTGGAGCTCTTTTTCCGAAACTCTACCCCTCTTCTATTCCTAAGGTATCCCACCCAGCTCTACCTTTTAGGAATTAACTGTCCTGCATGATCTGAGTATCTAAAAGAAGTGAGAGGTGTCTCCCCACATTGTTTGCTGGAAGCCCTGCCCCTGCTGGCTACCACATGATCTCCTTAAAACAGAAAATCAAAACCCAGTGGTTTTGGGGCACTCTGATACCCCACATGTTCTCAGGTAACCCTGTGAGTGGCTGTCAGGACAAGCCTCCCCTTTCCGTCTATGTTGGAAGGGTGTCATTGCAGCAATTCTTCTTTCTTCTAAATATGTTGGGGCTGCAATGCAGTTTCAGCTGCTGTTTTATGGCAGGGAGCTACCGTTTCTGACAAGGTCATGACCCTGTGATTGGCTGCCCATTTGGACTACAAAATGCTAATATAGAGAAAAAGTACATTTATAAATATTTTTTACATATAGATATACATTTATATATAAAAGAGTGTAGAAATATGCATAAATACAGATTTATAGTTATTAGAACATATTGTGCTCAAACATGTACAGATTATTCTTTACTTTCATACTGTTGACTTCAGAAGTACATATGAACAAACTTCCTATGTCAGATTTTGGTTGCTAAGCAGTTTACCATCAAGTGCTTTTTTCCTTCTTAGAATTTTGTAGCAAATACTAATTTCTTCTTCAGTGCACAAGTGTCTGGCAGAAGTGAAGGCTGTGACCAAAGACATAATGGAAATAAGAAGCTTTACATTAATTCTGTCACATTGTTGTGCCCTCCTTGGAATGACTATTTTCTTTACCTGGGTACCTGATTCATAAGATTCTATTAAGATACAACAATTCTGTAAAATGAAATTTCCTTTTGTCTAACAAATTTCTCTGTTCTTAAGCTTTCCTCTAGGCTGAAGAGTACAAGACATGTACTGGGGACATGCAGAAGCCTGTGGAACACATTTTAACTATGTATTTATTTTAGTTCTATATGAACTATAATATCTGGAACTGGATTCAGGACTGCTATAGAAGACAACAATCCTACCCAATATAAAGTCATGGAGATGCTGCTCGATCTCTAGTAATAGAATTTATCTGTCTTTCAAGCTTACATTCTTACACTTTCGCCAGTTGATTTTTATGATCATACGGTTCTGAAACAACTTTCCAAATTATCTTAATGGTCTGATCATTAAGTATTTTAATTGTTTCTTTTTTTTTTTTTTGTATTATGAAATACTTTTTCTCCAACTGAACAGTACTAACAGGATGTAAGACTGAAGATACAAACCTTGTGTGCTTTTTGAAGCTATGTTTCAATAGTTACTATGGTGTGAAACCTACTCTGTGATGAAATCATGCGCAGAAAGTAAAATTCTTCTGAGTAATATGATTTCACTAAAAATATCTGCCTGAATCTTGCAAAGCTGTTTTTCCTTCAACATCCTGACTTTCTCACTGAATGGATCTGTGAACTATACTTTGTATTTACTATTTGTCAGTGATCACTATGGTGCTAATTTGTGGAGAGAGGCAGCTGCCACTCCTAACTGTAAATGCTGCATATAGAACTTGGGTCAAGGTCTTTATCTGATGTCAGGTGACATCTCTATTATAACCAATAAAGCTCTGAGTAACCAGTAAGGCACACCTTGACAAATATGTCACTATCAGTGAAAGGATATTGTGACAACTCACAGAAGGAGTACTTAGAATAGTTTTTAAAAACTGATGAGATACCCTTTTATTAGTCAACAGACTTCTTTCTGTCTGTTTTATTAATGGCAAACTTTTTTCCAATTTGTCTTGCATAAAAAGGGATATCATAATGGAAGATGACAAATTAGAAAGGCCCACTAATAAAGCTTACCAGAATCAAATAAAATAGAGATAAGATATGAGCACTGGATCAGACTAGAATTTATAGACAAAACAACTGCACAGAAAGAAGTTAATTGTTTTGTTCTTTTGTGATTCTTAGGAAGGTGGAAAGTTTACTATAATAGCTGAAATACTGAAGGTCAGTACTCCTAAAAAGGGAGACTTTTCAGACTTGTGAACCGTAAAAAGGCAGCTGTCATCTTATTGCTAGCAGGTACTGAGGTGCCTACAGTGTATTAGAAAACCCAAGAATCTTCTAGGCTTCTGGAAAATCATTAAAAATATTTATGTTGATATGAAGAGAGTAAAAATGCCCCTTGGCTTCCTCCTCTTCTTACTGCGAAGGAGACATGGGGACTGAAAGCAATCACATGAAAATACAGTGGGATATCACAGTTTACAAAATGATGGCTCCTACCCATAAGTTGGCCTCTGAAGCAAAGCAGTGGTCCTGTGTGCATTGTGAGAAGAGACTTCCCACAAACTTCTGGGTAAACAGGAAGAGGCAGCTAGTTCTGCTGCCCATCACAGGGCACTCTGTGGTCATGTATAACATTTCCAAAATGGCAAAACCCCAAAGGCAGGAAGGGGTGGAGTAAACAGACCATATAACTGGAAGAGAGCAGGGGTTTCTGGGGTCATGCAATAGCTGGAAGGGGTGGGCAATTTCCAGGAGGCTGGCTCTGCGAAGACCCATCAGTTTTTCTCTTGGAGCACCCTCATCCTTGCACTGCTCCTCCAAAGCTGCCCATGTGCCCTTTGTGAGGCTGTGTTTGGGAAATAGTTGGCAATATCTGGCTAACAGAAGAGATAGACTGAGTTTTCCTTCCCTTTGGTGCATGCGAGTTTTGGTGTCTCTTTTTCGCTACAGAGCTTAATAAACCTTCTAGTAATTTACTTATTAAACTTATTAAATCTTAAATTTCAACCTTCAGATTTGATTGAAATTGGCAAATGTACTCAAACCCTTTACTGGCAGATGGGCAGAGTTAAGACAGGCAGAATAACTTTCTGATTTGTTTTGCATTGAGGCTAGCAGAGGTTAAGTTATGAAGAGACAGAGGTGAGCAGCTTCTTAATGTCACCTGATTGTCTGTGTGAATGTGACAAATATAATCTAATGGGGGAAATAAGGCTGAGACGGTGAAAATGGACAAGAGCACATAGCTAAACCAAATTAAATTTAGAATTTCTGTTAACACTGGATAACAGGATGATTTGCAGAAGTTAGCTAGGCTATATCCTTCTCTAGCTCTAGACCCAGCAAAAGTCAGCTCCTGGAGGCAGGTAGATGTTCAATACCTGTTGGCTGTGGATCTCCAGGCAGGTTGCAAACTGCAGTAACTATATTTTTATATAAAGTTGCCTTCTTCCATAATGGATTTAGGGAAGTTAAGTAGGTCAGTAGCATATAGTAAGGAAAAACTGCAGCTTTGAAACTTGTTTATCCTTGGAGTCTTCCTTCAACAAAGTATACACAATATCAGAAATGGGAAAGAAGCTGAGAACCTCCAGATTGCAAGCCCTGTGCATGTTCCCCTGATTGGTGAAGAGGATTTCCTTTATGTTCAGGGACACACTAAATCATGAATTGCACTATGTTTTAACACAGCTCTTGGATTCACAGTTTTAAATTTCATTTTCAAAGTAAATATTGTGACAGTTATTTCTGTCAGCATTGCACATTTACAAGCAGAATGAACAGACGTATATGTCACAGATGATTGAATGGGTAACTGTCCTGGAGGATTCTAGCAAGAGTTTCTGAACAGAATAGCAGAAAAGGCAGTGAATGTGGCTTGAGATAACAGCAGCCTTTGCTTTTTGCTCTCCACATCCATGTACCTTGTACAAGCTACTTGCAGTATATTTAGCACATATCATACGTACCTGCTTTCCACAGGGACTGCCTCGGGGTTTTGTTTCTTGCTTTCAGGGATTCACATTTTATATCGCTAGCAGATTGGAAATAATGGTAGAACAGTGAAATAGTCATGCTAGAGAAAGACACGGTCTTCAGTTTTGGTCCAGACTTTTGAAAAAAGCTGTCTGCTCTAAAGTGGTTTAACTGCTAACTGCTGTTGTCTACCAGGTTGCTAAGGCTAACAAGTAATCGTATTTTAATGTGAAATGTGTGGTTGAGGTGGCTTTTTAACATGCTTGCTTTCTTGTCAAACCATTCAGAGGTGATAGAGTTACCTCTGCTCTGTTTAATTCAAGAGGAAGGCATGCGTACCAGTATTTTGGAAATAATGGGGATAGATTTAAGTCCTTCTAACCTTTTTGGCTTCTATGCACCATTAGTGCAGTTGCACTAGAAAAGGTTTGGCTTTGTGCTGCTAACTTCTAAGTTCTCCAGAGAGATGAACACCAGAGTGAAGAGTTCTCAGACACCAGCAGCAAGCTACAGGCAGCCAAATGCCTGCAGCTGCTCAGCTGCTGCTCCACCTGTCAGCTTCTTTATGGATGGAGTAAAAGTTGTCAGTTCAGCATGAAAAAGAAAAGGCAGAGCTGGCAGTATACTAAAATGATTGCTTTTGAACACTGATGAGCTGTTTGCCTCTTCTTATTCTCCTTGACTGAAACCCAAGGCTTCATTAAGACAGAAGATCTACGGATTCTTTGTGGGCGTGCGAATAGATTTCTGATTCATTTTCTATGTTGCTGCACCAATTCAGTCTGTCTTTATTTTGCCTGGATACTTAAGTAATACCAGGTTTGTCTCTACAGTCTGAACAAGCCCCAGGAAAAAGCAATGAAAGTAAAAGCTTAAGAATAGTAGGAAAGAGAAAGGAAAACTTCTCTTTTTCATGAAGATGTTAAGTTTACTGACAGTAACAATTTTGTAATCTTTTGTGAAACCATTGCCATCTGGCATTTATTATTTTCTTTAAAAACCTTGATCAGTGTGACATAAGGATATCTATGGATAGATATCCAGTGGACAGCTGTGTAGTAATGTGCAACATAAACCTATTAGGATATTTGAAGGCTTTTGTCTGTATATAAAGCTCTCCAGACCAATTTATCTCTTAAGGATATATTGCAATTTGCTAAACTTTTGATTTCAATTTGTTTTAAACCTTCCATTTCTGTTAGGAAAACGCTTAAATAGAAATGCTACAGAACATCACAGAATAAAAATAAAAAGAACTTAGATTTTTAAGTCTTGCGGGGTTTACTGATATCAAATTAATGAGTTTTCTAGCTGTAGTTGGCAATCATTGAGCATAAAACAGGGCAAGCTCAAAGCTCATCCTATGCAATATGTGTAAATAAGATACTCGGAAACAGAGTAATATCTGTGCTGTAGGTGGAATTGCACAGTCTGTAGAGTATGTATGTGCATATGGTATGTGGTATTATGTGTATTATGTGGTCGTGTTAAGGCTCTGGTGTACTGAGGCTTTAAGTGCACAGATGTATAACATGCTGTTGCCTTCTGTCAAGCAGATGTTAGTGATGTGGTAGTACATGTAGAAACATGCAAGATTCTTTGTCACTTGATCAAAAAACAAGGGCTATGGGAAGGAATGATGAAAAGAAGAAATCTAGGAGTTAATTAATCCTGTCTTAATTTGACAGGATAGCATAACTGAAATCCGAAATACCATCTTTGCTCTGGATAGCTGTGAAATTCTGCATTACTTGTTGAAGACAGAATAAACTAAAATGATTAAACAGGTTCCAGGTTTGAACTCACAGGGTTTCAATCCCATTTTTCCTACCAAGGAAAGGTAACATCAAGTGAGCATCATATTTGCATCAAATTAGCCCTTGTGTACAGAAACAGTTCTGCAAGGGCAATGGCACTGTCAGTCACCAAGGCAAAAGCAGAGAAATGTGGTTGTCAGCCACAACCACTATAATAGCACCATATGCTAACAAACAGCATACTACCTTTAAACAATGCTATAGGGTTCCTAGTAGCCTGCTTAGCTTTAAAAGCCAATGCATTTAAAAGATAAGAGTCATTATAGAGAGAAATAATGAAAATATATTATATAGTTCATAACTGTTCAATGTGGAGGGAGTACTGACAAAAAAACAATCTCTCTGGATTAACACCCAGTAATGAAGCATGTGCTATTGGAGTGCCTGAAACAATTATGGACATTGATATGCATGAAATTATTCAAAATGGTTCAACATCCTATGCATAAATATGATGTGGTAGAGAATACTGGAAATAGTACAAGTGCTATGAACAGCTTAGTGCTGCTGTTCAAAATTGCAAAAGACATTTTGAAAAGTTACTAGTAAACATATTCCTATTTAGTCCTACTGCATATTGGTTCACCTTTAAATCTTAGACACTGGAGCAAAGACAAGTATTTCCTGCTTTTTTTTATGCATAGCAGTGTCTTAATCATGTAGAAATAGCACACATGGTGACTGAAATAAAATCCAAGGCAGACGCAAGTATGAAAAACGTGAATTTTTATTTCAGGGTATTCATTAGCTACACACCTCCCTAACAGAAGTATCCCTCTCCATCCGCTCATTGCTCCACCCCCCCCCTTCCCCCAAGCCTCTGAACCATATTTCAGTGCTTGTAAGAAATTTCTCTGAAATTGCAGTCAGCTATTCCCGTACAAACTGTACCGGGAAGAAAGCTCTCAGTACAGTTTAAAGTAAAATGCTATTATTGCTCCATGTCTCTTTCTAAAGAAATGATACTGGCTGGATACATGTTCTTTTGTATGAGATGCTTTGTGTGAGTCAGAAAAAAAAGTCCTCTAGCTGTCCAAAATTGTGGTCATTTGAAGCACCAGCATAAAATCAATTGCCAGTGCTTCACAGCTTCATCCTGGACCCCTTGAGCAGGGTGCTATGTTTGGAATTCTGGCTTTTGGAGCTGGGTTCCTTTTCTCACTGCATCTGTGAATTTTGCATCGGTTTCATGTATCTCTTTTCAAGCAGTTTACTTTTTCTGCCCTGTATTTTCTGGTGCTGGCAGTCTCTTCTGAAACTTTCAACCAAACAGCTGAACTTCTTATCACTGCCCCTGGAAGCACAGTTCACCAGTTTGGGTTCGGCACTGTAGATCACTGACCTCAATAGTGCTGACATTACAGCTATACATAATCATTCGGTGGCCTTGATGTTTTCCTGCTGGCCTCCACACTTGTCTGTGGCCTTGACACATTCCTTGAAAATGTTTTCTGTGTAGATTAAAATTCCCAATTCCTTCAAACAAAACATAGCACATGTTTTCCTTACAGCTTGTAGGGAAACCTAATCTGGGAAAAGGAGGGATTACCTTACTGCGTTACTCTGTCCTGGAGCCTTCACTTCAGGTTACCTGATGAAAGGTTCACTTTATAACTCCTAAGCTCTCTGAACAAGTTTTTCCTGAGGCTGGGCTATACTCTGTCTAGGGTGTCTGCAAGGTGCATTTTCAAAGCAGATGCTGATGTCAATATAAAATTGCAGACTTACATCTGGAAAAGTGACTTTGAAAAAAAGAAGACTTCAAGACATGATGACACATCTGTCCCTCAGCCTACTTGTCTATCAGCTGACATAAAAGCAGCCCATTAGTGCTGCTCTTAAAATCGAGTTCAGAGCAGGGTTGCAAAATCACAGTGGCAATTTAATTAATTGTATGGAAATAGCTGAAAAATGTCTGTGAATCTTTTGATTGCTTCAGAAATAAAAATGGTGTGGCATCATAGCTAATGTGTTGTAGCTGATACACAGACAGGTGTACAGATGAAAATAATTTTAATAACAAAGGACAGAGGAAAAATAGGAATGAGTTTGCTAGGGGTAAGTGGCACTAAACTGCTATGGTAAAGCTGCAGTTTTTGCCTGATACCAGGAGCATGTCATAGAGCACAAGTTATATATTAGGGTATAACCTACAAATTATACTCAATATATAAACACATACTATAAACTGTAGTGTGTAGAACTATCAGAGAACCTTTTCTGGCCCTAAAATTGATCCATTTCCCACTTAATTTTGTGGAGTATAATTTTCTGCTGATGTCCAAGATAGGAAATATGTTCTGAAAGAATGGAATCGATAAGAATTAGGTAAATCTACAATAATGCCAGAGTTTGCCCCTAGACTACCTTATCATTGCTTTGTAGTGCAAATAGGGAAAACAAAAATTTATCCAGATACAATTTTTCCTAAGTATCAATTTGTAATAATACTTGCTGAAGTCCTAGATCTCTAATCATTATTGCATATGACTTCTTATGAGGATATTAAACTTCTGCCTTAAAAAGAGAAGGAAAGATGTACCTGTGAAAATTGATTAGTGTGTAGAAAGGAAACTTTACAATTAGCTCTGGTTGTATTCTAGACGCTAACTGCTTTGGTCCCATTATTAATTTATTTACCTATTCAAACTCCAGCTTTTATTGCCTTTGATAGAATTCTTTAGCTAAGATTTATAATTGGAGAGACAGACAATTCCTTAGACTAAATAAGGATTGATTGTTATTGGTGGTTAATTTGATTTAGCACCAATTCAATACTGAGAGTCACTACTCTGATGTATTTCTACTTTAATTTAATATTTATAGAGAATAGGGCTGGAAGGGACTTCAAAAGGTCATCTAGTTCATCACCCTGTACCAAGGTACTATTACCCACGTCATTAGTATTAATAGTAACTTAGCTTTGATGTAATATTTTCTTAATTTCTCAGTCTTGTGTTAAAACTTATATAGTTTGCATTAAATTGCAGTATTTGCAATAAACCACATTGATTCAACCTTTTGCATTTCAAGCAGTCAGTCTAAAATCTAAACTTGCCCTTCTGATCTTTACATGGAATCCAGACTTCTCCCTGCTATAAACATATGAGTGGATTTGGGGAGCCGAAGCGGGCGGGGGGGGGGGGGGGGGGGGGGAAATGATATATAGCTGTTTATAATTCTGCGTATCAGAAAAACAGAATCAGCAAAATTAGTCAGATACCCTCTCACCTAATCTTGTCAAACTTTAAAACAGGGATGTAGTTAGCTGCTGCCTTGGAACAGTCTGACTAGGTATCTTTACTCAGACTATCCCATTTTGTTCTCAAGGCCAATTCTGCTGCATCCTTTTCTCTCATTTTTTTCCTATTTCAATTTTGTCTCTGTGTGGGGGTGGTGTCCTTGAGGCTGGTGCTAATGTAGTACCTTGTACAGTACTCAGTAACTGTGCAGATCTGGGGGGGCTGCAGGTTTTTTTGCAAGTAGTTTAGAGGCTGTATCTTGCAATTGTTCGTGTTATAAGCTGATACATAATAAGGTTTATATGCCTACATTACAGGTGTTTTAGAAGAAGTGGATGTAGAATAGTCTCAAAATCATTTTGATGTTTGAACTCAGAGTCAAATTTCTTTGGAGACTTTTGAGCTGCACTTCAAGGTGAAACAAGGTGTTTGTGTGAGGTTTTCTCTGTATCTTTAATTTACATCAAATTTGGTTTAGAGTATGAGATAAAAAATGGATCAAGGATTTATGTAGCTCATGAAAATCATTGAATGGATAATCTTTGGCTACCATAAAGAATTAATACCACAACAAATTCCAGTGACAGCACTTTGCCACAGCAGTGCTGCAGTTGTACTGCCCATTTTGTTCTGGATGCACTCAGTACAATATTCTCTTTGTGTCAAAAAGGTCTTTCAAGAGTAACCTTTCTAGGGAAACCTTATTTTAAAAATATTGAGTGACAACTGAAATTTGAGGAACTTTTCCACCCTGAGGCATTTGGAAAGAGAGAGAAAACTGCATTGCTGCATGGCTTTTTATGAAATGGAACTGAAATATGAGGTGTTAAAGGACCAAATTTTTCAAACCCTGTCCTGAATTATGTTAGGCAAGTTCTCCATCTAAAATTAAGAATCCAGTGAATCTAGTATTACAGAGAAGTAGCATTACAGGTAGATAATTATTTTTTAATATTAAATTTAAACAAAAAAGTACATAATCAGATGTTTTCTTAGGTTCGTAGTTAATAGTTTCTGTGTTATATTAGCAGTTAACTAACGTACCTTGTTAATAAGACCAAAATTATGGATGATGAACTTGAAGCTGATCTTGATATCTATATCCCTAAAGTACAGGAATACTTGAGATCTGAATCTGAAACCATAACCAAATGCATAATGAAAGGCAGAACTTCTTTTGACTTGTGGAGTATGAGGCACTTTGCTTAGAAGCAATGAAACATGGAAGGTCATTTCCTTCTGTTGCAGCTGTAAAGAGAAATTCCTCAACTCTGCTTTTGACAATAATTGCCACAGCACATCATACATACACAAAACAACAGAAAATATCTTCATGAGGGAAGTAACACCTGACAACTATAGTCATACTGCTCACTGAACTTCTGAAAGAAATGTTCCTATCTATCTATCTGTCGTGGTTTAAGCCCAGCCAGCAACCCAGAACCACACAGCCCTCGCTCACTCACCCCTTCCTGCCCTGCTCGGGGAGGGATGGGGAGAAGAATCGAAAGAATGTAACTCCCACGGGTTGAGATAAGAACAGTCAGTAACTAAGGTGTAACACAAAACCACTCTGCTACCACCAATAATAACAATAAGGGAAATAACAAGGGAAGAAAATACAACTGCTCGCCATCCGCTGAACAATACCCAACCTGACCTGAACAGCGATCTACCCCTTCCAGGTAACTGCCCCCAGTTTATATAGTGGGTATGACGTGCTGTGGTATGGAGTATCTCTTTGGTTGGTTTGGGTCATGTGTCCTGTCTCTGCTTCCTCCCAGCTTCCCCTCCTCCCTGGCAGAGCATGAGACTCAGAAAGTCCTTGGTCAGAGTAAACATTACTGAACAACAACTGAAAACATCGGTGTTATCAGCACTGTTCCCAGGCTGAAAGTCAAAACCACAGCACTGTACCAGCTATTAAGAAGGAGAAAAATGACTGCTACTGCTGAACATTTGAGTGGTGACCAACCTAAGACAGGATTGAACTCTTCTGTTGAACTAAAGAATGGTTAGACCAAATAATGATTAAATTATATACTTCACGAAGAGAGGCTGAGAAGCACACCAATATTATCTGAAGTTTTTGAAAGTGTTCTCAAAGCTTTATAGTTTAGGAGGGGTAAAGACTTGTAATAGATGTGGACATATTTTGAGGAAATTAACTTATTCACTCAGAGGATTTAATTTTCAAGTTTTGAAGGCTGGTTGAGTTGATTTTTTTCTATATAGGAGTAGCTACAGTCCTGCAAGACTATTTTATGACATGTTGTATTTTAAGGACCTCAGCAGTAATGAAAAATGTTTATTCTATGAAAAAATGATTATTACATGATTTATAAATAAGAAAAACAACCAAAACTTTCTTAAATCTGATAGTCTGCATTGTACACCCAATTACTAAGTTCTATTATTTTTCAATGTAATCAAATGTTGTTAACTGGCTCTGAATATTCCTGCTGATGATAATGTAAATTCATGAGATGTAATCAGCTATGGAGTAATTTTGTTCACATCATTCTCAATGAATTTTTATAAAGAAAAATCGTAATTACAGTAAATGAACATTTTAATGCTCAGCCAAATTTACACAAGTTCTGTGACAGTGGTGGTGTTATACCAGGGATGAATTTATTCTTTAAGGATTAGCAACCTGGTCAATTTTTTTGTGGGTATTCTTTGAAGAGAATTAGTTAGCAGTGTAGATGTTTCTATGATTAACATTTCTATGATAACATTTTATTGTCCTCTGTGTAGGTCAAGCTATAGATGTAGTACTGTTACTGGGTAGGGACAATCAGTTCACCAACTGCCCTATACCCTAAGCTGGTAACAAAATTTGTAAATTGTTTGGGTAGATAAGCTGCATGCTATGCATATTGTTGTTTTCTGACGGCTATGCCTTTGGTGGCCGGGTATCTGGTATATATGTGTTCTGCAGTGCTTGCTCCATAACATCTGTTTATGAACTTACTGTGTATGTGTTTGTTAATAGTTATATTGCTTGTGCCTTATGTTGCTTTCAGGTGGGCAGATTTGAGATGCCTGTATGGGAGCTGGAAGTGTCTAGTTGCAAGATATAGTAAAGTCTGTATGTTTTCCTTCTCTGATCAAACATAACGCAGCTGATACAATAATGCACAAGACTTCACTACCATATCAGCAGTGTCTGCATGATGTTTCTTTGACAAAGATTGGATCTAAAGCTTGGTAACTTTGGTATACCACTTGTCTCTGTTGCAGTTTATTTGGTTGTATTCCTTTCTGTTCATATCATTTTTTCATACAGGGAACATACCTTACTCTATAAAATGCTTGGCACTCCCTAATACTTTTGAGGGTCAGTCAGTTTTCCCTCATTTCACAAGTACTTGTGGAGGTTAATAATGAAGATTTAGCAAAATCAAGAATATAATAGAAGATGGAAGACATCTATGAACACAGTTATATAGAAAGCATATGCTTTGACAGATGAAGTTATTGCAGAAGATCGTAAATGTAAAGGTGTTGTTTGCCTGTTCATTTAACCACAGCCTGCTTAATATTTTAATCTCTTCCTGAATAACAGCTGGCTGTAAAAGGCATATCAGAAGAGCAGTTTCTGATTTTTCTGATCAAATATGGAAGTTTTTTAGTCAGAAAGGGAAAGCCACAGGTCACCTAGGTTCCTAGCTTGACAGTAGACTCCTAATTTCTGTTTCCTTCACTTTACACTAATGCTATGATCTGTGTTTGATTAGAAGTATTTGTTCAATTTATACTAATTTTCCTCCTTCATCTTGTGGGAAGTGATCTTTGAAATGGAGACTTCTCAAGTAGAGGAATTCAATGCAGATCTGTAGACTTATGTGTGGGAATACAGGTGACCTGCCAAAAATGGGCAGTCAAAGATGTGATGGACATAACCAGAACAGCCATGAAACATCACAGATGTGAATAACAAACATTGGTATGCAGCATATCCTGTTCGGGTGGACACGAGCTGATAAACAAAGATAATGTAAATTATAGTGTTGGAACTGATCAAAGCTTAGCTAGTACAAAACCACACGATAATAGCTGAATAGTTAAGATCTAAAAATAGCTTGTCTAAAATTAGCTTGTGTGATTTTGTATAAATGTGGCAAGATGCTCAGTAAAAGTGATTCAGTTTGCACACGCATTCTGTCTCCATCTCATACTTCGTTGCACTTATGCTACTCCTTTGTTTTTTCCCCCAGAAAATGTTGCTTCAGATTTATCCACTCTTCCTTACATCTGCTTTGAACCAGTCACTGAACCAGTAGGCTTTCTGGGCTGTCAGTGCACACTGTTGGCTCACGTTAATATTCTCATCAACCAACACCCCCAAGTCTCTCTCTGCATGGCTGCTCTGAATCTCTTCTCTGCCTAACCCATAGCTCTACCTGGGATTGCCCTGACCCAGGCATAGGACCTTGCATTTTACTTGGTTGAACTTCATGAGGTTGGCATTGCCCCAGCTCTCAAGCATGTCAGGTCCCTCTGGATGGCATCCCTTTCCTTCAGTGTTATCAACTGAATCACATAACTTAGTGTCAATGGCAAACTTGCTGAAGGTGCATTCAATCCCACTATCCATATTGCTGATAAAGATGTTGAACAGTATCTGTCCCAACACCGAACCCTGAGGGACACCACTTGTTACTGATCTCCAATTGGACATTGAGCCGTTGACCTCTGAGTGAATTGCGTGCTGCCATTCAGCCAAGTATTTATCCACCAAGTGGTCCATCTATCAAATTTACGTCTCTCCAGTTTAGAGAAAAGGATGTTTTGCAGGACAGTGTCAAACACTGCACAAGTCCAAATAGATGATGTCAGCTGCTTTGCTCCTATCTGTCAGTCCTGTAGCACCATCACAGAAGGCCACCAAACTGGTCAGGCAAGATTTCCCCTTAGTGAAGCCATGCTGGCTGTCACCCACCACCTTGTAGCTTTTCATGTGCCTTTGCATGCCTTCCAGGAGAATCTGCTCTAAGATTTTGCCAAGCACAGAGGTGAGACTGACTGGTCTGTAGTTCCCTGGGTCATCCATTTTCCTCTTCTTGTAAATGGGGGTTATACTTCCGTTTTTCCAGTCATCAGGAACTTCACCTGACTGCCATGATTTTTCAAATAAGCCGGCCAGTGGCTTAGCAACTTTATTCGACAGCTCCTCCAGGACCCGTGGATGGATTTCATCAGGTCCCGTGTACTTGTGCATATTCAGGCTCTTAAGATGATCTCGAGCCTGATCCTCTCCTACAGTGGGCCTGAGGTCTTCATTCTCGCAGTCCCTACATCTGCCTTCCAAGGCTTGGGTCCCATAGCCTCCTTTACCCCATGGCCCTGCTCTTCTCCCATCTAGGGAGGTCACTATTTCTTGATCCTTTCCTTCTAGAGCCTACCCTTCCCTTTCGGTCCCAACTCAGGACACCATGTGAATTGGCATCATTCTGTCCCTTCACAGCTTCTCCTGTTTCCTGCTTTCACTTCAGAAAGCTTTTGCAACGGCATTGCTGCTGCAGTTCCCTCCAGCTTGTCTGCCTCTGCCTTGGCTGCAGCTCTGGTGTTTCACACTGGTGTCCTCAGCACACGCCCTCCACTGCCCTCCCCAGTACTGCTGTGAGATGAGGATTTCTTTCCTCTAACCCAGAAGATAGGTAGGTAGAAATAAGAAGTTTACATTTAGATGTAGAGATATAGAGGTGATATGGCTATAGAAAGAGAAGGGTGTGTTTCTGGTTGTGTACATTGTTTTTCCCTTGCTGTTTCCAAGAGGTGATTATGTCCACTTTGTACCAGAACTGGGCAGAGGCAGTAGTATTTTCTACTCTTGTACGTGAAAAACATAGGTGTTTTGCCTAAAAGAACAGTTTGGTGAGATGGACACAAAAATTTCCTCATTTCAGATAGAAACCCAGCTCGGGCTGTCTTCTGCAGCCTACACCAACATCTCCTGTAACAAACCTGGTGACTGTCCCTTCCCCCACCCCGATAAACAACTCAAGAAATAAGGGTATGGCAGAGAGACCAGCAATGTTTCTGTATTTCATGGACTTGGACAAATGTGCTGGGGGAATTTGTTGCCAATCTCTCAGTCTCTGCCTCTAAACAGTACCCTTACATGATACTTAGCTGAGGTTTCTAAAACTGTTCTGCATAACTAAATCAGTTACTTGTTTTTCTTGAGTGTTACAGGGAAAGTCACTCAGTCCATGCGGTTTACACAGACTTGGGATCAAAACACTTTACTGACCTATCAGGAACACAGAGAATTAGGCAGCAGTCAGTGAAGTGTTGATTTCAAGCAGTAACACAAGAGGTAAGCCCTCAGACTAGACATGTGATTGTCCATAAACACAAGCAAATATCTGAACACCCTGTGTAACAAATGTACGAAAGATTTCTGAAATTCTTCTTTCCAAGAAGATCTCACCATAAGCAGCATAGCAGTAAATGCCACTCAGTGTATTGATAAGGAATGGTAAAGAAATTCTGTATGCTCTCTATAGTTCTGCAAAATTCATGCAGAGGGGACCAAAAGCCCTATTTTGCACCTCTGGGATCGCCACACTCAAATGGCTGTATGTGGTATAAAAGCCTTTATTGCAGTCTGGACATAGGGATTAATTCACAGGGACAACCAGCAGGGGTGCCCAGTGTGTGGCAGCCTTGAGCAGGGACATCCTCCTGGGCCTCCTGGGCACAGGCGCTGCCTCAGGGCCACCACCCCAAAGCCTTTCCACAAGGCATGCTGGGCGAAGCGGCAGGAGCAGCAGCAGCAGCAGGGCTGCGGTGGGCAGGGATGCAGTGGCTGACCACTCCTGAGTCATAGTGCCAGAACCCGGCAACGCAGCATCACAGTGCTCTGGGGCAGTATAAAGCCCAGTGCCCTCCGCCAGTGCTTTAGAGCTCTAGTGCTAGGCATTGGAAAGGTTCTTGCTCCCAGGGGAGATCAGGCCAGCGGCATTTTGCTATTCTTGGGAGCCCCTAAGATGGCTTCAGGTGGAGGCACAAAAAGCAGTGCCAGTGTCCCCTTGTCCCCTTAAGAGGCACAACCAGCCCGCGGACCGGAAGCAGGTCTTGCTCGCGTGTTCAAGGAGTAGCCGATCGCCAGCACTGGGGTCAGGAAGGAATTTTCCCCCGGGGCAGATTGGCACCGGTCCCCGGGTTTGTTTTGTTTTTTTTTTTTTTCCTTCCTCTGAGCACTGAGCGTGACCACATGTCAGAGCTCCTCTTGTCCTGGTGCTCCGGGTTATCACCTGGGGCTCATGCTCCACGAAGGTGGCCCCTCGTGTCCTGCAGCTGGGAGGGGGGAAAGGCTTTTTTGCTCCCAGGTGGACTAGCAAGCGTCCCCCGGTTTTTTTGCCTCCTCCGCAGCCGAGCACAGCCCCTTCATGAAGCTCCTTTGGGCTATTGTAGCTCGTGCTCCACGCAGATGGCCCTCGTGCCCCGCATCCGGGGGGAGGCAGCCTTCAGCACTCCCAGGGTGGCCCCAGCGCGGCCCCGGGACTTGCTGCTGTCCTCTGTAGCACTGAGCACCACCTCTTGTCAGGTCTTCCCCTGCCCATTCTGGCGGCGTTCTTGCACAGCTCTCGCACCACCACGACACCGCTCCTGCTCTGGCTTTCCTTTCTCAGGCTGCAAGGGAGGTTTTTTCAAGCTAGACTTAAGGATGCATCAGCCTGCTGCTGGCTACACATGTACACCGGGTCGGTTAATGCTTGTCAGCATCAGCTCTGCAAGATTTATAAACAGAAAATACCATCTAAACCAGACTAAACTAAACTAAGATCAATTAAATAACTTTATTTGGAAATAAATAAAATACTCTTTCCACCTGTAACCTGATTTGTGTCTGATTTGTGTCTTTGTAAGTGGTTTTGATGGTGAAAACCCCTTAGCATTTCAGGTAAAGAATGCTCACATCATCACACAACTCATCCTGAGTGCAGGGAATGGAATGGAATGGAACTGAATAGAACAGCTGTGATAGGTTATGCATATAGTTCTGCATGACAAGCTCCGAGGTAGGTTTGAGGGGCAGTGCAGGTCCCAAGGGAGGCTGGTCCCAAGCTTTGAGGCCTATGAACACCCTCTGGCCCCAGACAGAAGGAGACCTGCACTCCTCATACACTCTCCTTTAGACATGTATGGGGTGCCACTGGAGAAATAGTATTGGGCCAGATGGGCTCCTGATGGAGTGGTGTTGTTCTCAGGCTCTTGTGTTTGGTTCTGTTTCTCCAAAAGCAACAACTCAGGCATTTTTAAAACTAGTATCTGGGGGAGGGCTGGGCTTGGGAGTGGAGGGAATCACAAGGAAATGAGCAGATATTGACCACAAACAAAAGACTTGCAACCATTTAGTTCAGGAGCACATCCTGCTTCAGGCTGAGGGCTTGATCTTTGAGCCTCACTCATGTCAGAGATGTGGTCTTTTGCTATCCTGTGAAACCCAAATGAACCGCATGAACACAGAGGAGTTTCAAAAACCAGTTTGCACGTGTTTTTTGCAAATCTGTTCAGATGCTCAAATTACCCAATCTACATTACCCAGAGACAATCTACATCTCTCCCCCCCATCAAAAGGCACACACCTCCTTCCCACAAAGTGGCAGAGCCAATGCCTGTATTGGAACATGATACCCATTCAATCCCTCCCACTACTGCTGGGCTGGGAAGAAATGTCATCCAGTATTTCCTCAGCATGTACTCTTAGGGAAAGATAGATGTAGGGAGAAAAAACCTGGAAGTTGGAAGAGACTTACAATGATCATCAAATCCAACTGCTCTACCACATCGGGGCCGGCCAAAAGTTAAGCATGTTATTAAGGGTGTTGTCCAAATGCCTCTGAAACACTGATGGGCTTAGGGCATTGGTCACATCTCTAGGAAACTTATTCCAGTTTTTGGCCAGTCTCTAGGTAAATAAATGCTTCCTTGTGTCTATTCTAAAGCCGCACCTCTGAACCATTCCCTCATGTCCTATCAACGGATTCCAGCGAGAAGAGATCGGCGCCTCCCTCTCCATTTCCCCTCCTCGGGAAGAGCTGTAGAGAGCAACGAGGTCACACCTCAGCCTCCTTTTCTCTGAACTAGCCTAACATGATGCCCTCAGCCGCCCCTCACAGGACATGCGTTCCCGCCCTGTCACCAGCTTTGCTGCCCTCCTCTGGACGCATTCAAGGACCTTCCTGTTCTTAAATGGTGGGGCATAGACCTGAACCTGTACTCAGGGTGAGCCTGCACCAGCGCTGATTACAGCAGGACAATCATTTCTTCTTCCTTTTTTGTTGGTTTGGTTTTGGTTGTGTTTTTTTGGTTTTTTTTTTTTTTCTTTGTTACTAACTCTCAGCTTCCCCCTCCTTTTCTGCATGCACTATGGTGGACGCTTGTGGCCCCTGCACAGTTTGAGCCTGGAGCAAGCAGTCCAGCTCCCTCTCAGTTTTCTTGACATATTTAAGCCACTGACAGGGTACCGCAGCTCGGCCCCTGCTGCAGGAGGACCTCCACCGGGGTGCACCGAGGGCAGCCCCGTCCATTGTGCACCCTTGCCTCACAAGACCAGTGCAGGCACTCTGTACACTGCGAGCTCTGCGCTGCAGCCTCCCCTCTCATCGGCTCTGTCTGGTGCCTACGCTGGCCACCGCCGCGGCAGCCAGAGCAGAGCTCCCAGAGCGGACCCTGGCCCTGAGGCGAGGGCTCTCCACCCAGCGAGCTGCCCGCTCACGTTGCCGGTGACAACTGCCCTGGCACGCGCTGTTCTCGCGCTCCCTGGGGCGGGATTTCGCCGCTCGGGGCGGGTCCGTCGCTCCTGGCACCGCCCCCTGTGAGCCGCTGCTCGCCTCGACGGAGCTGGCGGCTGCCGCCTGAGGCCTGGGGAGGGTCTGAGACTGTCTTGGTGGCTCTCGCCGCTCGGAATTGAGGCTCTTGGACGCGGGGCTTCCCTTCGCTCCGGGGGTGAAGGCTCCTCTCTCGAGCTACTCACATCGGCAGGTGGCGGCTGTTTCGTAAGGCCTTGGTCAGACAGCAGTTTTTGTCTCTCCATGATCTGCTGGCAACAGCCTTCCTGGTGCAGCTCAGAACACTGTTGACCCTCTTAAATGAGGAATGAGCAAGGCATAAAAGCATGTTAGTACACGTATGAAAATGATCCCAAGTAGATCCTGGAGGGAGAAGAATAAACCCATCAATATGAACATCATAATTCTCCTAGTGAAGAGTGAGCATAACACCAGGAGAAGGAATAGAAACTAGAAAATGTGTTTAATTTCAATATTATTAATAAGTTTTCTGTGCAGAGGTATTCTTTTCTGTAATAAATCTGGATTAGTAATTATTCTTTGAGTATATATATTTATAATTTGTCCACTCAAAGTAGTGTTCTAGAAGGAGGTGTTCTTTTTCCTATGGAAACTGGCTGAGCAATTTGGGATTTGGCCTAAAATTCCATAGCACAGAGAATTAGGGTAATCCTGAAATAGAAAATATGATGTATAGTGTTTCGCAGGGTTAGGGTAACTGCCGACCTAGAAGATACCCACTTTCATTCAGCAGTTGTGAGCTGCTTTCAGTGCTTCGCTTTTTGCAGTCAGCATTTTTGATTTTGAAATTTTTGAGGGCAGATACAAATGGACATGAGGTTATTTTGGGAAGGGATTTTTTTTTTTTTCCCAAAAATGTTTTAAGAGATAAGTACATCTCACTGTTTAGTTGATAGCACCTAATTTGAGCCAGAGCTGTTACCTGTATAGCACAAGATTGCAGAGGTGCCACTTGAAGTTGGAATTCTGGTCTGTTAGCTGCTGTACATGCACACCCTGCATAGTGTACGGAGTGATGGATCATGCATTAAGGTAGGTTTAGAATAGGATGCAGTCAAATCTTGATGCAGTGGGATGCTGAGTAGACATTTTGTTAACATTTCTATGTGGCAATAGTGCTGTACAAAATTCCACTACATGCTGTAGTATACTTAAGTATAGCATTTATTACTATAGTCATCCTTCACCACTTTGATGACATGAGATCAAAGCAGGAAGGAAAAAAGTATAGAATTTCCATATTTGCTAAAAATAAATCTTCATGAAGCTTTTTGATAGAAAGTGTTTTCTCTTGTAGCTACTGTAAACAATATTTATGAACTAAATGTCTCTGATGCAGTCCCTCACTGGCAGATCTTTGGTGAGAGGAAAAAGATTTCATATTCTGCTGAGAATAACACAGGTATATCACACATTCTTACTGGTGTTGCAAAATTCTTTTTGAAAAATCATACCTGAAAATTCATATAAATAAAGAAAAATCCAAATGAATATCTGCAGAAATGAGAAAAAGTCTTTTAATATTGTAGATCATCATATGCCATGGTTTGAGAAACTTACTACTGGCCTGTACAGAGCTGGTCAGTCATGAGTTTCTCTACTCTCAATTGTCAAAGTACATTAAATGTGTGCATTATTTTTATACATTCTTCTAAAAGTATAATATAAATCCATGCCTACTTCAGTGTATGTGACATGAAGTTATATTAGTCTGCCCATTTAATAATTTGTCTTAAATGAACTTTCACTTGGCAGTGTGCAGTCTACTTTAATCCTGCATTTAATATTCTAGTCTTACTCAAAATGTATTGTAGGCATTATGTTTCTACATGGGGGTTGTTACCCTTAATAATGTTTGGTTTTCAGATTGGAACTAAAAAAGGAAATTCAGGAAGCATTGAGTCTTACAAATAGGCTTATTTATTATTCTGTAATATTAATAAGTAGTGTTGCCTCAAAAGTACTGTCAGGCATATAATAGTTACATTTAATTTTTAGTAATTAAAATAACATCCCTACAAATAGAAAATATTTAAATGTTTACTGATGAGTGAATACTGCAAATAGAAATCATGGTTTATTCTTAATGATATAATCTGGAACTTTTATGAATAACATGATTAAAACTTCCCAACAATACACCACTTTAAAGCCAAACAGTTCTGTTGAATGTAGCAGTTTTAAAGAAGGCTGAGAGGCTGAGTAGTATGGATATTCTCAAGTTACGATCAGCTGCAAGCACACTGCACCTGAGTTTCATGAACAGTTTATGACAAAATAGCCTGTAGTATTTTTTCCACTTATAATGGGTAAATATACTTAGTTAAAGCTGGAAAACTGAAGCATTACAATTTGCTTTTCATATGGAGTATATTATTTTTACATAATCCTTGCTACACTTAATAAGGAAGAACTCTTTTTTTGGTTCTTCTGATTTTCACACACTTTTAATGGGTATAGAGGCATGTTTATTAAATTATTTTTCCTCTTTCAGAAGTTTATATTTTGTCTAGGAAAAGAGCCCATGTATAATGAATTACAAGAGATGACAGCAGTCTGCCTGCTTAGTGTATGCACAGATAAGAGAAAATAGATCATCCCAATATGCTTCTCTTGTAAGCACAATCCTGTTCAAGGTTATAGTCCTAGGTTTTGTGTTGCTGATCCATACCTGTTTGAAAATTGCCTTTTCTTCCATGAAAGTTTCATTCACAGGTAAGACATTGCTTTATAGATATAAATAAAGAAGTACTATCCAAGATTAAGAAACAGCACAATGTTTATGATCTGTGTCCATAAAATAGGTGCTGAGATGTTACAAAAATTTCTTCTGTCTAGAAACTAATACAATATCCGCTAACTGGTACGTACTTGAGTATGGAATTACACTACATCTAATTATAGTCTCAATAATTGACATTTCTGTAAACTGTTATAGCCTCAAAATGTCACATAAACAGTTGATCAAATAATTAATTTTCAGCCTTTTTGCTGTTTTTGTTTTAAACTGAATTCTTTGAAATAACATTTTTTATTTTTAATGATTTCTCTTATGATTCAATACTCATGACAAGAGTAGTTTTGTGTTCTAATTTCTTCATGTTCTTTACATATAACAAGTATTAAAGTTGGACTGTAAGTTTCATAGCAAGTAATATTGCTGATGTGATATGGGAAACTTCTATGATTAAGTCTTGCAACTACTTCAGCAACTGAAAATCCAGGTATGGACTCCTGTTCATGCTTAGATCTATGTGGATTTTACTGTTATAACTCCAGTAACAGTATACTGGAGTATAACTGTTATATACCGTTATATATCAGCTCAATTTGTATCCTTTTGGAATAAATCACATCTGAAGTTGTTATCTAAGGTAGTAGGTTAATAAACCCAGTTTAAATATTGCAGCAGTAGTAAATCCAAGTTAGGTATTATAGAAGATGACTAGTGAATTGGTGAATCCCCTCCCTTTTTTAAAAATCTAAATTGTAAATGGAAGTTCAGATGTGGCTCTCTAAGGCCTAGGCTGCTAAGAGGGTTTAAAGGTACTTTTTCAAACTCATGGGATGTACCTACATTAGTGTTTTAGTTCAGGACAAAAGTTCACTTTCATAGAGAATTTCCGAATAACCTCTGCTTCGATAGATGCTGACCCATGGCCTCACAGAACTTCAGTTCTTCTGGGGTGAAATGAGAATGGACTGTGTCTGAAACAACCCTGAGCCACTTCTGCAGTTAACTCTAATTGCCAGCTGTTCTTTGCAGATCCACTCCCACAGCTCTACACTGCTTGCTTATGTAGTGGTATGTCCTTACTGGACAAAAAGATAGTAAAATAGTCTAACTCCAAGTTGCCATGCTGAAATACTATTGTATAATAATAAGGCATGAAATGCTGTATTAGGTATTGTTAGATTAACTTCATTTTTTTAAATACAAATTTAGCCCATTCGTTGTTGAAGTTGATATGGGGAAAATTAGGGCCTGTCCATCTTATTTTATGCTAAAGCTTTCTTGTCTTCCTTCCTCTCATTTATGGAAAATTTGAGATAATAGCAGAATGACATCTAATTTGGTTTTCTCAGTTTTCACAAACGGGAAACAAAGTTCCTTGCTCTTATGACTTAGTAAATCTAATTAAAATTCTTATATGAAAGAAAATACTATTAAGATAAAATAACTTTGATAATGTTTTTTTATATTTTCAGTGATGCTGATTAAGAGGTATATAGAACTGTGTTATGCCATTTTTGCAACACTGTTTTACATCCACATTCACTGGTCTAATCCTCTAAGATAGTATAAACCACGCTTAGGCAGTATTAAGTAATTTAAGTGCAAAAGCCACTAGAATCATTGCCTCACAATAAGTACATCCTTTTAAGCTGCCTCCAGTAATATAGCTCTTGCTATACATCAGTTAAACCTGATTCTGTTAACCTATTTTGTTTGTGTTGGATGGAATGACACAGAGGAAATTAGGTGGTAAAATAACAGTCAATGATTTCTCTTTGAGCAATAGGAAGAGGTGTCTGAAGTCAGGCAGTGTTCTGTAAACCTCAGTATGCATTTATGTAAGTGTACACCAAAGAGTTAAACACAAGGGAAAAAGAGATTAATTGTTTAGGATGATAGGAAAATGTGGAAGTAGGTATAATGAAATATGTTAAGTAAACTGTGACATATAATGCCACTGGTTACATGCTTTTAAAGATGATTTGAAATTGTAGATGGAATAGGTATATTTAGTACCTGAAATTACCAACCCTTCCCTGACTGTTATGGAGATAGTAAGAAGTTAAAGGGAAATAAAATTGTTCTTGGTAAGTAGACTGCTTCAAACTACTTACGAATTTTTTAATAAAAATTAGTGTAATTTAGGAAGGCTTTTTGGAGTTTTTCTAAGACCATTTTTTTAACGTATTTATTTATGTAGACTGAAGTCTTAAGTGTTAAACGCTTATTGCTTTTTGGCCATAGAACACATTAGAATGGAAGCCGCATATGTTAGATGTTTAAAACTAGATTAAGAGAATACCAAATGAAACTCTGGAATGTTACCATATTCAGTAGTGATACAAAAATTCACACATACAATAGAATTATTCTGGGGTTTAAATGCAGTTTTTCTAATTATTGTTTCCATAGGGCAGGCCTCTTTATACACAGAAAGGAGTAATGCAGAATGACAAATATTAAGTAGGTGATCAGATATTCTTGAGGTTCATGGCTCTTACTCCTGGCAGTTACGCTGTTCTCAGGACAGCAGGATATCTTTCTTGGGTTTTTTTTTTTTTTTTGGTGACAAAATAAATAGAGGTAACAATGTAGATTTAAATAGCATGGTGAAAGCATGGTGCTGATCTGATTAAATATATATTAATAATTAGTATTTTCAGTGATATTTTGACCTTGAGGGGATGGTTGGTATTTTGTATAACTAGCTTCATAACTGAGATTTTATCTTTCTTTTGATGGCAATCTGTAGTGCTAGAATAACTTCTTTAAAAGAAATGCTAACTTATCAGTTTGATGGCAATCTATAGTGCTAGAATAACTTCTTTAAAAGAAATACTAACTTACCAGTTTTGAAACCTTGCATTCCATTTACTGGAACATTTGTATATACCATTAGTAATATGGAGATTTTCAAAGCTCCAGCCAATAAGGAGAGACTAGTATTTTTTGCTGTTTACAGCTTCAGATAATTGTTGTTGGGAATAAAAACTATAACCAAAACTGCATGTGTCTTTGTGTTACATTAGTGACTTAGTCACCTGCAGTGTCTTCCACACTTTTTGTGTCAAGTTACTTTAGGGAGGTGATAAAATATATTCTGTTTTTTTTAGTGGACTCTCTAAAACTGCTGACTTCAGTGCCTATTCGCCTATTCATGTATTTCCTTTCAAAAAACTTTTGGCAATGTTGTATGTCAACATTGTACAGTCATAAAAGACTGTACAATTTGATACTGTAATTTGGAAGATCAGCTACTCAGTTCTTCTTTAATTGTTGTTAGTGGCTGTTCTGATAGGGCGATCTAGCTGTGGAATAACCATTAAGAATATAAGATCTAATTCCTTAAAATGTTTGTATGCATAATTTCTGCTGAAAATTCCTATATCAGTTGAAGCTAAATATCTAAAGACTTCTGCTATTATGGTGAGATCTTTGTTAATTCTGTGTATCATCTGATTGGGTCATGCTGAATGCTTCTTGGCAATGGTACGCTTGATTGATATTTGCTAATCTTTGGTAGCAATTCCTCCTTGTGCTGCCTCTTTCTGCCACTGGCCAAATAGTTACTTGGTGTCGTGGTTTAAACCGAACCACAAACCTCGTTCACTCACTCCCCCCCTTCTTGCCCTCCCCCTGCTCCTGGAGGGACGGAGAGGAGAATCAAAAAGAATGCAACTCCCAGGGGTTAAGATAAGAACAGTTTAGTAACTACAGTATAACACAAATCACTACTGCTACCACCAATGATAATAATGCTAAAGGAAATAACAAGAGGAAAGAATACAACACCTCAGCACCAGCTGACTGATAACTCGCCCCACTCCCCCCAGCTGAGCACCAACCGATACCTCGTCCAACCCTGCAGTCCCCCAGCCCTTCCGGGTAACTCCCAGTTACATCCTGGGCATGCCGTGCTGTGGTATGGAATACCTTGGTCAGTTTGGGTCAGGTGTCCTGTCTCTGCTTCCTCCCGGCCTCCCCTCCTCCCTGGCAGAGCATGAGGCTCACAAAGTCCTTGGCCAGACCAAACATTCGAGCAGCAACTGAAAACGTCGGTGTTATCAGCACTGTTCTAGCTCCTAAGAAGGAGAAAAATGACTGCTGCTGCTGAACCCAGGACACTTGGCTATTGTTATGGACAAGAAAACACACCTATATAAAGGCAAGAATTTATTGTTAGTATATTTGGAATCTTAAAGAGTCTAATCTAAGAATCCTAATTATTATGGAAATAGAAAATACAGAATAAAACCGAACACTTCTATATTGAAATAATTTCAATAATGTAGTTTAAATTTCTATACATGCAGTTCCTGGTTTCTACACCTTGTGTTATGTGCACAGTTTGAATGTGGCCATGGACTACTGTATCATGCAGGACAGGGTAAGCTGCTACAGGTGCTTGCCTTTTGTGCATAGTGGGCTCTAGGCTTTCCTGTGAAGCATAAGGGTATTTACCCTTTTTCTGCAGTGGAGAGTCAGGACTTATTGTCTCCACTTGACCCAGATATACGCACTGTAATTAACTAAAAGTTTCTATCCGTCTGTAGGCCTCAAGTGACTCGAGGAACTTGGTGCTTTTATGACTGCACTGAGATGTACCACTGGAATAATTTCCACTTGCTCTTACGCTAACCTTCACCAGCTTCATAGTCATTGGTTTATTAAATCCAATATCAATCCATTTTTATGCAAATAGAGTGTAAGCCATTCCGTGATCTTTTCTCTTCTGTCAGGCTGCTAGCATTAGTTTGTACACAAAATGTTCCTATTCCTCTTGTGACCTCCCTTTTCTGTAACTGATCAGATAGGGGCACTGGGCTCACCTCCCCATTTTGTTATGCTGATGTATATCAAGTGGTGTATTAGAACAAACTTGTTGGAACCTCGTCCCAACACCTCAGCTGAGCAGCCTCCTCTAGGGAAATGCTACTACTACTGCCTTTGGTCAGATTTAGTCATCAGGAAGTCTTTGTCATCTTTACCTTTTTCTCAGAAGAGATATGTCAGCTGACTGTACTGATTAAGATCTTCTATGACCATTGGTTGCTGAGCACTTGTTTAATGGGAGTTTTCATCCTCAAATGTTTCCCCAGGAGTAAAAAAGTATATTTGGCTGAAATAAGAATCCCATGGAAACAATATTCTTTGTGCTTGGCAGTGCACTACAGTCATATTCTGGCCTTGGATTTGCTAAATATCAAGGTACAAAGGAACATTTACTGAGAACAGTTGTCATACCTTTCATTTGAACTATCATAAAACTGCCATACTTTCTTGCCTGTTTTGCTGTGCTCTTTCATGTTGTGTAATCAGTTTCCACATTTTTATTGATTCTACAATATCTTTATAGCTTTACATTATCATATGTTTGTGTCTTACCAGTTGTATTTTATAAAAATACATATAATCTATAATAAAAAAAAAATCCAATGTGAAGTACATCCTCCACCTTTATTATAAATCTTGTAAACATGATATAGACAGATAGGAACAGCCTCATGCTCGCAGGCCCTTGTTCTCATGGGGGACTTCAACTACCCTGATATCTGTTGGAGGGATGGTACAGCCTGGCACAAGCAATCCAGGAGGTTCCTCAATTGTGTGTAAGACACCTTCCTCCTGCAAGTAATAGAGGAGCCGACAAGGCCATGCTTGACCTCGTGCTCACTGACAGGCAAGGGCTGGTTGGAAATGTAACGCTCCAGGGCAGCCTTGGTTGTAGTGATCATGAGATGGTTGAGTTCAAGATCCTCAGGACAGTGAGAAGAGCATGCAGCAACCTCACTGCCCTGGACTTCAAGAGAGCAGACTTTGAGTGGTCTCCCTCAGGGATCAGTGTTGGGACCAGTCTTGTTCAACATCGTTGTCGTTGACATGGACAGTGGGATTGAGTGCACCCTCAGCAAGTTTGCTGATGACACCAAGCTGTGTGGTTCAGTTGATATGCTGGAGGGAAGGGATGCCATCCAGAGGGACCTTGACATGCTTGTGAGGTGGGCTGATGCCAACCTTATGAAGTTTAACCATGACAAGTGCAAGGTCCTACATCTGGATGGGAGCAATCCCATGCACAGCTACAGGTTGGGCAGAGAAGAGATTCAAAGCAGCCATGTGGAGGACTTGGGGGTGTTGGTATATGAGAAACTTAACATGAGCTGGCAGTGTGTGCTTGCAGCCCAGAAAGCCAACCGTATCCTGGGCTGCATCAACAGGAGCGTGACCAGCAGGTTGAAGGAGGTGATCCTGCCCCTCTACTCTGCTCTTGTGAGACCTCACCTGGAGTATTGTGTGCAGTTCTGGTGTCCTCAACATAAAAAGGACATGGAACTATTGGAACAAGTCCAGAGGAGGGCCAAGAGGGTGACCAGGGGACTGGATCACTTCCTGTATGAAGACAGGCTGAGAAAGTTGGGTCTGTTCAGCCTGGAGAAGAGAAGGCTGCGTGGAGACCTCGTAGCAACCTTCTGGTATCTGAAGGGGGCCTATAAGGATGCGGGGGGAGGGAACAATGAAAAGCTGCAAACAAATATTTTAAAATTGGCTACTTTAAACAGTAAACCATTAACTCATTTGCAACAGAGGTAATGTGGTGCCTCAATATGAAAAGATTTTATTAATATATTGTTTAGATATTATACTAACATAAATTAGGTATATTTGAACCTCTTTAACTAAATTTGCATTCTCAAGCATTCCCTTCTTCTACGAGCACTTTTTTCTAATATCTTCTGTTACTTTCATGAATGTGTGTTACAAAAGAGTTCAAAAGTTTCTGAAAAATCAGTGTGATCTGTTGGAAGAACAAATTTGAATGCAGTCAGTAAATTAGAAATATATTTAACCAGGGCAGTTAATGTTTTAGGAAAGAAATTGTTCAGATGTGGATATATGATGAGAAAGACATCACCTTTCCAAAAAATATGTTACTTAAAAATATAGTTGCATTCATTTGTCTGCCTTTGACACACTTTTGAAAGGGTTGACCACATCGGAAATTCAAGGTCTTTCATGCATACATGATTGATTTTATTTTATTTTATTTTATTTTGAATGTAGCTATTGCATTTTATGGAGTATTTAATCCAAAACCTATCTGCAGATCTACATTGACCACAAAGACAATATTCTTACACTGGCATTTCCAGAGATCTAACGCACACAGAGGATAAAATTCAATCAGGATGTAGAACACCTCAAACTGTGTCCCATTTAAATTTGTCTCTTCACATGGCGGCTGATTTTGATCAAGTCTCTAGCAAACAACTAAATAATTCAGTCCAGTGGCAGTCTTATTTCACATGACTTGTACATCTGTCTTGAATGTGAATATAGCTGTATTCCCAGGATTGAAGCTTTGCTTTGATGAAATGTGTCTGGCAACACAATTTTTGATACATTCGGTAAATAAGACTTTGTTTGTCATTCAACCCACATGTTTCTCCATCTCTATAGAACCTCTTTGTTTTAGATTCTGATGACTAAATAATTCAGTCCAGTGGAACCACGACTATTTCACTTTGAGATTACAGCTGCTTGGGACAGGAGAAGAGTGTCTTGTCCTCTCCTCCTGGTGTTATGGAGGGCCTCTCTCTGATGGATGGCACTGGAAAAAGCAAACAAAAAGGATAGATGGATACTTCAGGAACCTTACGGCCCCACTTTTGAGAAATGCTATAGAACTTCTTTGTACAGCCACACAGTGTGGAATTGTTTAATCCCCATTACATCATGTTTTGTTGCATTGCAAAATGAAGTGATTACAATGTGATTGGAACAGCTGATATACTTTAAATCACTTGACAAAAGGGCTAGTGTAATGGAAAATCAAATGGATATATAGGGGTAGCAGAAGTGATCAGAACAAATTGTGGACATAATTATCTTTGATTTCTGTCCCTTTTTAAAATTTAACTGTTTTGTAATAGCAGTTTCATTTGGGTTCATGATGGTATAGAACTTCTCGCAATTTTAATTTCTTAGAAACCGTTTAGCAAACTAGTTGAATACCATGGTGATATGAAAACATGACTAGACTATCTTCGGTTGTGTGAATTTGAAGTTGTTTTTTCTGTTTTGGTTAATTTTAACTGTTTCTAATCAATTAGGATAATAAAGCTATGACCAATAGAGGATTTTCATCCCCATTTTGATGGGTAATGAATCTTCTCCACCCTACATTTCAGTTTCTCTAGGCCAAATGCAGCTCTTCCTAAAACATTACAAAGTCTTGGATCTCTTTCAGTCTTAATGTAAGCAGCATAGATATGATGGCATTTATTTTGATGGATAGTGTTCTCAGGGATATAGACAAGGATGAATGTCAATGGCAGTATTTTTCAGCCTGCTAAGAATCTCTGAAACACCCATGCAAAATAATCTGCTGCTCTGTTGGTGTGGCTTAGCACAGGTATCTAGAGTTAGGTAAAGTAAAATCACTCGCTGTTCTCCAATAAGACTTGTTGGAGCATGAAGAGAACCTCTTCTTTCACACAAAGTGTTTCTATCTTAAAGGCTAATTCTGTCACGTCTCTCATTGAACGTGTGCCTGAGGCCACTGGGAGAGCTTTAAGGATCAAAGTGTAAAAAAAGAGTAAGGTGACCAGTCAATAGGTTGATAGCTGGAGAATGTAAGTCAGGATTACAGATAGTCTGTTTTTATTTTCTTGCCTTTTTAATAATTGCTGAAGCTATGCACAGGTGCATAAATGCATGTAGCAGGAGAAAGGTTACAACACTGCGGATGAAGAAAAGACTACTGTCTGTTTTCAAGCAAGTCCTCCAGAAATTAATGAAGACAGGTAAGTCAGAATGTGGATGATGACTTTTTTTTTCTATTTTGTTTGGGGTTTTTTTGTGTTTGTGTTTTGTTTTTTGGTGCTTTGTTGTTTTTTTTTTGGGGGGGTGTTTATTCATTCAATAATGCTGGAGCTAAGTAAGCACCTCAGATGTTGTCTGCTTTGGTGATATGCCATTGAAATACAACTTCATTGACCTTCTCCAAATCGTGATAGCAAGTTATGTTGTTAGTAGAATTCTGGAACCTCCTCACATTAACAGGGAACTGAAACTTTAATATTAGATGTTTGTTTACCCTCCTTAGCACCTGTAAGTCCAGCCCTAGGAAGAGCCGCTTTTTTTGGATCTCTTTTGTGCCTGTAGCTAATTGATATAAATGGACCACTGTTAAGATGAATTTCTATATCTTGTCCATTATAAGAGCAGCTTATGTAACACAGATTTATTTCTATTGGTGTTGTCATAGAATTCTGAGATACACATTTCTGGCATATCACATATACTGCATTTTATAAAATGCAGTCTAACAACTATAGAGTGCAGTGCCAAGTGAATGTTGATTTGTATCATTCATCCGTTAGACTTACTGCCAACCTTTCAGGTTTGTAATCTACTCAGTAGCCTTTGTTCACTTTGCTTCACTCAACTCATAATCCAAGAACCCCTTTGTTTTTCTTCAAATGCTTTATTTCTGTTTGATTTGCTGTGCTGAGAACATTTGCTCTCAGGAGTGCATTCAGCCTGAATATCTTTGTGATTGTTTGCTGTGTGCTTTAGTCTTTCTCTTCAAGCCGTGCAGGTTAGGCTGGAGATTGATCTTTGCATATGGAATTTACTCCATTCCCTAAATTCTGGGATTTGGGCCCAGAATAAAGAATGTCTTATATTTTCTTAGATATATTTTACTCAAGGAGGCATTATACAGTTATGGCACTATATAAAGCTTAATCTTTTAATGAGCTACTAGTATATTACTACTAAGTCAAATTTATGGATCTAATGTTAGATGAATTTCATCTTGGAGTTCAGTACCAGTTTGCAGCTATATATGTAGCTATCTGAAAATCACTGAATTGCAGCATGGTTGATGTTGGAAAGGAGCACCAGTGGTCATCTGCTGCAACCTTCCTGCTCAAGAGGGTTACCTAAAGCATGTTACTCAGAATGGTGCCTAGACAGCTCTGGAATATCTCCAGGAAAGGGGATTCCACAACAATTCTGGGCAACCTATTCTAATGTTCAGTCACCTGCCCAGTAAAGAAGTTCTTTCTCATGCTCAGGTGGAACTTCCTGTGTTTTAGTTTATGCCCATTGCCTCTTGTCCTATCATCTGGCATCACTGAGAATGATCTGTTCCCATTCTCTTGACACTCTCAGATACTTATATACATTGATCAGATCCTCCCTGAGCCTTCTCTTTTCTAAGCGGAACATGCCCAGCTCCCTCAGCCTTTCCTCATATGAGGGATGCTCCAGAGCCTTAATCATTCTGGCAGTCCTTTGCCAGACATGCTTCAGCACCTCCATATCTCTTATATTGGGGAGCAAAAAACTAGACACAGCACTCCAGGTGAGACCTCACCAGGGCTGGCAGAGATGGAGGATTACCTCCCTTGACATGCTGGTAATGTTCTTCCTAATGCAGCCCAGGATACCATTTGCTTTCTTGGCCACAAGGACACATTGCTCCTGACTCATGGGCAACTTATTGTCCACCAAGACCCCCAGGTCCTTCTCTGCAGAGCTACCTTCCAGTGGGTCAGCTCCCAGCCTGTACTGGTGCATGTGGTTATTCTTCCCCAGGCACAGGACCCTACATTTGCCTTTGTTGAATTTTAGAAGGTTCCTTGCTGCCCATCTTTTCAGCCTCTCTAGATCCTGCTAAGTGACAGCACAGCACTCCTCCCAGTTTTATATCAGCAAATTTTCTGAGGAGGCACTCTATCATTTTGTCCAAGTCATTGATTAATAAGTTAAACAATAATGGACCCAGTATTGACCCTTGGAGGACACTGCTAGTTGTCTCCAAGTAGACTTTGTGCCACTGATCACAATTCTGAGACGTGTCATTCAGCCAGATGTCAATCCACCTCACTGTCCACTTGTGCAGCCCATGGTTCCTGAGCTTGCCTTTGAGGATGTCATGGAAGATGGTGTCAAGCCTTGCTGAAGTCCAGGTAGACAACAATGACTGCTCCCCCTCATCTATACAGCCATCCAATTGTCCCATCATAGAAGGCAATCAAGTTGGTTAAACATGATTTCCCTTTGGTGAATCCATACTGTTTACTTCTGATCATCTTCTCGTCTTCCATGTGCTTAGAAATAGCCTCTACGGTGAGCCATTCCATCACCTTTCCAGTGACTGAGGTGAGGCTGACTGGCCTGTAGTTTCAAGGGTCCTCCTTGCCGTTTTTGAAGACTAGGGTGACATTTGCTTTCTTCCACTCCTCAGACACCTCTCCTGATTGCCACGACCTTTCAGAGATGATCAAGAGTGGCCTAGCAATGATGTCTGCAAGCTCACGGGTGCATCCCATCACGGCTCATGAACTTGTGGATATCAAATTTGGCCATGTGGTCTCTATCCCAGTCCTCCTCAACCAAGGAAAAGACTTACTTTCTCCAGACTTTCTCCCTTGTGTCCTGGGTCAGGGATTCCTGAAGGCTGGCCTTGGCATTGGAGACTGAAGCAAAATACACAGAACATTATATATAGGAATATTTTTTTTTTTAATACTTATGTGGATATTAATATCTTTAATTCCCCCACTCCCCACCCCACTCACATTTTCTCTCTAATATTTCCTCTGGACATCTCTTAATGTTATTCATTATACAATCTATGAAATGGTATAAACAGTTCTGTTTTCTGATTTTTATGCAGTCCATCAGCAGAGTTTTCAGCAGAATCTTGGAAAGCTCTAAACAACAGAAATTTGTAAAAAGCAAGTAGCAAATTGAACAAAGTTAGCAGAACAAAACTCAGATGCCATTCAGTATTTAACATTATGATTCATTGTGATGAATTTGTCAATGCTATCAATTTCAGTCTTACCAGTGACTCAAGTTACTTGTGATGGATGTACATTTCCATATTATGATTTTGTCATGCTTCAGAGTGACACCTTGGCATAATTATTCCAATGCATGTTGCTGATAGAGCAAATTTTGCAAAAAAGCAGAGAGGATTTCCCAGTCTGTATTATACATCTCTCTGAAACCTTTCTTTCTAGTGCTTCACTGTAGGGAAGCTAAATAGTAGCCTGAAACTTCAAGACATATTTATTTATGAAAGAATGTAAATATATGGAAGGAAAAACTGTGTCAAAAATATGTATTTAAAGCATAGGAAAATGCACCTTATACAATATTTTTCAAGGTCAGAAAATAAATAATGTAATAGTTGCTCTACAATATTGGGTTTTGTGTCTGATTGTCAAGAAAAATTAATGCCCTCTGCATATTAGTGTTTTATAATTAGCAAATATTCAAGCAAGTGCAGATAGGATAAAGTCTGGGTTTGTTTGTTTATTTGAGTGTTTGGTTTTCTTTCGGGGGGTTTTGTTGTTGTTGTGTTTTTTTTTTTTTTTAATTGCAAAACCTGAATCGCCAACACTAAGCATCAGGTAAGACCAGTAAATATAAGGCAACTGAACTCCCAAGCTAAATGAATTTGCTTTCTTGCCATCTTCCATCGAGGATGATCTATTCATGTAGATCCTTTATTGTTTAATTTCCCATTTAATACAGTGTTAACTCTTAGTTTTCTACCTCACAACAGTGTTTGTAGATAAACACATTTAAAAAGTATGATTTTCCTCAGGAAGATGTCTTGCAAGTACCAGAGTCTTGTCTAACCTGTGTAGGTGAATGGGGGCAACAGTGTGATTAAAAGAGAGAGGAAAAGGATGATTGTTGTAGAAAGAAAATAAAAATAGATGTGTTCTGTTCCTTCATCTTGAATAAAGGAAGTAGAGTTTCAATGAAATGGGAAACTCAAGAGTTTCCTTGCTTTGGAAACTCACTAAGTTTAGGAATGGCTTCTAGTTTTGGTGTCAAAGATGATTTCGTTGGATGACCTTTGTGTTTGCTGTTATGGATCTGGTCTTTACTTCATGAGCAGTTACTGTGAATGCGTGGAAGAGGGCATGCTATTTCCTGGCATAAAGAATTTGAGCATCAAAATGTAAAAACATGCTAAAGATACATTTAGTGTTGGATGAAGAAAGACAAGACAGAAGTCCAGAAAGTTTTAGGCAACAAAGTTGAAAGAAAATGAATATTCCCCTTTCCAAAAACAGGTAAAAAAGGATACTTACTTACTCATAAATTCCTCAAACCTGACCAGCAAAAGCTGTCTTTTCTCCCTGTATGTGTAACTAGCTGTTATGCAGGGAGGTTATGAAGTCTTGTCAAAGAATGCATCTGGCAGGAGGAGGCCGAGGACTATTGTGCTTTAGGCTGGCCACTGATGTGAAAGAGAGCTGGAAGAGGAGGATGTTTAAATACAAAGTTATTCCTGAAGGTGTAATGGCAAGATTTTTTTCCTGTTGAAGGACCATTTCTATCTGTTGACAGAAGAGGCATTAATTGTCATAATCTCAAATACAGATCTTCACTCTGAGGGAAGAGTTTCTGGAGGGGGATCCTGAAAGGAGCAAAAGGAAAACCTGAAGTTTAACTGTTCTTCCAGGACAAGATTATCTTCCAAGTCGTGATATATTTACATCTACAAATGTGTACTGTGAGCTAAAGATCAAGCTGTGTGCATTTATATGGTAATGAAGATCAGTCCATCTTGCAAATGCCTGCTTCTTCATGCATGCTTCTGACACATGTTGCTCACCACGTTAAAAATCCTGGGTTAAACAGTATCAGAAACTCTGAACACAGTTATAAACTGACACTGTTGAGAAATCTTGTTTGCATTTTATCAAAGGTGGCTGAAGAAGGGAAGAAGTATGGGGACTGAGAATTGCTGTCACATTAAGGAGTGTTAGGAGGAAGACGGAACTGGACTGTTTCTGGCTCTACTGTGAAATGCTGGCATATGATAAGTATGCTAGATAGGAAATTAGAATATTTGTTTTAGCAAATAAGTGGACATACTCTTCTGTGAATGTGAAAGGCAGTATGTGATAAACTTATCAGCATCTAGTAGAACCTAAAGAAGATGATGCCTGTTTTACAGTGAGTAGTCTTCCAAGCATTCAAGATTTAAAATCTCACTGTTCTCCAAGAGCTGTTTGTACAGCCTCCCCTAAGTTCTATTTCTATGTCCCTTCAAGTGAAAAGCCAAAATCTGACTGGCTTAAGTCGGCTCATGTTGAGTTTTTGGAACAATGTTGACATTGCTGTCAGCAAGATTATGAATTCTAATCTCATGCTTTTCCCTGACATCTGCCTGTTTCAAGGTATAAATGAACTAACACACAAGGCACACTTGAGGAAATTTTTACATCTGTCTGTATTGGCAGCCAGGAGAAACATTGTAAAATACTGGAAGTATGACAAACCCTGCAGCTTTAGAAAGCTATATTGCAAATGTTTTCAGTTTAGCCTAACTAGGAATAATAGTAGAGGAAAGGCCAGAATTTAGATTTCTTTTTGATTCAAGACTGTTCAAGAACTCAGAACAAGTACTTCTGAAGACTTAAAAAGTCTGAAGTATGGGTTTATCTCTATTTACACAGTGAAACTAAGGGCTAAAGAAGATGATGTATTTGATGCCTTGGTAAAACTGTCTTTCTTTTAAAACAATAGGTTAAATGTGTGTGAAAACTTATTTTCCACTTTACAATCCTGCAAACCATACACTGCCATTATTTTATACTTTCTACTCAGATCATTTTTATATCTGCTTCTAGTATTTTGTATGCAGACATAATAATTCTGTGTCCTGCATTGTTTGAGTAATATGTGGCAGATGTCTGTTCTTGTTTTGCCACTGTACAAATCAGTATATTTCTTAAATAGAAAAGAAAAAAAAAAGGTCATCCTAGATGTTGTAGACAAACTGACTTTGTCTAGTCTGAAGCACAAATGCAGCCCACAAGTTCTTTCCACTGAATGATCAGAAAATGCTTCCTTTTAAGAAATATTGAAATATTTAACTCCTGCTACTATGTGGCTCATTAAATTACTTCAGCCACTTGTTCCAGACTTTCCAATGACACTCTGTCTTGACCATAGCCAAGAATAAGCTATTTTCTAAATTGGATTAAGCTTTTGTTTTATAGTCATCCGTATTAATAATTGTGTATCCTTAACATGCAAGCTGCTTTTACAAGAAGGAAACAAGAGCTGTTTCTTGCTTTAAGACCTAACAATGCAAAGATACCAAGTGCTTCCTGTAAAGTGACAAACTTCTTCATCTTCTTCTAGATTTTAACTGAGCAGGAATTGAGAATATTAATTGTCTCACATGGTGTACTGAACAGCTCTCCGGTCATGGGATGAAGTTCTTCCAAAATCTGTACTGCTACAGACTGTACTTTGACTGAAATATTAGTAGCTACAGTGTAGCATTTTCTTACCAAGACAATTTTCTATTGCCATAGTAGCAGACAGTTTGGACAGAATTCAAGCATGTGGTTTTGTTTTTTTTTTCAATTCTTAGCAAAAAGGCTAATGAGAGCCGTAGGATTAAACTGCAGTATCTCAGTATCTCTGTTCTGTTTGTTATGCAAAGCTGTGGTATGTGGCTATTCCTGTCAAGATCAAAACTAAAAGAGGTAGATATGCAGTAGAAAGGAACTAGAGGTGAAGACATGAAGTACCTTGCCTAGTATTTTTTAATTACAGGATGTCTGGGTCATAACTAGTTTTTGCTCACTTCTTGCTGCTTTATTCTATGTTCTCTTATAATTCCAGTTGTCTTCCGTGTTGTGTTAAACATGGCACAATATACGTATTACTTTTAATGGTGGTGGTCTCCACACTTTCGTTTATCCACTTCTCTTCCCTCTCCACATTTCGTACTGGGTCTGATTTTGGAAGATGGAAGTGAACAAGCCAGATGGGTTGCTGCTAGTCTTGTTGCTTAATTTTCAACAGGAATTTTAGTTACTGTCATGACAGATCCTGAGCTAGTTTTAGATATAATACTTTAACATCTATTGAAGTTACTTTAAAGAGTGGAGGTGGCTATGTATACCACAGTACTCAACTATATGGTCTTATGATGCATTTTGTTCATATACTTCCACCTTGCTCCATTTGAAAATGTCTATGTAGACTTTCTTGTGGAACAGAAATTAGAGTATTCAGAAAAAAGATTGTGGATAGGTATCATAATGAACCATATCTAAATACTGAGAGTATGAGAGCTGAGGAAGGAAGATAATGTAATAAAAGTTTACAGAGCCAACTAATGCTAAAATAAAAAAGTAGTCCTTCATTCTTGTTTTCAAAGCTATTACGTATTAATCCTGTAGGTATGTTGCCTTTTGATTGGCACCTCAGAAATGGCTTGTAATCAAGTTTAAGTGAAAGACATAACTGCAACAAAAAATCCAGAGTGAAATTTTACAGCTGAAGCCACATGCAATATGGTGGTGTTTTGAATAAATATCTTCAGAAATACTGTGGTACCAGCACATTCGGGTTTGCATATTGCTAGAGCTAATGGCCACAAAAGCATTTGAGATGGGGAACTGAACTAATAAGATTCTTAATATTCTCCCTCAGTTTTTCAAATTCCCACTTTTATCCTACTGCAAACCAACTAGGATCTGTTCCTATTGAGTTGTATTTTATAGAATCATAGAATCGTAGAATAGTTAGGGCTGGAAAGGACCTTAAGGTCATCTAGTTCCAACCCCCCTGCCATGGGCAGGGACATCTCACACTAAACCATACCACCCAGGGCTTTATCCAACCTGGCCTTGAACACTGCCAGGGATGGAGCATTCACAATTTCCCTGGGCAACCCATTCCAGTGCCTTACCACCCTTACAGTAAAGAATTTCTTCCTTATATCCTTATATATATTCTTCTTATATCCTTGTATATATTCTTCCTATATCCTTATATAAACTTCCCCTGTTTAAGTTTTAACCTGTTACCCCTTGTCCTGTCACTACAGTCCCTGATGAAGAGTCCCTCCCCAGCATCCCTATAGCCCCCCTTCAGATACTGGAAGGCTGCTATGAGGTCCCCACGCAGCCTTCTCTTCTCCAGGCTCAACAGCCCCAACTTTCTCAGCCTATCTTCATACGGGAGGTGCTCCAGTCCCCTGATCATCCTCGTGGCCCTCCTCTGGACTTGTTCCAGCAGTTCCATGTCCTTTTTATGTTGAGGACACCAGAACTGCACACAATACTCCAGGTGAGGTCTCGCAAGAGCAGAGTAGAGGGTCAGGATCACCTTCTTCAACCTGTTGGTCACGCTCTTTTTGATGCAGCCCAGGATACGGTTGGCTTTCTGAGCTGCGAGTGCGCACTGCCAGCTCATGTTGTGTTTCACATCAACCAACACCCCCAGGTCCTTCTCTGCAGGGCCGCTCTGAATCTCTTCTTTGCCCAACCTGTAGCTGTGCCTGGGATTGCTCCCACCCAGGTGCAGAATCTCACACTTGCCATGGTTAAACTTCATAAGGTTGGCATCAGCCCACCTCATAAGTGTGTCGAGGTCCTTCTGGATGGCATCCTTTCCCTCCAGCGTATTAACCGAACCACACAGCTTGGTGTCATTGGCAAACTTGCTGAGGGCACAGTCAATCCCACTGTTCATGTCAGTGATGAAGATGTTAAACGAGACTGGTCCCAACACCAGTCCCTGAGGTCTCCACTGGTCTCCAGCCGGACATTAAGCCATTGACCACAACTCTTTGTGTGCGGCCATCCAGTCAGTCCTTTATCCACCGAGTGGTCCACCTATCAAATTGATTTCTCTCCAATTTAGAGACAAGGATGTTGTGTGTGTCAGTGTCAGATGCTTTGCACAAGTCCAGGTAGATGACATCAACTGCTCTACCCCTATCCATCAGTTCCGTATCCCCATCATAGAAGGCCACCAAATTGGTCAGGCAGGATTTCCCCTTAGTGAAGCCATGCTGGCTGTCACCAAGCACCTTGTTGTTTTTCATGTGCCTTAACTTGCCTTCCAGGAGAATGTGCTCCAAGATTTTGCCAGGCACAGAGGTAAGACTGACTGGTCTGTAGTTCCCTGGATCACTTGTTTTCCCCTTCTTGAAAATGGGGGTTATATTCCCCTCTTTCCAGTCATTGGGAACTTCACCTGACTGCCATGATTTTTCAAATATGATGGCCAGTGGCTTAGCAACTTCATTCACCAGCTCCTTCAGGACCCACGGATGGATTTCATCAGGTCCCATGGACTTGTGTATGTTCAGGTTTTTTAGATGGTCTCGAACTAGATCCTCTCCTTTGGTGGGCCTAAGGTCTTCATTCTCACAGTTCCTGCATCTGCCTTCCAAATTTCAATTTCAGTCTTTTTATCAAGCTTCTTCAAACCAATGAATGCAAGCCAGAACAGGTTCAAGGGTAAATATTGGGAACCTAGACATAAAATAGTCACTGGTCCTGTGGTTAAGATGGTCACTGAGTTTGAAATCCTTCCCTGTATCTTACAGAACTGGACAAAGCATCATTTCTTACATACCTCAGAACTACCCTAAGGATTCAGTTACTAGTGATCCTAGGATAAAGGAGGATCAATTTTAAAAACATATGGTCTTTTTACATTCTTGTGCAAAAGAGTAAGTTTCAAAATTCCATTCTATGGGGAAGCTGTTCCTTTTCTACTCCAACTATAAGTACATCTGTAGCTCAGAACATGATATTCATTCTGACATAGTTACGAAATATGTGGATAACTTGCATTCATAGATCATATTGCTTGTAGCACAAACATGAAATCTTCCTGCTACCAGAGCAAAGCTAGGAGACTGAGCGGTTAGTAGAAGGTGATGGACATTCAGAGTTCTCAATGAATGTGGATATAGAGCAGCAGTGAGCACAGACGATAACCGTGCAATAGTGTAAAAATCAGTCAGGTGAGCAGGTCTAACAACAAAGTGGACAGAAAATAACTTTGTATTACAAAGACAGCTTCATATTAAAGCAAATATGTACCAGTTTAGGCTGTTGGCAAGGATGACAAACAGCTGCCTCCATCACTAATAATTGTAGCATGCCATAGTCACTACAAGCTCATGATTGTAAATGTAAGTCAAGTCAGCTTTGCTGAGCATGGCTCTATATAATAGATGATCTTAAGGTCCTTTTCAACCCTAACCGTTCTATGATTATAAGTATCCCTTTGGTCAGCTGGAATTAGCTGTCCCAGCTGTTTCCCTTCCCAACCACTTGTGCACCCCCAGCCTACTTGCTGAGAAGTGGAAAAGGCCTTGACTCTGTGTAAGCACTGACCAGCAACAGCTAAGACATCCTTATGTTGTTGACACTGTTTTGGGCACAAAACCGAAACAAAGCATCTATGAGCTGCTATGAAGGAAATTAACTCTATCCCAACCAAAACTAGTACAGTTACTTAGTAACAGTTTACTCTAATTTGAAGAGTGTTGCTTCAATTCCCACTTTGCTTTCTCTGTAATTTTTTAAGTAAGTTACATCTTAATTCTTCAGGTTAGGAAATTAATTTCACGAAGGTGCTGCAATACCAATTCTATTAAGTTTGGGCACATAAAATTCTGATTTATCTTATTTATTACTCAAGCCCCTGGCTCAATATCTTCATAGTCGTTGGGGTTTGGATAACTTTTTGAAACAGTTTGATTTATTCTAAGTATTTTGATTGTTATCTTTTGTAATAGTTTAACAATCTAGTAACTAGGCTGGCAAGATTTATCTGAGAAGGAAGATGACTACTAAGCGTCATACATACTATTATTGGTAGAAGCAAGAGGTGTAGAGGACAGTAGTATTTTTCAGCCATATGTGCAAATATTGCCCCGGTGGTTTTTGGTTATCAATATTTGCACATAACTACTGAGTAAATATGTTAAGTGAAAAAAATATTATTGTAATGTAAACACAGTGGAATTACATAAATGAATGTTATTACATAAATATGTTATATGGTTGAAAGTGATTTGTGCTGTCTTCTTTAGACCTAAATTGTTGGTATTGGAAGTAATGAACTTTTTAGATGAAAGAATATAGCTTTCTGCTTCAGAATTTTAGGAAAATGAATAAAATGTACAGGACAATTTATTTCACTCTCAAAAGCGACAGGCATAGAATAGCTGCTCTTCAGGCATCTGAAGAGATGTACTGTATATCTGGCAAAATTATACCTTTGGCTTCTCATGGTAAACGATCTTTCACCAGTGACCAGATGATCTGCTTTTATAAGAAGCTATTTCAAGTCAGTGATCCTCCTTTTCAGCTAAAGACTTGAATGTCATCTTCTATCAGTCCATCAGCTTTAAAAGCCTCTTTTTGCTCATCAATTATCCTTGAATGCATATTTGGCTTGCTTTATCTATAATGGACATAAACTCCATTTGAGGACCTGAATGTTATCTGAAATGCAAGTAAGTGCTATAGAAGTATTTTCCATTATATTTCTAACACTTTTGCTGTAATTTAAATATTATAAAATTATTTTCCTGTTCTAAATCCTTTTTCTTATTTAAATATTTCTCTACACTTGCCCCTGGCAAACCTCCCTTCTTTAGTTAGAAACACTTCTTCAAAGTGAAGTCAGTAGCAACAAAAACTATGTAATGTTTCCTCATCTTTTATTTTTAGATTTTGGAAGTAAATCTTGTTCACAATTTAACAAATACAGGATTAAAGTTGGTGAGGATTTTTTTTTTTTTTTTTTTTTTTGCTTTTGTTAAACATGAAAAGCTTAACAAAAATGTTAGGCTCTCAGTAGACTTTCACCAGCATTCTGTGGTGGTTCTAAATGAAGTCTAATGCATTCTTCACTATCCTTTTGACAGTCTATATAATAAAAATTCAGCACATAAGAGGTACTGTTTGAGATCAACATCCTTATGTCACAGAGAACTAGAGAAACTTCAAAGAAAGTGAGTGAATGACCCAAAATACTTTATGAAGAATCACTTTGAATTATTCGCTTCTGCTTTCATATGGTCCATCATATATTTTTTTAGTATTGCAGCCACTATATAGTTCAGATACTGACCCACAACAAATTGTTACAGGAGGATTTTTTAGTAACATTTTTTTATATAAAAATTGCCTATATTTACCATGGTCTTAGATTTTCATGCTTTAAAATTCAAGAGGTAAGTATGTATCTTAGCAAGGGAATTTCAAACAGAGAAGGTTGTAAAACATCTTCTGTCTTGTGAAAAATTTTGAAGCCTAAAATTCCTGTTCTACACCAGCATGAAGTGAAGGTGTTTTGGGAGAGACAAGCCAAGTTAGTCAAAGCATCCAGCTGTAACAGAGAATCTCATTTCCTTCTATTTCTTACTGAGATCCTGAGAACCTAGAGTTGCTAAATGAGTCTATCCACTAGACTACTGATGTGAGGCAAAGTCACTTTCACTTCTTTTCTATTAAAAAAATTACTCATGGACCAGATTATCCAATGATTTTTTTTTTTTTTAATTAAAATCTAGCTGAAAATGTTTTAACATAAAGTTTTAGTCACATAAACTGACTGATGTATTATCATTTTCTGTTCAGGTTTCTCAGCTCTGACTGATGTTATTATAGCTGCAAAATATTATTTATTTATTATTTTGCTTAGCCTCGTCTCTTTGTCTTTGTGTTCTCCAGAATTATTTCTGTTTTATAAAGAGGAAGAAAAAAACTGTTGTTGGAACATCTAGTTGCACAATACAATTTTTCCACATTTAATAGAAGAGTTAAGAAATCAAAATTCAAGAGACCAGGAAGACTTTAAAAGATTAGAAATCTGGAAGATTATTTATTCAGTTGAAAGGAAATTTAGCATGCTTTTTCCTTGGAAGGGAAATTGTCATTTACAGTCTAAAACAAATTTTAAGATGCTATTAATTTCAGATTTGTGTGTATATATATCTGTTTTCTGAAATCTAACAGCAAATAAATGTGTAGAATACATTCCATGTGTTATGCTGCAATACAAAGGAGTTGTAGCTCAAGTCATATGTCATACAAATTTGCTTATACAAAAAGCTGCTCTGGCATGAGTGATGCTTATGAATTAAGCCTTTAAATGCATGTATTTAATACATTTCAGATCAAATACATTTCTTTCTGTCATAATCAAGCAGATCACAAAACACACACTTTAAAACTAAAGGCAAATATTTTCTTTCGTCTTGGGTCTTAATAGGCAAAATGGGAGAAATTTTGTAAAATCTTTCATTGCTTTTTTAGAGATGATTGTTTCCAGTTTTTTGGTCGCTCTAAGGTTTTGTGGAGGATGACAAGCAAAGTTATGGTTGAAATTCTTGTTTCCTCATCAATATTTTAAGCAGAATATATCCCATATTCTTTCAAGACAGACCACCCTGTTTTCCAGATAGGGCGATTTAAGGATTTCCTCTAGAGTTTCATATGGACTATCATGTTTGTGAGCACCAATAGAACTATTTTTCACTATTTTAATACTATAATTACAATACTAATATTTTTAAAAAGACTAGTATTATAATTCCTAAGCCTTAGCTCCTTGCTAATAAATCCATTGCCCAAAGAACTCTTGTGTACCCAAGAATGTTTCCATGTTACCCAGTAAAACTTACAGCTGTTAAACTGTAAGTTAGATAGGAGATGTCTCAGAAGAATAGCCTTTATCCTTAAAATACGGGTCTCTTTATTTTATGTTTTGTCCTGATCCTGCAGGAATGTATTTTCTTTTCTAATCAAATCAAGGTAAAGTAGGAGCTGATGCATAAAGCCAAAGCTAAAAACTGTTTATCAGCTTAGCTACAAAAGGATTATTTGCGAGCCCACGGAAATATTTTTAAAAATTTATAACTTGTGAAATATTATGTGTCGATTACAATTTTTTGCAGTATTACGGAATTCTGATGAGTGATTGCCTAATCTGGCATACCAACTCATGTTCTAGTGCATCAAGAAAATTGATAGGTATGTTACAATTACACTTAATATATAGTTAAATTGAAAAATACTTGTGATTAAAACATATTCTTTACCCAACATATTACCATAAATGGATTTAAAAAGTTTCTTTGTATGTTTGTCAACCTTGCTATATTTTCTTCCTAGTCTGCTTCCCTCAAGAACATTATGGACTAAATTCTAATTGAAGCATCTATATCAGTGGCAAATGTAGTATAAATGTCTGGAAGATTGTGATGTGATTTTTTTTCTCAACCTGCATAACCAATCAAATTTTAGTCAGTTTAAAAATGAACAAAACCTAATTCATGACCTGAATAAACACGTTACAGAGGCTATTGATATGAAAAAAATAAGGACCTAATACTATGTTATTTATGTCATTGCTTTTCTGAGTGCCTTTTGAAATGGTTTGCCTTGATTTAAAATGTGTGTATTGGGTTATAAAATACCTCTGTACAAATAGAGCTGAATGCATTGGGTAGTATATTATAAAACTTATTTCTGTATTTTGGCTTGTGAGACAACATTTGCATTCATTATAGAATCAAAGATTGAGGAGAATAAATTTAAAGACTTTTAAGTCAACCATATGCAATATGAATCTATTGATATTAATGTGAAAAATAGCTAGCGATTTTTGTTTATTTTATTTTACTATATTTACATATTTAAAATTCTTGCCTTATGGACCATTAATAAGATTATATGTACAATCTTCCTGGACCATTGTATTTGTTTTATTTATGAAATGCAGCTGATTGCACCTGACATGACTTAGGACTTTACAGTTACAGAATTAATTATGAGGCCACAAAGGTGAATCTGAAGAGTTTTCGTGGTGTTTCTCTTATCTAAAACCTAATTGTGCAAAATCCCTTGAGTTTCTCTGTATCACTGAATAATCTGGACTTAGTCACATTTTTTTGGAGAAAGGACATATGTTTGTGCAAACAAATCACACCTACTAGGTTGGATGTTCTAGGAAAAAGGCAGATAGACCAGGCAGATATTCTGTAAAAGTTTAGTAGGTAAATTCCTGGGCAAATATAGGAAGAAAGATGCAGGGTAAACAAACTGGAGAGCAGAAATATTCTTGAGGTTTCAAATCAACTGACCTACCATGTTCTTTTGTATACTAATGTGGAACGGAGAAGGGTTGGTAGGCATCCAAAGGATTTTTGGCTGCATTTGCAGTCATAAAAAGAAATAAAGGCAGTTGAACCTAGCTGATGATTTGCATTGGCACAATGTCTGCTGCATGTAGGTTTGCATTCATATGCTAATTATTAACTATTAATTAATTATTAATTAATTAACAATTAATGCTAATTATTAATCCAGTAGATATTCCTTAAACTTGCAACCTTTTTGTTACAGTCAATTTTGTAAATAAGTTACTTAGAGATTAATAGGCTTTTATAGGAGCTTATTATTTTTTCATATGTTTTGTTTGTTTGGGGTTGTTTGTTTGTTTTTGTTTGTTTGCTTGTTTGTTGTTTGCTCTTTGGTTTTTGTCGTTTAGTTTTTTTGGTTTTTTTTTTTTTTCATTTCAGAATCCTAATTCTGCAACTGGATTGTTTCCTTACTCGTTAATTTCTTGGTAGTATAAAGGTATGCCTCCACAAAAAGAATGAAATCTGTTTTGAGGTTCTATGTTTCTCCAACAGTGATAAAAACAAATCCTTTATCTTCCTTGATGACTATGATTTCTCTTGGTTTAATATCATGTTATTATCCTTTGTGTGCTTTACCAGATTATACATAATAACTGCAAGAGCCATGAGCATCCATAATTATTACCTATTGCCTTATGTGGCAATAGAATAATCTCCAGACAGTTTGCTATTTCATGTGCAAAAAAATAAAAATAAAACAAAAAAGAAATCTATTATACTAGTAACTTTGTCTTTTTTTCTGATGCTGTATATTCTTGATAATAATGTTTTCCGCTGTTTATCTTCCCCCCCACCCCGGTTAGCATTTAGTCATCAGCAGTCACATTTATATTATTTAACCTTTTTTCATTTGCATGTAAAAATTCTTGAATTCACTTTGATTCACTTCTTGTGATGCTTTCTGTTCTCATTATTCACTCTTCATGAAGTCATGTGTGATGTAGATATTTGGCAATTCAGTTCATGAGGCACTGTCAAATAATGTATTTCTAGACTTCTGCATATGCCTATTAACCTGATTGACCTCAACCCCCTTTCCAATTTATAAGAAGTTTCCTTCTATAGCAATACTTCATACTTTGCACCAGATCCAGTCTTTTTTATCCATTAGCCCATTTTAACCCTTATTCTTTGCGTCAACCGCTAATCTCTAGTTTGGAACCTTGTCAAATACTTTTGAAAATCTGCGTATATTACATCCACTGAGTTCCCCTTATCTCTTACAGCAGAAATATCTTCAAAGAACTCCAACAGGCTAGATAAGCATGACAGTTCCCTGCCAGAATCCTTCTTAGTTATCCTTAATCAAACTATGCTTCTCCAGGTGTTCTCCCTACTGCAAAGGCCTGTGTGAAATAGTTTAAATTCTTTTTTTCATGAACTACTATCTACAGTTTGCTGTTAAGCCATTTCTGATTACTTCAAATTTAAATCCATGTTTTTCCTTAGCTTTAGCTAATGTTGGGGTTTTTTTGCTTTGGGTTTTGTTTGGTTTTGTTTTTTCTAACTGGCATATGTATAGTATGGCAGTATTTTTTGCTCACATTTTAAATATTATTATGAATAGATGATTACTGTTTGATTTGTATGTGGTCTAACCAGATTTGTTACTATGAGCTGTGGTTGTTATTGAAAGAGAAACTTGCAAAGGAGTTCTGCTGTCTGCTAAACAGATGAATTGCTGCTTTAACAAATTGCAAAGAGAATCTATTATGTTGCCCTATAAATTTTAATCAAAATTTATATTAATTTTTGCTCAGTTTTGGACCACTCCTAAATTCACACCAAATGATGCCATGAATGTTCTTTTATGAAAAATTGTGAGGGATAGCTCTTCTTCTTCTTCATCATATGTTTATAAAAAAATCAAGACTTCAGTTACCACGATCTTTAGCTTTGCCTCTTATTCCTGCATATACTGTCCTAACAACTCTAACAAACAAATGTAAAAATCATCCATATATTTCCTTATTTTCATATAACTGTTCTGTGGACTGCTACGTAAATGTATATGGCTCCACTAGTAGATATGGTAGATATGTATGTATCTGATAAGAAATATAAGAATAAATATAACTTGGGCATGTGGAGGGCTCCCTTTCCTTTCCTCTTTCCTCAGCCTCTCCTCAATAGAAAATATGGTCCTGCTAAATTTAAATCATCATAAGTCTACAGTATCAGTCTGTAAAAGCTGGGGTTGAGACTGATTGTTTTCTTTATTTTGATCTGTCATTTTTTTTCCATACCTTCTTGAGGAGTCAGTAAACTGCATATTAAACAGTGTTTCTATGTGACAGATCAGAAATACTTTACAGGCTCTTCTTCAGGCTGTTCCCGTGAAGACGTCAGAAATTAATGGCTTAAGAGATACATTCCCTCCTCAGAGCAGTGTAGGGTACAAGGGGATGTGCATGATACCTAATTTGCCTGTCCTATTGATACACTGTTCCTTCATTGCTGACTGTTGGGTTGGGGTTGTCAATATAATCTCACTGTAGACACTTTTGTTCTCACAGGACTATGTCAGGTTGGTCTTTGACCACCATTCTACAAGGTTGTTAGTCACAGTTCTGTAATAGACTGGCATTAGATAATGGTTAGATAATTAGATAATGGAAATGGCAAGTACTTCATCCTTCCTTCCATACAGCTGTCTTTCCTTCCTTCTATCTGTCCTTCCCTTGTTCTGTATGGTTTCCTTCCGTCTATCTGTCTTTTCCTTGTTCTGTATAATTAGATAATGGAAATGGCAAGTACTTCATCCTTCCTTCCGTACAGCTGTCTTTCCTTCCTTCTATCTGTCCTTCCCTTGTTCTGTATGGTTAGTCTAAAAGTTTTCTGCTTAAACAGTTGCAAAAGACATCAGTAGACCAATCACTTGAGCCACTGCAGATGAAGGAAGTTTGTTTTGGGCTTGTTTCTCAATCCATGTAACTTTTATCAAGCTTATAGCTCTGAAACACTTAGTTTTCTGCAGCTCCACAGGGACAGCGTCTCCCATGCACAAAAGAGCCACATAAGCTATTTGTCTGCAATTGAAGATTTCCATGTCCTCCTGCCACTTTCATGTTCTGAGCTGCTGTGACTGGATGTGGCCACAGCTGTTTGATGGTTCTTTCTGCATCTGACATGTTTTATCGGTGCTCTTTATTGAGATAGCACTAACTCCTTCTGCTATCAGAAGTCTGGAAATCAACAAGTGAGATGCGATTTCTCTTGCTTAACAGTGATGTCTAAATTGCTATTTGCTTTCAGAAGTGCTTAGCTGATGATTTGATAGTGAGAATTTTATTTTTTTTTACGATTCTTTCTCATCACATTATAGTTTAAAAATTTGCAGCCATATAATAATTGCTCTGACTTTGGAAACTGGTTTTAGGGAATGATTTATATTTGCAGCTCTCTGATGGACCTCTAAGAAGTGATTTAACAGAAAATTGTCCTGCTAAGCAATGCTGTACTGTCTATGAAAAGGTTAGAGTAGATAACTTTTTAAGAAAAAACATAATTCCTTATTTTGATAAAGTTGTATGGCTATCATTCATTTGAATGATATTAAAATATTTGAATGATTTCTACACAGGATTTGGAGAAGGCTGAGGTTCTGAAAGACTTCTTTGCCTCGGTCTTCACTGGCAAAGGCTCTGATCGCACCAGCCAGGTCTTAGAAGGTAGACGCAGGGACTGTGAGAATGAAGGCCTTGGGCCCACTGTAGGAGAGGATCTGGTTCGAGACCATCTTAGAAATCTGAACGTGCACAAGTCTGTGGGACCTGATGAAATCCATCCGCGAGTCCTGAAGGAGCTGGCGAATGAAGTTGCTAAGCCACTGGCCATCGTATTTGAAAAATCATGGCAGTCAGGTTCAGCCTGGAGAAGAGAAGGCTGCGTGAAGACCTCATAGCAGCCTTCCAGTATCTGAAGGGGGCCTATAGGGATGCTGGGGATGGACTCTTCATCAGCGACTGTAGTGACAGGACAAGGGGTAATGGATTAAAACTTAAACAGGGGAAGTTTAGATTGGATATAAGGAGGAAGTTCTCTCCTGTTAGGGTGGTGAGGTACTGGAATGGTTTGCCCAGGGAGGTTGTGAGTGCTCCATCCCCAGCAGTGTTCAAGGCCAGGTTGGACGAAGCCTTTGGTGGGATGGTTTAGTGTGAGGTGTCCCTGCCCATGGCAGGGGGGTTGGAACTAGATGATCTTGAGGTCCTTTCCAACCCTAACTATTCTATGATTTTATGATTCTATGACTAGCATGACAAAATATTTTAAATATAATAATTAGGAAAGAATATTGAGGGTTTGATGAATAAATCTATAACTAGTCAATTTTCTTGTAATTTTTTCTGTAACTAGTGTTTATAACTGTAGCTTTTACTGTAAGAAATCATCCATTTCTTGAAGCAGAGGTTTGCCACCTCTTGAGCATGTTGTTGGTTTGCCCTGCTCATGCCTCAGACTGGATGCATTAGCTTCTTACCATGTGCCTTTGTTCTGTGCTGTTGACATAAACTGAAAAAGTTTGGACTCCCTCAGAGTTGTCTGCTCGGAGCACAGGCAAGATCTGTCAAAGATGGATAAGGTTGTCCATAGTATGTCCATAAATTTTCTTATGTAAGCAAGGGCACTTCATACATTTCTAGTACTTTGTAGACATATTATGTGACTCAAAACAGGACTGAACACTCGGGAATCAATCTGCTGTGTAATATTGCTGCTGTGTGAATGTATCATGTTGCGGAGAGATGTACTTGTTAAACTGTGTTGTGTATTCTCTGCCACTGTCTTTGGTTGTTATAACTAAAATGTAGTAATGTAGCCTTAGTGAAAATTTCTGAACAATTAGCTGTTAAAGGTGCTATATAGCATTTAGTTCTGAATGTAAGCTGACAGACTTCAGAGCAACTTTTGTTAAATAGTATCTGTATTGATTGGGAGAAAACTGCAGGAACAAGCTTGCCAACAAAGTTTTCAAGCTGACAAGCAGGTATTCCTTATTGCGGCACCAGGAGACACAGGGGATAGCTCCTCCTAACGTGTGTCCCTGTGTTGCTACACAAGCCAAGCTTGTGCACCAATTATCACATAAATACAAATTATGATCGACGCAACTTCATACGTAAGGGTCCTGAAGGTTTGACCTGCCATGTCTTCTCTGGCTCTGGTGCTTTCTTTGCTCTTGAATAATGTATCCAAGCAGGTTGTTCCTTTATCTTCACTGCTGTAAAGGTGGTCAGTAATATCTGGTATGGTCCGCTCCACTTTTCCTGTAGAGGATCTCCTGAAAAATTCTTAACATAAACCCAGTCTCCAGATCTGAAAAGGTGAATCGGATAATCCAGACCTCTTGGTCTTGTCCCTACTATTCTCTTATTTATTTCCTCCAATTGTTTTCCCAGATTGATCAGAAACTGTTGGAGATAACCTTCCCCCACTTCCTGAAGACTTTCTCCTTTAAACTGGGACTGATATGGTCTTCCACACAAAACCTCAAATGGGCTAACCTCTTCTTTAGACCGAGGTTTATTTCAAATTCTTAATAGAGCCAGTGGTAACGCTTGGTACCAATATAAATTTGTTTCCTGACATTTTACTAATCTGTTGTTTAATCAGATGGATCATCTTTTCTACTTGCCCACTGGCCTGAGGCCTGTATGGAACATGTAGTTGCCAATCAATTTCTAAATTTTGCTAATTTCTTGTAATAATTTTGCACTAAAGTGTGAACCTCGGTCTGAAGAAATTGCCTCTGGTACTCCAAAACGAGGTATTATCTCGTTAAATAATGTTTTAATCACTTGTCTGGCATTATTTATCTGGCCAGCCTGAAAAAGTATCCATTAACACCAACAAATATAGATAACCTTCTTTTCTTGGTATTTCAGAAAAATCTGTTTGCCACTGCTGTCCCAGATAACTTCCTCTCACAATTGTCCCGATTTGATTTCTATTTTCAGTTTTAGGATTATTCTTAAGACATAGCTGACATTCTTTTGTCACTAATTGAACTATAGTATATAGATTTCTTCCTGCAATTTGTTTGTTTAAGTATTTATACAAAGAGTTACTACCCGAATGAATTTTATTATGTTCCTCCTGAACTGACTTCCAGAGTTGGTTATAGGGGATTACAGTTCGCCCATCAGGTATCTGAACCCTACCCTCTTTATTTTCCTGTCATTTTAGATCTTGAATCAATTTTCTATCCTCTTTTGAATACCTAGGTTTAGATTTCTTAACTGTTAGTTTGCCATCAGGGATTAAGGACATAATTTTAGATTGTTCAGCTGCTCATTTGGCTTCAAAATCGGTCAAATTATTTCCAATTTCCTGATCAGAGTCACCTTGATGTCCTTTACAGTACATAATAGCTACTTCTTCAGGTAGCTGAACAGCTTCCAGTAATTGTAGAATTTCTGTAGCATGTTTAATCTGTTTCGCTTGTGTGTTCAAAAGTCCTTGTTCTTTCCAGATAGCACCATGTGCATGTACCACACCAAATGCATATTTAGAATCAGTCCAAATATTTATCCTTTTATCTTTAGCCGGTTCCAGGGCTCTTGTTAACGCTATTATTTCTGCCTTCTGGGCAGAGGTGTTCACGGGTAAAGGCTTAGCTTCTATTACCTGTGAAGTGGTGGTAATGGCATATCCTGCCTTTTGTTCACCATTTTTCATGAAGCTACTACCATCAGTAAACCAAGAATCAGTATCTTCCAGAGTCTGGTCAGGTCGAATATACAGTCTCTATAGTGGCCAAGTAGTCATGCGTTAGTGTAAATCATTCCTGCAGAAAGGATGATGGATTCACAACGTTAGTGACCACAATTTCTGTATCATCTTGTTCCACAAGGGTGGCCTGGTATTTAAAAAAACATGAAGGAGATAACCAGTGGGCTCCTTTCTGTTCCAGGACTGCTGATACAACATGGGAAACTAGTACAGTAATTTTTGTCCCAACGTGAATTTGTGAGCCTCTTCAATATTCATGACAACCGCCGCCACAGCCCTTAGGCATCTGGGCCATCCTTTGCTCGCTTCAGCCAGCTGTTTTGAAAAATATGCCACTGCCCTTCTGTATGGTCCTAGTTTCTGAGCAAGTCCCCCAAAGATATTCCTTGTTCTTCGTAGGAATATAGCCTAAAGGATTTAGTCACATCCGGAAGTCACAGAGCTGCAGCTCTCATTAGCTCTGTTTTAAATTTCTAAAAGCCCCCTCTGCTGTATCAGTCCATTTTAAGAAGGGAGGGTTTCCTTTCAGCAGTTCATATAGTGGTCTTACCAGAACACCATAATCATGGATCCGAAGTCTGCACCATCCAGTCATTCCCAGGAATGTCCGGAGCAACTTGGTGGTTGACGATCATGGAGTATGACAAATGGCTTCTTTTCTAGCAGCTCAAAGTTCTGCCTGTCCTCCTGCTATTTCATATCCTAGGTAGGAAACTCAGGTTTGGATTAGTTGGGCCTTTCATTTGGATACCTGATAACAATTCAGTCCCAGAAAATTTAATAATTCCACCCTCCACTGGATACATTCTTCCTTTGTTTCTGTAGCAATTAATAGGTCATCCACATATTGTAACAGAGTCCCATCTGAGTAGGTGGCTTTCATTATTCTAGTTCTCGTGATAGCTGATTTAAAAAAATTGCTGGACTGTTTTAAACTCTTTAGGTAATACTGTCCAAGTTAATTGAGTTTCCCTTCCTGTGTCAGGATTTTCCCATTCAAAAGCAAATAACTTTGGCTTTCTTTGGCCAATGGTAAGCAAAAGAAAGCATCCTTTAAATCCAGGACGGCAGACCATTTCTGATTATTATTCAATTTAGTCAATAAGTCATATGAATTAGCTACTACTGGACTAATATCCTCTGCAATTTTGTTGATTGCCCTGAGATCTTGAACCAATCTGCAACTTTTCCCATCATATTTCTTTACTGTCCAGATAGGAGTATTATATTCCAATTCACATTCAATTAATAATCTATATTTTAAAATTTATCAGTGATTTTTTTTTTTAATTCCCTTTGATCTTCTAATTTTAAGGGATATTGTTTTATTCTACTTAGGCAAGCCCCCCCCCTTTTTTGTTTCCACTTTAAGAGGCAAATTATTTTTTGCATTACCTGGAACTTCAGATGCCCATACTCCCAGATATACCTGATTAAGGTTTTCTTCTATTTCAGGGAGGTCCTCCTGTTTGCTTTTCTGCTGAATTAAAGATAAACTCAAAACTGCAATTAATTGATTGTTTTTAATTCTAAATTCCATTTTGCCTTCTTTAAATGTTGCTTCTCGCCCTAATAAAGATTTATGAGAATCTGGCATGCATAAACATTCATGCATTCCTATTTGTTTTCCCAATTTGTACTTTAAAGGTTTCAGAGAGAATGCCTCCCTTTTTTTTCTTTTTTTTTTTTTTTCTCTTTTTCTTGGTGGCCAGTAGCTCCCACATCTGTAATGAATTCTTTTCTCTCTGATTTAACACCAAATAAGTTGCTCCTGTATCCACTAAAATTCCACCTTATTTCCTCTAATCCCTAGTTTTAATTTAACCAGTGGATCTCCTAGGGTAGATTCCCCAGGGCCCTGTCAGTCTAGTTCCAATTCAGTCCCCGGAGCCACCTCACGGTTTATATATTCCATTTTGTAATTTTGTGCCCCCCTTGTCTCAGTACCCAAAATCTGTCCAGATTTTCTACAGAGAAATCCTTTATAATAATTATCCAATTGATAACTATTTTTAATTCTTGTGAATTAAAGAGAAAGTTTGGTCAGTTAAAATTTTGACAAACATCACAAATTCGGGATATTTTCTGAAAATAGTCTTTATATCATAAAAGTATGCTTAAGGGAGCATTACACTGCAAGGTTGAGGATTACTTTGGAAGAATTTTCTCCTTAGTGTCAATCTCCATTAACTAGACTGGGCAGAGCAGGAGTCTGTGGCAGAGAACTTTATCTAAAGACATGGCCTCACAGCACATTGATACAGGTTAGATTGCTCCTCCTTCTAGCTGGTAAGCATTTTGCTCATAATTTTAATAGCATTTTCCCTGAAAGAAGAATGAGGATAGAATGACCTCCACATAGGAAAGGTCTTCAGTACCTTCACTTTCATAAAGTATCTGCCTTTCTTAAGCTAGCACTTAAATAGAGTCAAGGTCTGCATCATGCTGAGAATGCTTATTCCATGAAGTGCATAAAACAATAAATGCCTATATGTCTTTAAAAGAACTACCCTTATGGTATTGTCTCAAAAATTTAGGTTTCTAATTTGATCAATACAGCAGAACATAATTATATTTTCTCATTTTACACATAGACTTTATTCGTGAATTTTTTACAATATTGTTGTTCTTGTTATCCTGCCTGTAGCACTACTCTGCATCCTTACTGTCTTTGAACTGGATCACGAATGAAAATTCCTCCTCCAACGCATTTTATTTGCAGTATGGTTATTTTAACTTGGATCAATCTGCTGATCCAGTTCACTCTGTGGCCCTACAGATAGCTATATTTACAAAAGCAAATGAACAGCACAGATGTGGAAACAAGCATAAGGCAGAGAGAGGAGAATAACTGCTTAAACTTGTACTGCTGCAGCGAGAAAAGTCTGTGGACACACAGCTTCAGTTAAACATTTATGAAGAGATGTGTAGATGTACTGTGCACATATCTAGGATCAGTGCAATTTTTCTCTCTTTCATAAAGCGCTTGTCATCGATCTTCTGCAAGCAGTAAGTGAAAACAGAAGCTGTCAACTATGCCATGGTATTTGCCTTACACCCTGCAGGCAGCAAATACCAACTCAGTTGTCTTAAAGACCAGGCCTTTCTGCTTTGCTTTTAGGTAGCTAGAAGATTTGCTTTGTCTGTCATACAGTCCAGCATATAGACCTGTGTGTTAGATTTTTTTCTTTCCTTCATTTTGAGGAACCAAAGAATGATTAAGAAGTTTTCTCTTAAAAAATGCCCCTCTCTCATCCCAGCTGTGTGTAGTACCTGCTAGGCATAGAAAGACAACTGTAGCTGGGAAAACTACATTCAGGACATAAAAATCTGAATTAACATAATATACAAAACAGAGTACAATAAAGCTACAGAAGAAAATGTCAGTGAAACATATGGTTTGACTGTGTAGACTTTCAGAGAATAGAAGTTTTTCCTCAAGAATTACAGGCTCAGGCTTTCAATCTTCATTCCCAGAGATGAGTGCATGATATTAAGCATTATGTTCTTCAGCATTTGGATGTAATGAGATGCATTAAGGAGAGTGTCATTCTTGATATTCTGCCATAGATCTAAATTGCTTATTCATTACCAATTTGCATTACAAATGTATTTCTTTGCCTAAAGTAACATTAAAAAAATATATGTATTTCTTTTCATTAGAAAACTCTCCATTAGTAGATGTGGTTTACAGACTTATGCTCCAAGTTATGAAATGAGTATATAACAATTTTCATGGGTTACTGAGAAAATAATGCTATTTTATAAACACAAAAGGAGACATTTTACAGAAGGACTTATTTTTCTGAATTCTTACACCCCCAAAGGAATCAGGACCTGATAAATCATAACAGCTATTTTTAGTCTCGTGTCTAACAACCTACTTTTAGCATTTAGAAACTTCTAGCTCATAAATCGCCTTGGTGATCTGCACTACCTTTTGTGGATCTGTTAAGATCGAGTAGATGTACTTTTAAAAATTATTGTAGACTTACTTGCTACTTGTTCATTTCTTCAAATATTTTGCCAATTTTCAAAAGGCTTCAATACAAACAAATAAAACATGAATGTTAAGAAGTGGTGACTGAGATCCTGCTTTTGGACTAATATTAATGTTATACTAAATGTAGAGTACAGAAGAAACATAGGTATTGATTGGGTTCAAAATGGCAGTCCGTATTTTCCAGCATTCCGTCTCAGTAAAAGTAAAGTGAAGTTGATGCAGAGACAGATGTAAGAAATCTTTTAATGAATGAGTTTTGAATAGCTGTTCACACAGCAACATAGGGTGAACAAAATACTCCACTGGAAGTGTGCTGCTTTATTTCAAAACAGATAAATATTTGTTTCAATTTTTTTCTGGTCTTGCACAGTACATTGGCATTTTAACTGAGCTATCTATAAAGAGTCTTATAAAAAAAATTGTTTTAAATGCTTCTGAAATGATTGAAAGCTCTTGGGCTTTCAGAAAAATGTTTGGATACCTAATTCTCATTGAAATTCATGAATATTATAAAATAATTTAAAATTCTGTTCTGCAATAGCTGTACTTATGTTGGAAAACTATAGCTGCAAATACACAGGTTCATTCAATGGTATTGAACATAGGACAACCTACATGCATCACTTACTTACTTACTTTCCAAACCACAAAGAATGTGTCTGAACTGCCTGTCTGTAACTACTTGTCCTTTGTTAAATTCAAGATGACGTCTAGAAATGTCTGAGAGGCTGATGCTTGCTCCAGGTTAAGGCTACATTAATGACCATTTTGTTTAAAGATTAGATTATTTTGTTCCAGTGTCTGTAAATGGCACTGTTTATTTTACTAACACCAGTGTTACAGAATTGTAGAATGATTTGAGTTGGAAGAGATGTTAAAGATTATCCAGTGCCTCTTCCACAGACAAGGACACCTTTTGGTAGACCGGGTTGCTCAAAGTCCCATACAACCTGGCCTTGAACACTGCCAGGGATGGGGCAGCCACAGCTTCTCTGGACAACCTGTGCCTGTGTCTCACCACGCTCACACAAAAGAATTTCTTCCTAATATCCAATCTAAATCTGCCCTGTTTCAGTTTAAAACCATTACCCCTTGTCCCATTGCTACAATTCCTGGTAAAAAGTCCCTCTCCAGATTTCTTGTAGGCCCCCTTTAGGTACTGGAAGGCTGCTATAAGATCTCCTCGGAGCCTTCTCCAGGCTGAGCAACCCCAACTCTCTCAGTCTGTTCTCACAGGTGAGCTGCTCCAGCCCTCTGATCATCTTCATGGCCCTCCTCTGGATCTGCTCTATCAGGTCCATATCTTTCTTATGCTGGAGGCCCCAGAGCTGGATGCAGTACTCCAGGTGGGGTCTCACAAGAGTGAAGTAGAGGGTGAGAACCACCTCCCTCGACCTACAGGTTGTGCTTCTTCTGGTGCATCCTAGGATGCAATTGGCTTTCTGGGCTGCATAAAAGCGCATTTTTGGGTCGTGTTCAGTTTTTCATTTACCAGTACCCCAAGGCCTTCTGTGCATGGCCACTCTGTAGCCTGAATTGTCTTAGATGACAAATCTAGCCAGTACATAGAGTGGTTTCATGGAGGTATCTTTAAGGAGATGGCATTTTTTTAGTGTACTTGCAATTTACCTTACAATTTCAAATGAAAGCCTGACTAAAATGTGTTGCAATCTCAATGCGAAAACCAAACTCTATACAGACAAAATCTGAAAAGCCTAAAACTGTTGTTAAAAATGAAACATGACAACTGGTTGATGAAGTCACTCTTCAAATTTATGCTACTAAATTTTGTCTAAACTGCTCAGAAGGCATAGAATTAAGCTTTAAACAAGTTGCATGAGTCCTTTTATTGCTCTTTTCTGAGGCTATCCATATAAATTAATTTATGTATTATTTTTCTTAAAGTCCATTCATTATCCAAGGTAAACTTCAGTTACCCTCTTCTTACTTCAAGTCTTTCTAATCATTCCAGTTTTCTAGGAAAGTGGTTTCATGTTTGCCTACATAGTAACTTCCTTTAAAAGAAATACCAACAGGCAACTGTAATCAATTAAAAAATACACTCTTCCGTGTGTATCCTTCTCTTTTATAATTTACACTATGAAATACTTTAGCAACTAAACCTTAGGAAAGTGAAAAATATGACTAACACTTGTGTGTGGGGATGGTTAATAGGAGCTTGAATGCAACCATTTATTCCCAGGTTAAAAAATTTCATTTATTCTTTATTTTTCTTTATTTTTCTTTACTTTTCTTTATTTTACTTTTCTTTCTTCTTTTCTTTCTTCTTTTCTTTTCTCTTTTCTTTTCTTTTCTTTTCTTTTCTTTTCTTTTCTTTTCTTTTCTTTTCTTTTCTTTTCTTTTCTTTTCTTTTCTTTTCTTTTCTTTTCTTTTCTTTTCTTTTCTTTTCTTTTCTTTTCTTTTCTTTTCTTTTCTTTTTTTTCTTTTCTTTCTTTTTTCTTTTCTTTTCTTTTCTCTTTTTTCTTTTTTCTTTTTTCTTTTTTTTTCTTTTTTCTTTTTTCTTTTCTTTTTTCTTTTCTTTTTTCTTTCTTCTTTTCTTTTCTTTTTTCTTCTTTTCTTTTCTCTTTTCTTTTCTTTTCTTTTCTTTTCTTTTCTTTTCTTTTCTTTTCTTTTCTTTTCTTTTCTTTTCTTTTCTTTTCTTTTCTTTTCTTTTCTTTTCTTTTCTTTTCTTTTCTTTTCTTTTCTTTCTTTTCTTTTCTTTTCTTTTCTTTTCTCTTTTCTTCAATCTTTTTTTCCTTAGTACAAAGAGGAAAAAGAAGTGTACTTATGAGTAGAGTTGATGCAGAAAAATCAATTCCATGTTACATACATAAGAAGCTTCTCCATCCCATCAATTCATTGGGACAAAATATAGGAAAAGGATACCCTTATAAAACCTTTAACATGTCAGTTTTCCTAGGTTGTTGATACTTCTGTGAAAATATGTTGGAGAAATCCATGTGACAAATAGCTGTCTCTTTTTGACGTCTTATTCCTGGTAGACTGTTAAAAGTTCTTAGGAAACAGCATTGAATGCAATTCCTTGTTTATCTTTAGAAATAACTGAATATTTATCTCTGGGAATTGTAATTTATATGCTTCCCATGGGAAAAAATTTGGATGGGAGTTGCAGCTTATTCCCAGAGGGAATTCAGTTTATTTCCAGAGGTATGAGCACGGACGTGGTGGGTTGACCTTGGCTAGCTGCCAGGTGCCCATCAAGTCTCCTCCCTTCCTCAACATAGAAGATAAAATGTAAAGCTCATGGGTTGAAATAAGGACAGGGAGATCACTTGCAAACAACCATCATGAGTGAATCAGACTCAACTTGCAAAAATTAATTTAATTTATTGCCCGTCAAACAGAGTGAGATAATGATAAACAAGAAAAAGTCTAAAAGATACCTTCCTTCTACTCCTGCCTTCTTCCCAGGCTCTACTTCAGTCCTGACTCTTGTCCTTCCTCCCCCTGAGTAGCAAAGGGGCACAGTGAATGGGAGTTATGGTCAGTTCATAGCACTTGTTGTCTTCTGCCCCTCCAGCTTGTTGTCCAACAAACAGGAGACAGTCCTTCATAACTTTTCCAATGTGGGTCCTTTCCACAAGGTGCAGTTCTTCAGGAATGGACTGCTACACTGTGGGTCCTCCCTGAGGTTCTGCCAAAAAAACAGCTCCTTTGTAGGCTACTCTACATGGGCCACACTTCATGCCAGGACCTGCTCCAGCATGGGTTCTGTACAGGGTCACAGTTTCCTTCAGGATACATCCACCTGCAAAAATAGTTAAGAGAAAATCTTTGAGCCTGGCAAGTTGAATTCAGTTCCTGAAGCAAACTTAAATAAACTCACTACTGATAAATCTTGTACAGAATGTTTAAACTTACTACCTAGTCCCAGTGAAGCTTAATTTTAACGTGTCGTGGTTTAAGCTCAGTCAGCCACAGAGCTCCCTCTGTGCTCTCTCACTCCCCACCTTCCTCCCCTCAGCTCCCGAAGAGATGGGGAGGAGAATCAAAAGAATGTAACTCCCGAGGGTTGAGAAAAGAGCAGTCCAGTAACTAAGGTACAACACAAACCACTGCTGCTACCACCAATAATAAGGATAAGGGAAATGGCAAGAGAATACAACTGCTCGCCACCTGCTGACCAATACCTAGCCTGACCGAGCAGTGATCTAACTCTTAGAATCATAGAATCATAGAATAGTTATGGCTGGAAAGGACCTCAAGATCATCTAGTTCCAACGCCCCCTGCCATGGGCAGGGACACCTTACACTAAACCATCCCACACAAGGCTTCATCCAACCTGGCCTTGAACACTGCCAGGGATGGAGCACTCACAACCTCCCTGGGCAACCCATTCCAGTGTCTCACCACCCTAATAGGAAAGAATTTCCTCCTTATATCCAGTCTAAACTTCCCCTGTAAAAGTTTGAACCTGTTACCCCTTGTCCTGTCACAGAATCACAGAATCCCAAGGGTTGGAAGGGACCTAAAAAGATCATCTAGTCCAACCCCCCTGCAAGAGCAGGGTAACCTACAGTACATCACACAGGAACTTGTCCAGGCGGGCCTTGAATATCTCCAGTGTAGGAGACTCCACAACCCCCCTGGGCAACCTGTTCCAGTGCTCTGTCACTCTTACAGAAAAGAAGTTCTTCCTGATGTTAACGTGGAACTTCCTATGTTCCAGTTTACACCCATTGCCCCTTGTCCTATCACTGGATATCACTGAAAAAAGCCTAGCTCCATCATCCTGACACCTACCCTTCACATATTTGTAAACATTGATGAGGTCACCCCTCAGTCTCCTCTTCTCCAAGCTAAAGAGACCCAGCTCCCTCAGCCTCTCCTCATAAGGGAGATGTTCCACTCCCTTAATCATCTTTGTGGCTCTGCGCTGGACTCCTTCAAGCAATTCCCTGTCCTTCTTGAACAGAGGGGCCCAGAACTGGACGCAATATTCCAGATGCGGCCTCACCAAGGCTGAGTAGAGGGGGAGGAGAACCTCTCTTGACCTACTAACCACTCCCTTTCTAATGCACCCTAAGATGCCATTTGCCTTCTTGGCCACAAGAGCACATTGCTGGCTCATGGTCATCCTCCTATCCACCAGGACCCCCAGGTCCCTTTCCCCTTCACTACTTCACTACAGTCCCTGACAAAGAGTCCCTCCCCAGCATCCTTATAGGCCCCCTTCAGATACTGGAAGGCTGCTATGAGGTCTCCACGCAGCCTTCTCTTCTCCAGGCTCAACAGCCCCAACTTTCTCAGCCTGTCTTCATACGGGAGGTGCTCCAGTCCCCTGATCATCCTCGTGGCCCTCCTCTGGACTTGTTCCAGCAGTTCCATGTCCTTTTTATGTTGAGGACACCAGAACTGCACACAGTACTCCAGGTGAGGTCTCACAAGAGCAGAGTAGAGGGGCAGGATCACCTCCTTCAACCTGCTGGTCACACTCCTTTTGATGCAGCCCAGGATACGGTTGGCTTTCTGGGCTGCAAGCGCACACTGCCGGCTCATGTTCATTTTCTCATCAACCAACACCCCCAGGTCCTTCTCCGCAGGGCCGCTCTCAATCTCTTCTTTGCCCAGTCTGTAGCTGTGCCTGGGATTGCTCCGACCCAGGTGTAGGGCCTTGCACTTGTCATGGCTAAACTTCATAAGGTTGGCATCAGCCCACATCACAAGCGTGTTAAGGCCCCTCTGGATGGCATCCCTTCCCTCCAGTGTATTAACCGCACCACACAGCTTGGTGTCATTGGCAAACTTGCTGAGGGCGCACTCAATCCCACTGTCCATGTCAGCGACGAAGATGTTAAACAAGACTGGCCAGAACATCGATCCCTGAGGGACACCACTCATTACTGGTCTCCAGCCAGACATTGAGCCATTGACCACAACTCTTTGTGTGCGGCCATCCAGCCAGTTCTTTATCCACTGAGTGGTCCATCCATCAAATTGATATCTCTCCAATTTAGAGACAAGGATGTTGTGTGGGACAGTGTCAAATGCTTTGCACAAGTCCAGGTAGATGACATCAACTGCTTTACCCTTGTCCATCAGTTCTGTAGCCCCATCATAGAAGGCCACCAAATTGGTCAGGCAGGATTTCCCCTTAGTGAAGCCATGCTGGCTGTCACCAAGCACCTTGTTGTTTTTCATATGCCTTAGCATGCCTTCCAGGAGAATGTGCTCCAAGATTTTGCCAGGCACAGGGGTGAGACTGACTGGTCTGTAGTTCCCCAGGTCTTCCATTTTCCCCGTTGAAAATGGGGGTTATATTTCCCTTTTTCCAGTCATCGGGAACTTCACCTGACTGCCATGATTTTTCAAATATGATGGCCAGTGGCTTAGCAACTTCATTCGCCAGCTCCTTCAGGACCCGCGGATGGATTTCATCAGGTCTCATGTACTTGTGCGCGTTCAGATTTTATGATGGTCTCGAACCAGATCCTCTCCTACAGTGGGCCCAAGGTCTTCATTCTCACAGTCCCTGCGTCTACCTTCTAAGACTTGGCTGGTGCAGTCAGAGCCTTTGCCAGTGAAGACCGAGGCAAAGAAGTCTTTCAGAACCTCAGCCTTCTCCAAATCCTGTGTAGCCAGTTCTCCCGAGAGCTTCCTCAGGGGGGCCTATGTTGTCCCTAGTCTGTTTTTTTGTTTGCTATGTACCTGTAGAATCCCTTTCTGTTATCCTTAACATCCCTAGCCAAGTTTAATTCTAACTGGGCCTTAGCCTTCCTTATCCTTGTCTCTAGCTTCCCAGACAACATCCCTGTACTCTTCCCAGGCCACCTGTCCTTGCTTCCACTTTTTATAAGCCTCTTTTTTCCTTTGAATTTTCCTCAGCAGCTCCTTATCCATCCAAGGAGGTCTCCTGGCCCTCCTGCTGCACTTCTTTCTAGTTGGGATGCATCACTCCTGAGCTTGTAGCAGGTGATTCCGGGTAACTGACTCCAGTTTATACACTGGGCATGGTGTGCTGCGGTATGGAATACCTCTTTGGCTAGTTTGGGTCAGGTGTCCTGTCTCTGCTTCCTCCTGGCTTCCCCTCCTCCCTGGCAGAGCATGGGACTCAGAAAGTCCTTGGTCAGAGTAAACATTACTGAACAACAACTAAAACCATCAGTGTTATCAGCGCTGTTCCCAGGCTGAAAGTCAAAACCACAGCACTGCACCAGCTACTAAGAAGGAGAAAAATGACTGCTACTGCTGAATCCAGGGCAATAAGCAAGAACATATCTTTTAAAAAGCTGTTATTTGTAAAGGAAGTTTTGCAAAACCACGAGGTTAGTGGATGAGGCAAATGCAAAATCAGTACTCACAAAACATTATTGTACTAGAACTAGCTGAAACTAGTAGATTAGTTTGAAACAGATTTTTTTAATTATGTTTTTTAAAGCAGCCAGTGGTGAAATATAATTTGTTGCCAAGGAAAGCTTTAGAAACAGAAAATGCCAATAGGTTAAAAGAGATTAGGCAAATTCAGGGAATATAACTGAATAAAAAGGGGCTAGGAAGTGATGTATCTCTCAATACCCTTAATCCAGTGCCTAGGGAGCTGTGGTGAGTGTCCATTTTGAGGACCTCAAAAGGTCATCAAGTTTATGTTCTTTTCATGAATAGCATCTCCTATAGCTACGTAGATCAGACTACTGTCCACCGTTTTAGGGCATTTCTGATGCTTGAAGGTCCATCATTGAACATTTGTTCACTTGTCTAATTCAGAATGAAAACAAGCACAAGACTGCCTTCTATGTGAATTCCCTGGCCCTTCACCCACCCACATATATTTTAATCTCCTTACTAACATTTCAGTAGAATTTGTCTTGGAAATTTCAGGAGCGCTTCAAACAGACAACTAATTATTTTGCGTTTTTTTTGTGTTTTTTTTTTTTTTTCCAAATACTTCAAGCTATTTCACATTGTTGGTTTGGTCTGCTTTATTGTGTTATTTCAGGTTCATCTTTCAGGACACAATTTCAATTCCAATAATTGCATAGAGACAAGTGAGTATTCAATAAACACCTGAAATGAATTGACCTGTGGCTGAAACTCCTGCTTTTTGTATACATCTGTGACTGTAGCTTCTAAATACAAGAAACTGTGTCTTTCCACAATGACAGTTAATGTTGATGAATGATAAAAAGTGGCTTGAAGGATGTATGTGATAACGTTACTTTACAGTAATTTACAATGGCACAATAGTCCCATTAACAATTGATTCACATGAGCTGGAAGCATTTTATTATATTTACAACACAATAGAGCTCATCTTTTCAAATAACAATGTTCATTGCAAATCACTGTGCTAGGGTTTATGTTTTATGTTTTCTACTTTATTAAGTTTCTCTTTTCCAAGTAGCCCTTTCACATCTTGGCTAACGTAATGAAATTATTTGTTGCTGACAGTGACTGTTAACCACAGCTGCAGCCAGCCTGCTGCTGCAACAATTGTAGTGCAAGTCCAGACAAGGACCATGTTCAGTAATATTTTTATTTATTTTTTTATTTTTTTTTCCCCCAGGAAGTTCTGGCTAATAGTATAATCAGTCACATCTCTTAGTTGCTACTTGCAGCTTTTTGTCTGATAGACAGATTTAAAGCCCTATATTACCCCGTAAGTGTGACCATACCAGGCAAAAAGTGCTGTTTTATAATTAGAAGGCTGATTTAATTCCTCAGAAAAAGCCTTATCTGAATGTATGATATTAGGTGTTTCTTACAGAAGCATCTTTCTGCAGTTTCAAAGATATTGAATGAGTCTTTATCTGAGATACAGGATTCTAAAAAAAAGATTGAAACTGTATGGTCATAAAGCTAATATAAGGGTTTGATCCAGATATTTCAGTTTGATTTTCTTCTGATATAAAAACTAGTATATAAAAGTGCATTCAGTTTTAGTGCTATAAAAGAAAAAAAAAAAAAAAAACAACAAACCAACCAGCCCAACAATAGTCTCTTCGAGGTGTGGAATATACAGGAATGATTCGTGTCAACAATTTGGAACTCCTTGTGATCATTGTACCTTGTGTGAGATGTATAAGAATGATCATTACTATGATGTTTGTTCATAACAATGCAATAATGAAAAAGAAGAAGAAACAAAGGGAGAATCCCTTTGTTCTATTACCTAAATGTTTGCATGGTTGGGTGACTGAGAGACACATCCTGTTGCAGGATATTGTGAAACTTGGGTATTCGACAGATAAACATATAAGATATGGAACAAATAGAACTAAGGCTGTGGTTAAGCTTGTGACAAACGTTTTCCTGTTAATACATTACCAAAGAGTTCAGTTTCCTCTTCTAAGAAGTTTCTTCACCGAAAAGCAGACCTCAGCAACAATGAAAAGCAGCCACGTCAGCATCCGGATACAGAAGAAGAAGGGATTGGCTGAGACCCAGGACCAAGAAGTATAAGAGACTGGACCCCAAAGACCCCATTGTGCGTCCTAGGTGGAGTGGAGACTCCCCGGCACACCCAGCGCTGCTTGCTTAATGCCTCTTGATATTAATCAATTGTAATAAAATAATTGAATCAGATCATGGCTAAAATAATTTTTTTATAAAAAAGGTAGACATTTTAAACTGTAAGAACTACTACTTTTTCCATCTGAATACAAATTGTTACAGACACATGCTCTTAACCTGCAGCTTAAGCTCATAACCTCTTAATTTGAATTCTTACTCCTTGTGATGAACTTGAGTCCATCTTAATGCAGAGTTTTGGGTTAGGTAGTTGCACATATTGACACATATTGACAATATTCAAGTACTTCAGGGCATACATTTTAATATTTGCTATGAACCTCTATGAGGTTGTAACTGTGCCATGATTGTGGTGTGTCAGAAGGACAAGAGCAAGTATTTAGGAAAGTTGATATATTCACAGCAGGTGAAGTACAACAGGCAGAGAATGTTGTGGCCCTACCTCCAAACCAGTACTTAGCAGACTTTTGGTAATGTTTTCCCTCACACTTGAATTTCCTTCACACACTTTCTTGTCCCCTCCTTTTCACCACCTTATTCTAGAACCCTCATCCCTTGAATTCCCCCTCACCCTTATCCCTAAATACCAAATTCTTCTTATTTACATATCTCTTATCTTCAGGTGACCCAATTCAGAGCTACAAGCACTATTTCTTTTCACTTCACGTCTTGCAATTTGCTATTGGCTTCACTGTTGTCCTACTTACCACTGCATTCATCTAACAGAAAGCTCCGACTTTTGTAAAAAATAAAAGCATCAAACCATAGGCTTCAATCAGTAGAAAAAATAAACAAACCCCAACCTTTCCATGCAAATTTTTAAAAAGCAACGGTGATAGAAAGTCATCACTGATAGCCCAAGTGTTTCTTAGAACAAATATTCATGGGCATTAGCATATACAGTTGGGTCATTAACGTCTTGTTAACAGTTAATTTGCATTAAAATCTTAAGCTTGCTGTGCTTAGATAAAACTACAGGTTGATTAACAGTGCTTTTGTTAGTCTTGCTTGTTAACGTCTATATATTGTCCTTTTTTTGTATCTTTCTGAAGATGCATTAAAAAGATTAGTACCTTATCAAAGAGTGAAACTAGAACTAATTTAGGGCCTTAGTCACCATTATAGCTTCATTCCTTTAATCATTCTATTTCAGTCATAGCCATGATTCTTCCATGACAATTGATCAAATAAAACCTCTCATTAAGAGACCAGTGTGTACATAGAGTAAACATGCAAATGTGACATACAGAGGACTTTATTTGGAATTAAAGCAAAATGATAAAAAATACAAGACATAGAAGAATATTTATTGGTTTTATTTCCTGTCCAAAATGAAAGGTTGGGAAAACTGATGTGTTCCACCAAGAAAAGACTGGAAAACCTGCACATCCCTTTCTCGGTAGTTTTAAGCAAGAGTTATTTGATTTACTGCAAAAAGAGTCCCAAACCTTCCTTTTTTTTTTTTTTTTCCCCCAAACAGTGGACACAAATGCCAAATCTGTATTTCTATTCAATTTTCCCGTGCCAAATACTTCGATGGGATTCTGTATGCTCAAGAATGCACATCCTAAACTGAAGACATGCAATTATTCTTTAAATCACTTTGAGATCCTTAGCAAATAACCGTATTTGTCATGTGGATCTTCCCAAGTTTATGTAGCATATAACATATGATTTTGAGAAACCTGAGACACACATGCTGTACCTAGTTACAGAAATATGACTTGTAACCTTGTCAACAAAAGCATCCCTTCTTTAGGCATAAAGTAAAGTAAGGGTTTGAGTTTTGAGCCCTGGTCTTATGTCAGACTAGACAATCTGTAGCTGATAATTCTTCATCCCTTATCATCTGAGGTTACTATCCCTGTAACAGAAAAAAATGCAGAAGATCACATGTTAAGCCTTTAGCTGGAGCAGTTCACAGCTGGAAACTTTTAACTCAGTTTTCATTGTTTATAGTTTAATACACTTGATTGTAAAAGGTGGCTGTTTAGGTTCCTCCTTACAATCCATGTTGGTTTTAACAGCCACAGATTGATTCAGAGAAATAAGTAGTTGCCAGTTCCCACTGGGCTTCTAACATCCTTATCTGTGACAGTAGACTCACCAGGACTGTCAAAACACCAAAGACAACTATGAAGATGTAGGAATACAGCTGCTGGGATTTGGCAGCAAGGCTGTACCAGAAGGAAAAAGAGATACTTACAAATTTGGGAATTAATAGAAGCTACAGGGTGTATGATGTAACCACTTGCTCAGCAGAGATTTTTATACAATGCTACATGAGGTTGATTCACTCTTGCATTCATTTGAGCACTGATATAATCTGTTACGTCAATATTTTGTAAATCTGGGTCAATCATTTGGATACTGTAACATGTCAGATTCAGCAACATGGAAAACTATATATGAAACTATAAATCAGTCCAGTCAGGTGCAAAGTGGCACAAGGTACCCTTGACTGGGTATCTCACATGCCAGCTCAGTAGAAACTATAATAGGTTTGCTTGTGCTATATCTGAACCTGGCAAGTAGGAGGCAGGGAGAATTAGCATTGATGTGGTTCTGGAAGTAAAATTCATCTCAGGCACACTTTTAGCTACTTATCTTCTGTCATCTATACGTGAAGTTTCATGTAGAGACTGTTTCAGAGATTTTAAATGTATAATATGCTTGTGTTTCCATGATGGCAAAAACCCCAATCAAACAAATTCAGTTGATCTTAGATCTAAGCACTGTAAACGTGATGGCAATTTAGGGCTCAATGGTGAGAGAGGCAGATTGGAGGAAGATATAGAACTAGATTTACTGAATTGATTACTTTTAAGGAATAGGCTAAACATCTCCATCTCTAAAGATAAGCCTGGTTCAGTCGAAGAAGATTGATGCTTGAGAGTCCCTCTAGGGCTACTTTGAAGTTCTGTCACAGTGCTCATGAAACTGATATGCCACAAAACTCTGGCAGTGATAAAGAATTTCTGTGTGGTTTTGGGGTTTTTTTTGTGTGACAGATACAAGAGGTGTAACTTATTTCACTACCACCTGAAAAGTGAGATTATGTCAGCAATTGCAGTAGCCTTTGTGGAGGCTGGATCTTCTAGAAGATTATCTTAACAGAGCTGGAGAATTATGTGGCAGTATGGGGCAACTGCACCATGTGATTCCAAACTTTGCTTGGAATCAGCTCTCATGTCAAAACTAACATCATTCCAGTTCTGTAGAGAAGTCCAAAATGCACAGTGCTCTTAATTCCTTTAAGGAAGTTATTTCACTTCTGATTTGCGAGGATTTGTTAAACTTCACAAGCATGTAACTCAGTCTTTTGTGATACTTCAGTATGGATCTTAGAGGAGTTATTTTAGGGGATGCTTGTTAGCCTCTTAGGTCACTGAATGTCTTCCCCCCCCCCCTCCCTTGTGTGAACTGATATCACTTCATTTCTTTATCTGAGAAAAAAGAAGGGGGTAATAAGACAATTTTACCACTCAGCATGACTTGAGTTGTATTCTAAATGCAGCTATTTCTCAGTTGGAATTTGCTATTAATAATGATTTAGCCTTAGGAAGATTTTACAAGTTTAAGCATTTGTAGGGTTTCTGTAGAAATAAGACTTTCAGTTTTACAAAGATATAATAGACCTTTACTTTTTGTTAATCAGTGACAGCAAGAATGTGGGGTCAGCTCCTGAGCTGATGTAAACTAGTGGATTTGTTTTATTTCTTGTGTTTGGCCTTTTTTTTTTTTTTTTTTTTCAGTGAAACTTTTTAACAGGTTAGTTTGTTCACTGCTTTCAGGAAGTGAGATTTTGGCCAATAGGATTTTAGGAAATCTTGCTTAGAAAGTGTACTCATTTTGTCCACTTATCCAAGAAACAAACCAAAATCTCTCAGAACCACTACTCACAACCTTGATTTCTTATAGAATGTCATTTTTTCTGCCTCCAGAAACCAAAGTAGTTTTCAAACAATTGCATAATGATTCTAATATTTTTGAGGTCAATTTTGAAATGAAAGTTGGCCTATTTTAAAAAGGAACTGTAGTATGTTAGAATATGTTTGAAGAAGGTTTGCTATAGCAAAAACTTACTAGTTGGCAACTGCTCTTCAGTTCTCACTGTGCATATTTAACAGCTTTTCTTGTAGCTAAATCATCCTGTAGTTCAGTGATGGGAATTTTGGAGTGGACAGCAAAAAATAATTGGGCATATGAGTGGTGGAGGTGATTTAGTGAGAAAGAAAGGGAAGTGGTAGGACAGAAGGAAAGCTTGCCTTGTATCATCCTTTCTTACCAATCCAATTTTTGTAGTCGTTAACACTTCTGAAATAAAAAGATAGCATATGCTGTGTATTTTAGACTGTATTAGCTTGACATAAGTCAGTATTTTTCAGGAGCTGCTGTCAGAAAGATACAGGTTTACTATTTGTGTAATCCCTTTGTGAAAGAAAAATCATTCTTAGACTGATTTATGAGCACGTATTTTTCAAAGTGATTACTTTAGGCAGTAGATCTGTGTTTTCACTTAAGACTGCATTAGAAATGCAAAGGACAGTGTGGATGGGCAGGAATTTTTGTCTCATTTCCTTCGTAACAAGGAAAGACTTCATTTTTAAAAAAGTATATGTAGCTTGGGAAAAGTCAGGTTAGAAATCTAATGGAAAATTCATCATTTGTCATTATAAAGAACTACTTTTGGCTGAAGAAATATTCTTGTTTACAGGAAAGGCAAGCAGTTCGTGGTAAACCAATACCCAAAAAGCATTTGTGTGCAAGGAGACCCCTATAACTCTGTAAATGTAATGCCAACTCAACTGCAAAGAGATATGACTTATTTTTAGCTTTACTGAGAGGTACCTATTTATTTGGCTTTGTTCCCTCCCTAAACTGGCAATGAGCAATGCAGAACAATGAATATAGCTTTTGCATAAGCTAATCAAGAAATCAGTCCTTGAGTCTCTCATTTAAATTGCATGAAAACTGGAGTGAGAAAGCACCGGGTGAAGAGAAGGCAGAAAACTTCAGCTGAAAATAAACTCAATTTATAAACAAGATAAATTAAATACTATGGTTGCATGCCCAAATACAAAATAGTGAAATGGTTAAGGTGATTGCATTTGTATAATCCTGTTTTTTCACTGTAAGTACCCTTACATCTAATTGGGGGAAAAATGTTGAGACTGATTTTATGAACTGATAAAGGGCGAAATCCCTCTTTCTCAGCATGATACAGAGAGTTATGTGTAAAATAGTTGTGCTACCAGCTTTGTCAGTTTCTTCTGTTGGAAAACTGACTGGAATGGGTGAGCCCTGAGGAATTTTTCACTGAATCTGAAATTTTTCTGCAAAACCTTGTTTTGAGTTTTTAATAAAGTGAGTCACTTCACATTCAAAAATTCCTTACTAGTAGGAATATGTTGATACTGCAATAGATCAAGAGTAGGTCTGAACATATATAATCACAGACCTATCTCCTGTAGAGAATCCCTTCCCATTTAAACTAAATATATGAGTACAGCTGCGGGGTACAGTTTATAGTACCTACAAATCCAATGTATAGCAACTACAGAGAGTTGCTGTAACTAGCTATATTCTTTACTTTGTCTGCAATTTTGTACAGAAAAGTGTCCAGCATTGCAGTGTGGTTGTCAGGGCCCTGAGGATACTGCTATTTCTTGCTGCCTCTGCCCACCTTTCTGGGGCTCCTCCACCATGCCCCCTTTCAGCCCTCAGGGCCACCTGTCCCTGTCTCAGGGATGCCGTATCAGGGCTGGTCTACAGCTCCCCATAGACCCAGCTCTGGAGCTGGGTCTGCCAATGGTACCCCCCAGCTGCCCTGCTCCTGGCTTGGTTGATAGGGTGAGCCCTGGCTGCCAGGTCCTTCCCGAGAGACCTGGGGAGCCCCTGGCTCCAGCCACACCTGACACAAGTAATTCAGGATGAGTCTGGTTTTAAGTGAGAGCAGACAGTGCTCCAGAACAGGAGAAGATAAAAGACTGGTGCATCTTGCTTGAAATGGGTTCCCTCAAATACATCACAAAATGTGGAAGATGGCTAGAAAAGTGAAGTAAGCTGTTAGTAATATTAACATACCACAGTGATTGCATTCATGCTCTGCAGACTTACTTATTGAAAAATTAGTGACTATCAAGCTGTTCTGTGAAGTAAAAAAATACACTCATTTTACCCTCCTTCGTTGATCTGTCTTTATCATTACTTGGTGCAGTAGATTATAACAGAAATGATTCAATCATTCCCCTTCATTTTTTTACATTTTTTCTTTAAACTAATGATATTATCAGTGGCCATTTGACTGATATGATAGGTGGAAAATGCAGATGTTCTGCATCAAGCATTGTTGGCTTGTCTTGCACAGCTTTTACAAAGATACTGCTACTTCTGTTGGCATGGCACTTTCTGATGTGGGTGGGTAATATCACTAAGTGGGTGGCAGTACTATGTAAACCTTCTATGCAGGTTGCTGCTATGCAGTGATATGCACTGGTATGTTTAAGCTAGGTTTCTTTACCAATATCAATACAATATGTGCATACATATGTATATATAATGTAAGCATTTTCATTTCTATAGAAATTTCAGTGAGAGAGGTGGTTATGTGAATGTGCAATACTACACTATGTCTGATAAGGAGTTTGGCTTTGAAATCTCCTGACATGGATTTTTCTCATAAGACTGAATATTTGAAACATTTTATATGGCAAAATATGCATGAATATAACCATATAACAGATTCGAGTGTAAAGATATGTAAAAAAATAGCAAAATAAAGAAATAAATTGAACTGACCTTTTTTCAGATCGCCAGTGTTTGCTTGAGATTTTATGCTACTCAGTGTCTTACATACTACAGATTGGTGCATTGCTTGGACAATTGCTTTGACTTCCAGCCAGTGATTTAGGTTTTTGGGTTTCCTGTTATTTCCTATTCCAGAACCATGGAACTGTAGCAGCTCTGCCAGTGAAATCCAGCCAACTGAGTCCTGAAGCACCAAGCAGAACAACTCTGTCTGTTACAATCAGTTTAAAGGTTTTATATTTTATTTACACAATTTTTTTGGCTTTTCGGTTCAGTTTGAATTTGGGTTTTTTTTTGGCGTTTGGTTTTTTGGGGTTTTTTTGTTTTTTTTTTTTGGGGGGTGAGGCTTGAGGATTTCTTTTTTGTAACTACTTTATTAAGGCTATTTAGTACTTGTGTCCATGCATAGAAACTGTTTCTTTAATAGTAGTCGTACAGCAATAAGAATATTTTTAAGAACAATTTGTGCAGACTTATTATCCTAAATATTTTAGATTTTTTTGTTCAACTTAAATTATAACCAGACTGTTTTTAAAACAGAAGTTGTTGTTGCACTATGTGTTACTGTGATCAACACTGGAAATGTGCAGTCAGCTGAATCTTTCATCAAAATCATTTCTTTGATTATTTTAGTAATATTTATATCTTTTTACAGCAGAATAGGTAAAAATTAAGATCAATTTTTTCTCTGTTCCAGGAAGACACTGTTTAAATTTAAACATAGATATATTAATTTTATAATTTTGTAGCCAGCCATAACCATAACAACAAAAAAAAAAGAAGTTTATGTAAAGTGTTGGATAAAAACCTTTTTCTTTGTATGGTGTCACACTCAATCAGAATTGTATCACTGCAGTCAAATTATTATTACACTTGCACACTTACAATCTTATACTGGTACAATTGATTATATCCTATTTTATAGAATCATAGAACCATAGAATAGTTAGGGTCGGAAAGGACCATAAGATCATTTAGCTCCAACCCCACTCCCATGGGCAGGGATGCCTCACACTAGACCATGTCACCCAAGGCTCTGTCCAACCTGGCTTTGAACACTGCCAGGGATGGCATTTATCACTTCTTTGGGCAACCTGTTCCAGTGCCTCACCAGCCTCACAGCTTTGAGTAGATGTTTATACTTTTATGTTAATAATCTTTCTATTGAAGTTGAAACCCATTCTTCATTGTCATTAATGAACAATCCTTAGCTAATTTGTCCTTAATTGATAGAGTCAAATTTCTTCTAATCATGTTCAATTTCACACCATGCTCTGTATGAACTCTAGCAGAATTATGGATAAGCATTACATTGAATCAATATGTCAGGTTGTAAGAATGGTCACTCAGTGACCAAACATTCACCAAACAGAGACTGGGAGTGGTGCCTTTCCATTAAGATATGGTATATTTTTAAATTTAAGATTAATTAAGAAAATCAATAAACCTCCCTTGGTATTGAGTACTTGTTAAGGCTGTGTGAGATGGAGACTGGTGTTTTACTCTGGGAGTTTGGTGACAGAAAGATGCAGGTGTAAAATTGGGGTACTACTTTTGTAAGCAAGAAGGAATGAGAGAATGGCAAGCCCTATCCTTGAGCCTGACATGAGACCAAGCTGCAAGCTGTTGTGGCTACCAATAGTAGCCATTGCTTGTTTTAACTGAAGGGAGGATATGTGTTCTCTCACAGAGTATTTGTGATTTCTCCTACCACAAATGTAAGTATGTGATACTCATATTTATTTCCTTTTAACGAAACATGTCATTTGATTTTTTAAAAACCCATATTTTTAAATTATTTTGCTTTGCTTGACTTGTTTTGCCGTCAGAAATATAACAGTCAAAATTGCTTGTAAAAGGCATGAAGAATGTCAGTTGCCAAGTACTGTTTTAGGTAATTCACCATTTAAGTTTCAAATGCAAAATTTGGCTTTCAGGATGCAGACTTTTTGTAATTAATTTAAGATCTATGACAGTCATCTCAAAGATAACATTTGTGAGATTGTTACATTGGTATCCTTCTTGTAATAAACATTGAGCAATTGAAATTTGGTAGATGAGTGGTGCTTCAAAATATTAAAACTGTTTACTGTGGGATGTTACACAAGCATCCTCTTAGCCTCAGCAGAATGAAGTTAAAGGAAAGCTCTTATTGGACAGACACATTAGTTTTCTTAATTCCATTTTGTCTTCAGGTAATAAAGAAAATAGTGTGTTCAGGAACAACTCCTTTTTCCCATCCATTTGCAAATTGTGGGTTTTCACCAACACTGCAACCTGAGCCATAAAAATTCAAAGAGCTATTTCCAGAATCCAACCAGAATACTAGCTGGTTCTACAAACACCAAGATCCTTGCCACGTAAATTTTAGCTTAATCTCTTGATACATAATCAGTTATCTACTTTTACTTCTGCATGTAAAACACTGGATATATTTTGGGGCAGAAACATTTATAGCATGCGTTACTCAACTGAAAATTATTTTTGACATAAATATGAATAGATTAGCAATTTTTATGAAGCTTATAGATTCCGTAGAAGTTCTTAAGAAATATGTCTCTGCCTTGGAACAAATTTTAGAAAGTGTGCATTTTTTATAAAGAAGTGCAATAAGTGAAAATAATGACAAATGGTTTGTATGTCATAACCTGAACTGTACTTTCTGTGATGCACACATTCCTTAGACTCCTGTAATGCACCTTCTCTCTTACTGTAAGATAACTTAATTAGTAACAAGATAAGTTGTTCAAAGTTGGGATGATGAGAGCAGAATAAACAGAGGACTACTGAAATTCTGGAGCAATGTTTCTAAATTGAAATATTTCTGACTCTAATTTAAATTCAATCAGAAAAAAAAATTGCTTAGAATCTATATAGTTGAGCAATGCTGTCATAAATGCGTTCTTCAGCTACACCAATGTATTACAGTCTGTCATATAAATAAATAAGAAAAAACAAATAACCAATGAAGCAGAAGTCCAAACTTTATTTATCTAGGCAACAAGTAGTGGCACATAATGTATGTGATGGTTTTATTAGGAAAACTCTCTTTCTCAGATCTGGCAGGTGGAAGGTCTGAAGAGCTGTGCATTTGTTTGCAATGGTGGACATTATCACGAATAGGTAAAAAAAACCAAATCCCAGTAGACCTGGCAGAAAAGAACAGAAGGATTAGTTCTTTAACTACACCTAATGCACCTTTGAGACTTGTTATAGAACTTAATTTATTGTTCATGAAGCACTTTGACATCATCATATGAAAAAAGTTTGAGATGTATTAGCGGTTGGTCTTGATCATAAAAATATATTATAGTCTACTACTATGTAATCTTTTTCAGTGAAGTCAAATAATAGTAAATTTGTTTTTATTATGTTTATGTTATATTGTAATTATTTTTATAATTATATATGATGATCAGTACCTCAGTAGAGTTGCCTTAATGTTAATTAGTGTTATTGCCACAGATTATAAAATACCAGTATAGGACTCACATATTAAAGGAGAATATGTGTTAAAAGTTGAGTGAAACGACATTCAGTATGCAAGAATAATCAGCACAGAGGGAAAACTGTTGATATGTTTTCTCAAGCATATTTATATATCGAGTTATAAACATTCTTTGACATTACAAATCAGGAACTTAAAATTTCTAAGAGTGACTCTTCTGAGTGGAAGAAAGACTCTTTTATTCTTTTTAATGGATCCACTCTAAAACACTTTAGCACAATTGTCGTTGTTTAAACCGAGCCACACAGCTTGTCCACTCCCCCCACTTTTCTCCCTCTTTCTTTCCACACACACCCCCACCCCCCACCCCCACCCCGGCTCCTGGAAGGATAGGGAAGAGAATCGAGAGAATGTGACTCCCACAGGTTGAGATAAGAACAGCCCAGTAACTAAGGTATAACACAAATCACTACTGCTACCACCAATTATAATAATAATAAGAGAAAATAACAAGAGAATACAATACTACTGCCGAACGAGTTCGACCATCCCTGAAGAGAGCCCGTGCCCTTCTGGGTAACTCCCAGTTACCTCCCTGGGCATGAGGTACTGTGGTATGGAATACCTCTTTGGCTAGTTTGGGTCAGGTGTCCTGTCTCTGCTTCCTCCCAGCCTCCCCTCCTCCCTGGCAGAGCATGAGGCTCACAAAGTCCTTGATCAGAGTAAACATTACTGAGCAACAATTAAAAACAATTAGTGTTATCAGCTCTGTTCCCAGGCTGGAAGTCAAAACACAGCACTGCACCAGCTACTAAGAAGGAGAAAAACTGCTAATGCTGAACCCAGGACAACAATCTTAATAGTTAAATCAGCAGAAGCACTGATGTTCACAAATGTAAGCAGAAATATGTGCAAATTTCTTTGGAAGTAATGGTGGAATACAGCAGCACTCACTGGGAATAAGAATATCAGGGAATTAGATCTGGGAATTGTAATGTAGAAATCTAATATTACTCTGGATGCTAGCATTTTTTGGACTTGGTAGTAAACCTGAAGATACTTAAAAATAATGGGTTTTTTTGTTTAAGTGCTTCTGTAGCTTTGGATTTTGGTTTCCAGAGTGCAGACGTTCATACGTACAGAAATGCAATGTTCTCAGCTTGCTCTTACAGTTCTTCCAAACTTCTCTGTAAAAACAGTTTCCTACCACTGTGTTTTTGTCCTGTTGTTCACATTTTGTATGTCTCCTCTCCCCTTCACTCCCTCATTTCTGACCTAAGACAGTGCCTGGGATACCTCTGTAATGTAATCAAATGAAAATATGGGTACCATCAGAGCTCAATTCATCCATATGCCTAAAATATTTGGTTTAAAATAGGATGGTACTGGTGACTAGTTTGGACACACAAAATCAGGGAGGATCCATCCCAACCCGCTGTGAAATGTTTTCACAGTTGAATGGTATTTTGTGCTGTACAGGACTGAGAGCAGCTACTGCATTTTATAAGTAAAAAGTAAAATAGATCTTTCATTTTCATTAAATAATAAACAAGGGTTAAATATATAATTTAATACCAAAATACTGTGTCAAGTTGTGAAAAGACTAAAACAGTTAGCTACTGTGCAGAATTCCCCGTTTCACAATGCAACATGTGAAAATATAACTTGACAAGTATCTAATACAGATTTTACTGTAATTATTATTAATTGTAATTAACTTTTATCAGGTAAGCGTAGATAATTGTTTGAAGCCTCCTTTTTCTATAATAACCTGTAAGATCAAATAATCAATAACATCATTATGTTTGTAACCATCACAGCCTATGTCCTGTTTATAAGAATTAATAGGAGAGAACATATTAAAATGCACTAATAATTTAATCTAAAATTGGATTGACCGTGCAAGTCGACCTAGATCTTTGTAGTTAAATCATGTAATGAATTTAGTCCTTGTTATTTTGCCCATTACATTAAACCTGCAAGAGTTTCACTTACTAATTTTCATCAGTCCTCCACCTGTCACAATATTTCACTTACTTTCCTTTGGTTGTCAGTCAGTTACACAGATCTCTTAGAATCATAAAATCATTTGCATTGGAAGAGACATTTAAAGGTCCTTTAGTCCAACCCCCCTGCAATGAGCAAGGACATCTTCCACTAGATCAAGCTGCTTAGAGCCCTATTGCACTGATAATGCTTCTATTTCCTACAGAATGAGGGAAAGTGTCTGAAAACTACTTAAAGTTTACAACATATACAAATAAGAGAGGAAGAAGAGAACGTGAAAATTCTGATTGGTAGGAATAAAAAATAGATATGTTATTCTCCTAGTAAAAGGTAGCATTGCTTTTTTTATGGACATAACAGGGAAATAAAATCTGCAAATAACTGTGTTTGAATTAGTGTTTGAAAACTGGGCATCTCGAACACACAACTAAGGTTTAATCATATTACCTTTGGCATAAATAGGCTAGAGCTCATTCTTTCTGATAGCCACTTTTTATTTCTGATAAAGAATCTTCCATTTTCTTTAAAGGTTTTTCTCACTGACAAGATGTGTCATGGTTACCTGTGCTGAAGCCAACTCACCTCTCTGTTAACAGCCTGGTGATTTTTGTGAGTAGGTAGCAAGCTCTGAGAGGAATTTTGCCTCATTAAATATTGCTTGGTTTGGTTTTTTTTTTTTCTTCTTTTGGATTAATGGAAAATTCTTTATGATCATAAAGTGTAAAAATTTTAAACTTTTTTTGTGGCTTTGTGTTTAAATTTTGTGTTTTTCTCCTCTTTTTGGAAACACGTTTGTTTGTATGAGTGTGGTAGAATTGACAAAAGATCTAATGCTCTCAAACCATGAAATCTCCAAGGATCTCCAGGATTATCCTGTGCTTCCCTACTTTGGTACAACTTTAACAATGGAACTACCCAATAAGGCACTCCAGAGGGGTATGACATTTCTTTTTATTTGATACCTATAGTTTGCGTACCATGAGTACTTCATAGCCATGAGGATTACCAAATATCTGTATTAAAACCTTTATGTCACTCTTATGCATGGGCACACTTTCAGTGAGTGAAAAAAAACAAACCAAGAAACAATAGGTTTGCACTGGTTTTAGAAAGTGCTAAATTCAATTGCCACTAATAGATAAAACCTCGTATTATTTACTTGCAACAGTGTGATGCCATACCTTAGCTTCATGGGAATAGAGAAGTCTTGTTTAGTAAGATTGTAACTTCCAGACTCTAATAAACTTCTTTCCCAGACCATCATGCCAACCATCTGTTAAAACATCTCTGCAGAACCAGCCATCTGTTGAGTATTAAACATTCTCAAGAGCTGTGCTTGTGTATATTTTTTTCAGGAATATTTGAATTTTCTGTTTCATCTGGTATTGTACCAACAAATATGAATAAGTGCATTATTCTTACCATGAAAACTCTTGCAGTATGCATACTGCAGATGGGCAACTTTTAATACATTAGCCACCATTCATAGGCAAATATCCCATCAGAACATTAGTGCTTTATCCATTATCTAATTCAAACCATTAACTCTATTTCTATTATGTTGTGACTACATAACTAAAGACTAATAAATGGACAATAGCTTTTTCCTGTATTCTGCTCACATTAAGAGTGTTAGAGCTAGTTTAACAGAGGTTACTTCTCTTGCACTTCTGCATAGAAAACTTGGAAACTCTGAAATAAAATTGATTTATACATCAAATGGAAAAAAAGAATGTCCTGTGCATTAAAAAAAACCTACTAGATAATCTCATTTGTACCACTGGCAAATATACTGTATTGTCTGTATTGAACTTATTAAGGGTTTTGCAGTTGGTGATGGTATAATGAAACTAGTTTATTGATGTGCTAGCTGGGTGACTGCAGAATTATTTGTTGTTGATTTATAAGTCATGGATTTTTATGGTAACTTCAGATATAACTATCATTTGTAATTACCAAGAAAAATAATCCTAATTATTCTGTGCTGTATAAAATTACAAAAAATGTATCACTTTATTTAGATTAGTATTTTATTTCTTTGTAGCATAATAATACTATAAAGCAAAATAGATTATTTTCTAAACCAACAAATTGTCAGCAAAGCACAATAAATACAATAAACAAGCCTAATTTCAATCAAGTAAGCATGTGAAATGATAAAAATACGATAAAAAGTTAAAATCTTCAACAACTTTGTTTTGGAAATAATAATGAATATTTTGTAACTTTTTTTTCATTCAAAGGACAAATTAATGTCGTAACTGATAGTTTGTCCTCATACAACACAAAGCAAACATGATTTAAAAAATAATTCTAGAGATCAGATCTCAGAGCAACAAACAGTCAAAGCCCTATAAGTCTTCTATGATGTCCTGATTTGTAAAAGTGTTTAAGTATTTGCCTAATGCTAAGTATGTGCTTACAGGTTTTGGTTTTCTGTACTGGACTGAATAATTTAATGGTTTTTGAGCAATTCCAGTGTTTATATAGAATTATTTCAGGTACTGGTATAAAGATGTCATTTACCATACTAACAAACTTCATTGGTGGGTTGGCTATAATGGTCAAGAGGCAGAATCTGATGGTGAACTTGGAGGATTCCCTATTGCCTACATACTGAACTTAAGCCAGATTGAATGCTCTTGTTTAGACGTTTAAACTCAGAATTCCGTGTTGTGCTGTGACTTGACAATTCTCTGTCACCAGGACATTTGTATTAAATTCCCAGTGCTGAATTCTTTCAGCAAAAGTTATCTCCTGTCACATATTTTCTGGATTTGAGGACCAGGGCCGCTGCATAGGTGCATGGCATTCAGACTGCTTATCAGTCATACAGATGGCATCTTCCTTGCTTAGTGACAATGCCTAGAAATGTTGTGTCTTTGCAGAGGGATAGAGAGGACTTCTCACTCTTTTCTGCTTTCAGAAGAAAGTTAGGCTTAATTTTATGGAATTTAAGTTGACCATGTGTTCACCCCCACTTGCCCTACTGTCTGTTCTACTGCCTTGTCATAAGCTTTTAAAATTTTTCAATTGTTCTGATAGATGTTTTCACAGTTACTGCAAATGTAGTATGTGGGTCTCATTTCTGACTGTCCAGAAACTTTAATTAATGGATATATCACTTCCCATTTAGTGACAATTCTCACTCATATTTGCAACTCCGTTTTAAAGTACCATCCCGTAGGAGCCCTCATTCTATATACTTCTGGTTCTGACTGAATTAGCATCTTATTCTGTACTTACAAAGGTAACATGAATTTTGCCATTGGTTGCAAACCTCTAGCAGTTCACAAGAACAGTTCTGATCGTTGAGATAATCTGACACACAATAATTGAGATATTTATATAGTGAGATTATAGGCAACACAATCTCAGGAATGTTTAACTTGAATTTGATTTCTGTGTTCCATAAAAGCCATATACATTTCCCTAAGGGAGAATTCATGTCACATTCAGTTCTTAGTCTTCAGTCTGGGTAAGCAGAAGGTAAGTGCACTGAGGTTCACTGTTACATCTATGGACAATTATTTGAGATTTTTTATTTTATAGTTTTATTTTTATATTATGTTATATTTATTATATTTATATATATTTATTATATTTATATATTATATATTATATTTTATAGTTTATTTTATAATTTATTTTATAGAATTTTTATTTTTATAGTGTGAGGTGTCCCTGCCTATGGCAGGGGAGTTGGAACTAGATGACCTTGAGGTCCTTTCCAACCCTAACTATTCTATGATTCTATGATTCTATTTATTTATTTTTACAGGTAACATGGTGTGCCTATTGTAGGCATTCTATTCTCCTTTGCATTTGTAGGATCTTTTATTAGATCAAATGGTAGGCTATAGTATTTATTTTTCTAAGTTATTCTTAATGTTAGAAGGAGAAGCAACAGTATAATAGAAGATACTACCCATCTTTCCTGATACTGCTGCTATCATCAAAAGTATGACCACATGTTGTTATTTCTGCTTTAGATCACATGTGAATACTGTGAATATTTTGGGTTTTGTAGAGAAGCAGTCAGGTGGTTATGGAACAATATAAAATATTATAGTCTATTCCTATAGCTTTAAGTGACTAGTATTACTGCTATTTTCAGTGAAATTGCTTAGCCTCTGTACCAATGCACACCATAAGAAAATCTGGCCCCTGTGAAAGTAATTGTGAATACAAAGTGGTGGCATTTCTTAAATGCAGAAAGACTAGCAATCTCAGAAAAAGCAACAGATAAAGGTGAAGAAAGATTAAGATAAAAAAAGAACAGGGCATACTTATATAGTAAAACACAAACTTCTTCAAGTCTCTTTCTCTAGTCACATTTTTCTAGCTGAAATCCTTCAAGGCTTTTCCCTCATCATGGAAATTACTTTAGTTTGCAAACACATCACGGATGCTTCAAGTAACCTATTGTTTCTGCTGTCTCCAATATCGGCTTTTGAGCTGAACCGTTGCACTCCTGATGAGAAATATGTATATCTCACACAAACATCTTGCAGAGAAATTTATTTTTTTTTCAGAGACTTGTGTTATGAAAATGCATACTAAAATGATTACTAAGCACATGTTGTGCAATGTTATGAATAGGTTGTGCCTCTGACCATCTACATTAAACCCAAGCGGAGTGTTTAATGCGCTACTGTTTCTGGAGTATCTTACAAAATGCAGTTAAATTACTCATTTAGTTTCCCACAGTCCAGGGAAAGTCCAGTGTTAGCTAGCCATCTCTTTAGTGTTGCCACATACTAGATCTCTGTACAATTAGCATGTGCTTACAGAATCTGCTTGATGAAAAGTAGAAGCCTACCTTCTTGGTTGGCTATAACACACTTTTCCTCTACTCATTACCAAGGCAAGTGAGTGCAGTTTGTGTGTCACATACATGTACACAGTGCTAGTACACCCACAGGATCACTAAGTCTGGCTATTTTGGAAACTGCTCACAGCATATGTTCAGTTACTCTCAGACATCAGAGTCAATTTCTTTCTTACAAAGATTGTGATTGTAGAGATAGATATAGCAATAGAGAAGAGGGAGTTTCTTGGTTAAAAAAGCCGTAACCTTACTGCATTACTATAAAAGAAAAAAAAAATTTAATTAACCTGATTATTTAACTCACTGCTTGTTACTTAATGTCCAATAGAGGAGAGAAAGAAGGGACCAGAGTGGCTTTCAATGTCATGAGACTAAGTTGCCATGGCCAAGCGCTTTTCCTTTTAAGTGTTACTCTGAGTTTACAGCAACTGAGGAATGCCTGAAGTGTGCTATGTGTCAAAGAAGCTGAAAATCAAAGGAACAAATACACTGGGCTATCTTAGCTGCATTATAACTCTGTAGTGATAGAAACGGCAATGTGTCCAATGTCTTTGTCAGTTAGCTTCAGGTTTGTAGTTGCTTTATTTCCAAGGAGTGCAAAGAATTTGAAGAAAAGTGAGGAATGCATCACCAGATATGTAAACATCTGTATAATTCAATAGAAGTGTTGGATACCAGAATGATATTGATGCAGGGAGAAGACAAGAAAAGCTGCATGGGGATTGTTGGACATGGATTGTGTGATAGATTACTAGATCCTGGTAATGGAATGAGAAGAGGATAGCTTCCCTCCTTGCTGCTAAATCTGGTTTTGACATGCAGTCAACAACCTTGTTTATGTATTACCCTAAAGTGGACTCTTGATCCAGTCAATGGGTTTCCCACTTTCTCCCCGTCGCCTGAATACCTCGAGGACCCTCTGTGCTCAACAATGGTATACCTTTTTTTTTTTTTTGTTGAACTGACATGTTTGTGTTCAGTGGTTGTATTTTTAGCCTCCAAACAAGGCTTTAGCCTGGTTTCTGCAGTATTGTTTTTCTAGCTCAGAAATAGTGCTGTTGCTTAACTCCTTCCGTACTAGGAAATGTTCTTAGAAAAAAGTGCTGCAGGCTTCCTTTAAAGAGAAGTAGACAACCCCATTCCAATAAAAACCCTAACATGATTAAAAAAAAAAAAAATCAATTTTTAAGATAAAAGTATTAAGAAGTATAGATGACACTGGTGAGTAGCTGATGATTATAATGGGAAATTGAGATAAATTTGCACGAGGGTATTAAAATGCACATTGTGGTAGAAAGTAAAATAAACTCTCATAAATGTCAGAAACACCAATTTAACAGAAGACAAACACCATATAAAATAAGCTACTTCTGACACCTTATTTTTTCTACAAATGTATTTTAATGTATCTGTGAATTAAATATGAATGAACAAATGTTGGAGTCAAACACAGTAAACAGATCCTACAGGCCACTGCTTAACAGGCTAGAATAGAATCAACAGCGAAGCTGCAAAAACCCCAGTGACTTATTTTCAGAGACTTACCCAGTTGCAACCTAGAAGCAGAAGAATCAGTCTAGAGGAAGTGTAAATTGATTCAGAATAACTTGTTTCAAATGCCCTGGAAGAAATTGTAGACTTCACTGCTTTTTTTCACCTGTGAGAAACTTTTCTTCACAACAGCTGAAAGAAGTAATTTCTTAAACTTAAGGTTTATAAAGTCACTGTGATTTTTAGGTTACCTAATGCTATTACAGATTTTCAGGTGGCCTGTTGACTTTGTATTTGATCCATTACTGCCAACTAAATGGAGAAATTCCAGGGGAATTCCAGGAATTGTTTTTCTAACCAGCATAACTTCTGGCAGGTGTGGACCCCCCTTTCCAAGACTCAAGGTGACCTGGATGACTTGTTACCTGGCAGTCTTTGTCTATTGGTATAACACAAGAGATGACAGTTAAATAATTCAGATGCTAATTATGCGTAAAGATGAAATCTTTGAAAGTGGAATACTTGATAGTGCTTTCTCAGTAGGCTATCACTAGATGGGCAGCTGGCAACTTGAAGACTTGAGGTGTGAAAAGAATGTAATGCCTAGACCTCATTTCACATTTCAGTGGAGTAAAAGAAAACCTTTATATTTAATGACTTAGATTACACAACTCAGATGTTTTGCTATTTACAACTTTGTTGTCATAAAACCCTTATCCCAACCCCTCTGCCCAATTACAAGTCCTTATTTTAAGACCAACTAACGTGAGCACTATTCCTGGCCTGAACATACGTAAGACATCTGCTACTTCCACATTCTCTGTTTATATCAATTAAGCCTTCAAGAGCAGGCAAGCCCATCTGTACTATTTTTCTAGTTCAGTCTTAGAGAAAGCAGCTCTATTCTCAGTCTTCAAGCCTGCTTCTATTCAGATACACCTAAAACTTCATCCATGTCACTTCAAATTCTTATTCACTGGTAAATTCATCACCTTGGTAGCAACACTTGTTCTTCTCCAGCTATCCTTCAGTAGCCCTTTGTGATCATAATGATTGATAAGTCTCTTGGATCAATGCTATGAGATTTTTAGCACAGATACTGTAATACGTATTTTAATGGTGGATATGTCTGAAGCCAGATGCATAGTAATTATATGTTTTGAAGCCCTATTTTGAGATCATTATCATTCTGATCTTTGAAGGTCTGATTATAAAGGACTTGTATTTCCATGATAAATAGGTGCTAAATTATTCCTGGCTTCCTTTACTCATGGTATCCATTCTGTGTAATTCAAGATGAATGAACAAGAGATTTACTAGTTATTACTGATGTTCTTTCTCATAGAATTACAGGCAAGTAGCATAAAAGTAGGGATGATTTTCTAGAGAAAATAGCTCCAGACAATGGGGAGCAGGTAAGAGAA